>NW_019731218.1:64055-79133 GCF_002891405.2 Cryptotermes secundus | reverse complement strand
ACATAATTCTAAATCTCTTAAAAAAAATACACACACACAGATATATGTATATATATATATATATATATATATACACACACACACACACACACACAGTCCTTATTTCATATTAAATAGAATGTGGCACCTCGTACATGTTGATGTAATTATTTATGTTCTTGTTTGTCGCATTTTACGAGTATCTGTCTGTCCGCTACTTTTCTACGTTCCCGCCTCCTATATATGCTGTTATGTTCCATTTAGACCTCTAAATATCAGTCTCTGTTTACATTGTACGTTAAAACCCTTTTTGCGCAGGACTTTGTATAAGCAGTGGCAGCAGGCTTCAGCGTGTATAGTATCTGTTATTAGCCAGAACAGTTCTGTCCACCTTACATTGTTGGAGGTACTTTTCCTCATGCTGTCACGTGTGAAGAGCTTTACGGAACATTCCCCACACGTTCACAGAATGGAGATAAAAGTGTAGTAGGATCGATGACCGGGGAAGGACGCACGGTGTTCGTGTGGACATTTAATTGCCTCTGTATCGAAGACGTTCTCGAAATATACAAAATATATCTTGATTAATTTCACACTCTGACGGACTAACGTTTATAAATCTCATAATCTAAACCAGCTAAGAAACTGTTTGTGAACTACAATTAACTGGCTGGGGTCACTGAGTGGAGTCCTCTTCTAGGAGCTAATAGTTTCTGAACTGGATAGGAAATTTCCCTCCTTCTACTGGAACTCTAAAAATTATTACTGTATTAATAAGAACTCGCCGCTCGTTCTCTCCTGAGTCAAGTGAATCCAGTATAAATCCTAACCTTCTCTTTATGCAACATCCATTTTTAGCCTACTTTCTTCATTTTGTAAAAATCAGGCTTATGCTATCACCATGCTGTCCATGTGTCTATGTATCCCCCATATCAAATTTTGAATGGCTGAACCGATCATTATGAAACTCGGTATATATATTGTGACGTGTATTAGTGACTAAAGACGGGGTTCGGATGGGTAATTGGATTTATTAACCACCTAGAGGTCGTAACTACATATAATTATTGCACTGTTGCTGATTTACACAATTCACAATCTTCTCAAACTGTTTCCACTATTTTTCACTATTCGTTTCCCGGAAACAGATTTATAACACAAGACCTGTAAAAATCTCACTAAATTACACATTCCCAGTATCGATGTACTACAACACATGTAACATCATACACTAAGTCTTCTAATTCTTCTTCTGGCCACACTGCTGTTCCTTTGGAACGTCGGAACTCCAGTCAAGTCAATTCCAAGTCCAAGACCAAGTCATATTGCGACTGACGGTCAGTCAGTCAGTAAGTCTTGGTGTCGAGCACCCTCCTGGGGCTCATGACCAGATATTTATTACTGTTTGACAGTTACGGTCTTATTTCTGTGGGGCGCCTTCTCTGAGGAGAGGACGGATCTGTCTTTTTTACATGCTACTGGGTCTTCCCAGCGTAGTCTTTCTCGGGTCTGAGTCCTTTGAGACTCCAGAACATATTTTACTGTCTCAGAATTGAGACTTGCTTTCAAAGTCAAAGTCACATAGCGACTGACGGCCCGTCAGTCAGTAAGTCTTGGTGTCGAGCACCCTCCTGGGGCTCATGACCAGATATTTATTCATTCCCATTCCCGTATTTTCTCATATCCTCTCGGCACGGACCACGCACAGAAAACACAGCCCCTCTATTGTTCTACGGCGCAGACCACACAGAAAACACATGTCAGACTGCGAGTTAATTGGTCCGTTACCGGTACTGAGCGTGGCGCAGATCTCATAGAAAACAAAACCTGATCTATTTTTGCGTGCTGGACCGTGTTTACAGAGCTGTTTATCAAATCCGTTACAGTAACTGAGCCCATCTCAACGACGTATTTCATAAATCTATCCCGTAAGTCCGTGTTGCTAGACAGCGGCTCTGTTATAACGTTACCACGGCAACTAATACACTCGCAACAATAGAAGAATTGTTCGACGCGCAGTTTTCTGTGCAATCCTTGTCGTTTCAAAGGAAATTATGAGATTAGCTCTTTCGAGAACTTCTTGTAATATCGTCATATTTATTGGTTGGCTTGACTGATAACAATGGGTTCTGGATTCAGTGATAGAATTTATTGGCACTTCTTTACAATTACAATCAATTATGACAGTTCACAATCAGTGACTGTCTGCGACTCGCTCCATTCTTTATTGGACCACAAGCGTCTTCTCTTCCACTGACGAATCACAGCTCATACACTGAACTGCTCTCTGATTGCCGTATGAAGATTCTCTCCTACGAATGAATTACGACTCTTTTATATCTTCTAGGCGTCCCAATAAGAAAGCACTACTCGTACTTCGAACAGTTAGTTGTTATTCTGTCTGTAGTCACGGAAACATGTGTTTAGCGACTTGCTACATAGCAACGACTCTTTTGTTGCTATTCGTTACAGCAGGAACGTCATTTCCGATCCGTTGCTCAGCAATGGATTATTGCGTCACAATATTATCCTCCGATTTATACATGGGTCTCGAAAGTAGTCTCTTATGTTCGGGCATTCCGATTATAATGTTGTATACGTTCTTCATCTCTTCTATCCGTGCTACATGTCTCGGCCATCTCAGTCTCCATACTTACTTACTTAGGCCGCGCCATAGCTCAAGCGGTTAGTCGCTGGCTTCCCACTGCGGCGGCCCGGGTTCGATCCCGGGGTCTGCTCAAGTGGGATTTCTGGTGGACAAAGTGGTTCTGGGGCAGGTTTTCTCCGAGTACCTCGGTTTCCCCTGACAATCTTCATTCCACCAATTGCTCCACAGTTACACTCACCTATCATCTGGGGCTGGTACAATAGGCCAGAAGTGGCCGCAATACAAGGGACCTAGTCCCACCCCCACTAGCAATAAAAAATACTTATGGAGCTGAGCCCTTCTTGAGGAGAAGCCAAATCTGCAGCTACTCAAGAATTACCCAGCATTTTATGGAACCCCAAGGTTCATTACCGTGTTCACAAGAGCCCTCCACTAGTCCCTATCAGTCTCCCTACTCTACATCGTAAAACTGTACGTACGTTGTAGGCCTACCCTTGTTTTGTCTTGAGTCACGGGCCATTGTTCATTAACAAAAAAGGAAATATTGATTTTGCGAGTTCATAGTATTGGCATTTCATACTCTAGACCTAGGGTCTAGAAACTACGGTCCGCGGGCTGCATATCGGCCCGCGATGTGAATTTATCCGGCCCGCGAAAGAATTGTGCAGAAATGCGCCAATTGAACTAATTTTCCAATGAGTACTGGTAAATGTGATTCCGAGCTTATTGACCTGACATATTATACTGCAGTTCGATGGCTTAGCTGTGGAAAGGTTCTTTCGCGCTTCTTTCAGCTCAGGAATGAAATTGATATATTTCTTACCGGGAAAAACCATCACGAACCACTTTTATCAGATACCGAGTGGCTTTGGAAATTAGCATTTTTTGCTGATCTGGTGAACCATATGAACCATTTGAATTTAAAGTTGCAGGGTGAAAATAACTTAGTCTGTGATTTATGTGCACTTATCAAGGCATTCAGAGCAAAGTTGATACTTCTGGAAAGCCAAGTGAAAAATTGTAACTTTGTTCATATGCTATACTGTGCAGAGTTGCATAAAAAGGGTGAAGCAGAATTTCCTTCCTCGTGTGCAAATTTAGTCATTTTAGATTTGAAAGAACAATTTCGGAAGCGATTTGCTGATTTGGATTCCAGTGCTCAGGAAATTAGATTGTTTCAAAATCCGTTTGACTGTGATGCTGCAGATGTCCCAAGTCAAATTCAAATGGAAATTATTGAACTTCAGGAAAATTATCATATTAAAGACAAATACAAGGAAGGAAATTTGATCGAATTTTATAAATTTCTGAACTCTGAGCAATTTCCAAATTTAAAGAAATTTGCTTGTAAATTTATCTCCATTTTTGGGACGACATATCTGTGTGAACAAACTTTTTCCCAGATGAAGTACATCAAGTCGAAATACAGGGCAAATTTATCCGATGAACATTTAAAGTCGCTACTTGTGATTAGCGTTTCAAAATTTGAACCTCAATTTAATCAGATTTTAAGAATGCAAAAAGAGTTCCATCATTCACATTAATTGTTTTATTATAATTTGTGATGAAAATATGAGCATTTGCTGCTACTGTCTGTTGTCATTAATAGACGATAATTTATTCTCACGTACTTTGTATTTAGTTTATGAAATTCTGCGCTTTCAATAAAACTCATATACCTCGAGTTATTAATTTCTCATTTTATCCGGCCCGTTGAAAGTGCTGAATTACCTAATGTGGCCCGCGGTTCGAAAAGTTTGGAGACCCCTGCTCTAGACCAAACTAATAGTACTCTTCTCCAAGTAATAATTAGAATGATCAAGTCAAGGAGGATGAGGTGGGTAGGGCATGTAACACGAATGGGGGAGACGAGGAATGCATATAAGATATTGGTGGGAATGCCCGAAGGAAAGAGACTTATAGGAAGACCAAGACGTACGTGGGTGGACAATATTTAAATGGATTTTAGACAGAATGGGATGGGATGGATTGGGTTGATCTGGCTCAGGATAGGGACCAGTTGAGGGCTCTTGTGAACACGGTAATGAACCTTGGGTTCCATAAAATGCTGGGAGGTAGCTGCAGAATTGGCGGCTCCTCCAGAAGGGCTCAGCTCCATGAGTATGTAAGTAAGTAAGTAAGTAAGACCAAACTAATATATGCTTCACATCTTTCGAAGATGTAGGCCTGTAACCACATAAATTATAAAGTTTTGATTCTAGTGTTGTTCTAACCCCCAATCTTCCCAGTGNAGTAAGTAAGTAAGTAAGTAAGTAAGTAAGTAAGTAAGTAAGACCAAACTAATATATGCTGCACATATTTCGAAGATGTAGGCCTGTAACTATGTAAATTATAAAGTTTTGATTCTAGTGTTATTCTAACCCCCAATCTTCCCAGTACTGCAAACTAAGGCCAATTCGTTGATATTACGTAGCACAGACAAGACAAAAAACTTCGTGGTTTTAGTCCGCAATCGAAGTATACCGACCGAGCGACCGCTGCTTGACAGCGAAGTTAGTGCCAACATTAGCAGGTAGAGTGTGTCGCGTGGTCAGCGCAACGAATTCCCACGGCAGTTAATTTCGGTTTTCTAGACCGGAGCCGCCATTTCCTTGAAATAGCTCTCCATTTATGATCACGAGGCTGAGTGGACTTCGTTCCAGATCCACTACTTCTCAGAAAATCTGGTAGCGCCTTGAATCGAACCCGGACCTCTGACCACTAGACCACAGAGGCGGTCCATTACATAGCACAGCACTTGGAAAATGTCGTTACTTGTTAGCGATGAAAGAAAAACTTTTACCCATACTCCTAACTCAGTGTTATCTAAAATTTGCACATCACATAAATATACAACTGTGGACATAAATTGTATGATTATATTTTTTGTAATGTTGCGTCTCATTTTTGTCCACCATTCAAGATATGAGAGTAGCCTTACATTATACTGCATTACTTACCATTATTCCTACTCACACATAACGTGTTTCGACTGCAGATACGTTTTACATATTTTTATACATGTTTTTATATTTTATATCACTTTGCATTGCAGTATGGATTTCTAATATGTTTGTATTTTACACCTGATGATGGCTGCTTTGCGGTTATGAAGTGCAATGTGTGAGTAGGGATACAAGCAAGGTAGGTATTGACGTGAGTTTATGTGAAGGTTACTGTCAGACCTTCCATATATACCTTGTATAATTCGCATTTATATGATTTATGTTTTGTATTTTGTGTTTGCTTACGACTAGTGACTAGATACTGGTTTAGAAACAGTAGCTACTCGTCAATATTGTTGTCGATTAACAACGTCAGCAAAAGAACAACCTTGGTTCCATTTAGAAAATTTTGTTTTGTCGTTGTATTTCTGTGGCGGATACAGTCCTTGTCTTTAAGGAGACAAATGGTCTTATTTCTAACTGCTACGAGATGGCACGAGAGTTTTCTTTCGCTGGTATCAAGCACCGACGAAGGATGAAGTGACAGGAGGTTGGAGAAAACTGCACGGTGAGGAGCTTCATAACTTGTACTCTTCTCCAAATATAATTAGAATGATCAAGTCTACGAGGATGAGGTGGGCAGGGCATGTAGCACGAATGGGGGAGACGAGGAATGCGTATAGGATATTGGTGGGAAAGCCAGAAGGAAAGAGACCACTGGGAAAACCAAGGCGTAGGTGGGTGGACAATATTAAAATGGATCTTAGAGGGATAGGATGGGATGATATGAATTGGATTGATCTGGCTCAGGATAAGGACCATTAGTGTGTTCTTGTGAACACGGTATGAACCTTCGGGTTCCATAAAATGCTGGCAAATTCTTGAGTAGCGGCAGATTTGGCTTCTCAAGAAGGGCTAAGCTCCATAAGTAAGCAAGTAAGTAAGTAAGTAAGGTGGGTATCAAGCACCAGATAAATCCATTCTACAACCATCATTGTTGTTAAGAGAGATACATCGTGCATAGCATGGAAAAGTTAAGGTAGTTATAAGTGGCGCTTTGCGGAAGATGCCTTCAGTCTCTCTTACAATGAATGCACGGAAACCAAATTGCAGTTGTCTGAAATGAAGCCTGGCCTGGAAAGCACCAGCGAAACAATACGGAAACATTCATACTCTTCGAGGATTTCAGTTCTCACTGCAGTGAGTATGGGATGTGATTCCTTGCCGACTGGAGGAAGTGCGCCCGCGTTTCACCGCTTCGACCAAACTGCACGGCATCACACAGCAGAAAACAGCAAACTTACTCGTAATTCGTACTGTAATTAAAAATATTCATACTCGTACTGATTGAAAAAATATGGGAAAATACGTAGGTAAGTCAATAAGTAAGTTACAAATGGATATAGAACTTAACAAATAAGAGCACTGATTTCAAAAATGCTTTTATTTCTCAACATAATCTCCCTGTACATTGAGACTCTTGTCCCATCGTTTCACAAGCCCCTGAAAACCAGCAGCATAAAATTCTTTGGGCTGCTGTCGGAACCAGGCGTGTTCACACGGCATGGCCTACCTCATAATACATGACAGGTTAGGTTTTCACAAACTCTATGCAAGATGGGTGCCGCGCATGGTGACACCACAACACAAAATGCAAAGAATGGGTCTGGCATTACAGCATCTCGATCGCTACCATGATGAAGGACGCGATATGCTAGCCCGAATTGTCACAGTCTTGCTCCAAGCGACTTCCATTTGTTCGGCTCTCTTAAACATCATCTTTCGGCTGAACATTTTCCCGACGATGAAGCTGTAGAAAGGGAAGTCGCCGCCTGGTTCCGACAGCAGCCCAAAGAATTTTATGCTGCTGGTTTTCAGGGGCTTGTAAAACGATGGGACAAGTGCCTCAATGTACAGGGAGACTGTGTTGAGAAATAAAAGCATTTTTCAAATCAGTACTCTTATTTGTTTAAGTTCTATATCCATTTGTAACTTACTTATTGACTTACCCACGTACCTATTGTATGGGGATTTGCTGAAGTTACTAAAAAACTGACTTCTTTACAGTCCTTATTTACTCCTAGTTACTAGGAAGTAAAATGGAAGGCCCGTAATGTGCGGTATGTGGATGCAGCCGCCAGTTAGTATTGTACCGGAAATAACTGCAATGCCCAGTCAATTTCCAATACGTCATTTTCGTCATTGTAACATATTCTAGCGAGTCTATTAGCTTTACGAAGATTATTGACAGAAATGCGATGGCACATTTTATTGCGTTTTCATAAGCTGATGTATTGTCAAGAAGGGGGAGAGTATGATTTTGATTGATTTGTTATGCGGTGTAACTCTTTTATTTGAAAGTTATATAGGTTTGGATAAAAATAGGTTCTAAAGGATGTTTTAAAATTTGAATGACAACACAAAGAAACATTGAATTTCGGATAAGAATAGTGCTTAAAATAAACGAATGTTTTTATGTCGTATTCATGAAGTTTATAAAGTAAATGCGCCGTAAGGAGATCCTATTTATTTCTGCATTTTTAATTCCAGAAAATACTGACACGGAAGTGGGCAGGGAGTCTTCGTGACACTTCTCAATATGTGAATTGATGGACCTGCACATTTGTTGGTGATGCTTATCTTTTTCATTTCCGCGCATTAATTCACCGCTTGCAGGAAATAGAATTTTTTTGCTTGCTACGGAACTACAATCTAAAACAGCCAGTAGTAGAGAAGGTAAAATATTCCATCTAAAATTTTTCGTCTGCAACATGTACCCAGGTAAATTCGGTTAACCGACAATTATTGGTTAAAACGATAACTGTTTCTGCCTTTATGAAACCAGTAATGTATTCTACACGTACTATTGTTATGGCGCGAAGTGAGGCGTGGAGGATTCGCTCCACCTCTTCCGCCATCCATGCCGTTGCGCCCTTGGGGAATGGCCAGTTGCAAGGCTAAGCACCTGTACTTGTCTCGTTAGCTACCTCTTGGCTGTGAGTTCACAGTCTCGCTAACTTGGGAGGTGTACGGGAGATCGGGGAAATAGAGGGTGTGACTGTGGGGTAAGTCGTTAAGACACGCATCCCTCTTACTTTGTCTACTTTCGTCTACTAATATATATATACTTATATCCATATCACTTTCGTAGCCGACAGTGGTCGGTTACGTACACATTGTAATTTGGATGAAAACGCACTTGGGTTCACCATCCTAACTCTCGGGGTTCCTACGTTCCTACTCAGGGCCTAAGAGCACTTTAATAATATCACTTTATATATCCATGACTGATATGAAGAGTTCCACTTACTTGATGTAGGAAGCTGATGGTGTCCCCTCACTTGGTCTGGCACGACCATGGCTCTGGCCCTCTTGGCCTCTGGCTGGCTACTCACTTAACATTTGTACTCTGATACACGGATTGATTGATCAAAAGAAGGATCAAAAGATTGATCAAAAAGATAGCTCCTCCAGTCGTGTTAGCTTCTTTATAACCTTTCCTCTGATGACTCCTGTCTTTGGGGTAAGCTCCACCCCTTAATTGAGCGAATTCTCCCCCAAAGGTCCGTCCTGGTTGGTCATCTCGGTAGAGAGAAGGTTGGCTCTCCTCAGGCGGTCTCGCTGAGTCGGCTCTGTCCGCCTTGGCCGTTTGTCGTCTGTTCCGCGTGAATCAGCAGTCTAAGCAATGCGACAATTTTCTACTGACATTGCTACTTCCTGCATTCTACTACAAACATTAACCCTTCACCTGACTTCTCTAACTGTGAACCGAAGATAGCTTAATACTTAAAATTTACAAAACCCTTGCCGAAATTCTACCGCATTACAACTATCTTTAGCACCTCTTGCCTACCAAATAACAAGCGACACTCATATAATCTTCCCATCCCTTACTTTCTGAGTGCAAGGTATCCGGTCGTTTTGTAATATAACATGTCAGATGGACTTTAAATGGTTTTCACACCAGAGAGAAAGGATTGCCATTTCGAACATTCTCTGGTTTTGAAAGTATTTTAATCTGAATAATACTTGCCCTTCCTCTTGCTTTGAGTCATGTAGACTTCAAACACCTCGGTTCTATAGAAATTCGCTTTTCAATCTTTGTATCTCCGTTTGCTGTTTGAGAATATTACGGGTGGAATTTCTTGTCGCAGACCAAAACTCAAGAGAATCCCTTAATTTTCTTTCTAATTGTGCCCTTAAGACGAAGCCACAACAAAAAAAAATGGTGTAAAGAAAAGCCACTCCGGTCACGGTAGCCGAGCAGTCTAAGGCATGTACCGTCTTCGCTCGCTTGGAAACCGGGATCGTGGGTTCGAATCCCACTCAGGGCATGGATGTTTAGTTTGTGTGTGTGTGCGTTTTTCTGTGTTTGTGTACAGGTAGAGGCCTTGCGACGAGCTGATCACTCGCCCAAGTTGTCCTACCAAATGTGTAAGATCTAGAAAAACCGAAGTGAACGGAGAAGTTCGTGGAGGTAGGCCTAGACCCACTGGGGCTGTAGTGCCAAGGGGGGGGGGGAAGCCACACGGCATTTTTCACTAGCCTTTGAAGGTTAATTACTAGCCCACTTAAAAAAGCAAAATTATCATTTATAATTGAAATTATGTTTGTATGTATTTTTTTATGGAATATTATATTGGAGCGCAACGGTACGCTGGATATATGCTCATAGAAATTCAGTTTACACAACTACAATACATAATGTTATATCATGTATTCAATTCAGCTTGGATATGGAAGTGTGTCATTTATTTACATGCACCCACACTTCTGCACTTTTCGTTTGGTGATATATGCAGCTAAGTGATGACAGAGAATTTTATTTTCACTGCAGTTATCGGAACCCCAGATTTTTACAGAAGTAACCGATTTTCTGACCGAGTAATTCATTCATAATATGGAAATGGTTAGGGAACAGGTTGAGTTGTTGACATGTAGATTAAGGAGCCTCTGCGTAGGTCCAGTGGTAGGCTTATGTGCTCAGCGTGCTTAACCTTTCCTTTCTGTTACCAGAGTTACCTAGTTCGCTATTTAATATTAAACCGCTGTTTGCTCTTTGGAATATCACAGTCGTGGTCCTTAATTTTTACGTACGTATAGGATGCATACGTACAAATTCAAGCCCATGTTACTACACGTAAACGTAAAACAAGGTGCAAACATCGGCATGTTAATTCTATCAACTTCGGCCAAAAGGACTGTAATTCTGTCATAAATCCCAAATGTTTCATGACATGGTGGCCTAAGTTGATAACCAATTTTCTATTGGTAATTTGATGTATATGTGTTTAGTAGGCTATACAGGGACTGGCCAGTCGGTAGTCATTTGATTTCATAACACACTGGACCGATAAAAGGCAGATGACATGTGGAGGTTAATGAGTACGCTAATCTAATCAGAGTTTCGTGTTTGGTTAACGGTCTGGGATTCAGCATTATCTGAGCAGTTTGTGGCTTTTGTTAGCACAGAAACATAACCGTGTACGGTAGCCACACTGGGGCCAGTGAACACGTACCAAATGGTTTGTTACTGGAGACACATATCCTCGGAAACAGTATTTGTAACTCTGGAATTTGAATCCTGACCAGTCATCTCTCCTTTTATAACATTTAAATAGAAAACGTTGGAATGCGGTTAAAGGAATGGCACAGCCATAAATAGACGGTCTTTTGTTGTATGGCGATGAACTGTAGCCACCTTTGTTTCCTGAAGTCTAGAAGTTCGAGTCTTGGGTATTCTATATCGTTAAGAGTGCATCTTTAAGTGTGCAATGTTGCGTACATCTGTATGCCCAACTGTTACAATACCTTGAACAACGTAAAGACGTAACGTGGAGGCAAATTATCGTATTTGTAAGGAGGAAACTGGTTCCCATATACTGTAGTAATTCCTTCCGTTCAGATGACCTATAGGTTTTATTGGGCCTATCTTTTTAATAACAGCAATAGTAATAGCACTGGTATAATGTGGAAGGTAAGTTAGTTACAATAATTACAGGTACGCATCACAATGTTTCAAGAAGTTTGGCGAATCTACACGATGTTCCATCTTCGGCATCCAGAAATGAAATGTAAGATTTGAGATTCTCATAGCGATCGTTATGAAGAGATACAGCGTCGTGTAATCGGTTGGAAGTCAACTGACGTTTCCGAGGAATATTTCGCCTCAATCTCCAGGTCAAAGAATAAACAGGTAACGAGTAGAGCCTGCTTCATACTGGCTTATTGTTCGGCTTATTCTTTGGCCTTGAAAATGGAGGCGACATGTTACTCCGAAACGTCGCTTTACATCATAAAACTTGTACCGGTCTGAAAATAACGTTCCACTGTCTGCGTACTTTTACTCTTACAATTCTCCCTGTAGTTTCGTAGTTCCATTCTACTTTCATCCATATTTTTCAGCCATTTTGTCTGCAATATCTTTAATCGTTTGTTGTACGAAATATGTTCGCCTGTTGTATGATGATAAGTGACATTTTAGACAGCTGTAGAGATGTATGGAAGATATATGTTAAATAAAATAAAAGTGTTTTTATTTAATATAAAATGTGTAGGATACTTAATATTAATTATAATAAATGGAGATTTAAATGACTTCTTAGAATATTATATAGTATGGGTCTTCTCCTTACTGCCAGGAGCTGCTTCATTTTATCTGCCACTTGGAGGTAAAATGGCATAGTTTACTGTAGAATGAAAACGGTGACGGTCACAAGGGAAGCAGTAATGGACCCTGCATTCATTGCACTCCGTCTGTGTTTTCAAGACAAGCATTACTTCAGTGATGGCTGCCATAAGCGTAATGCAACGCCTCTTATCTGTACTTGTCAGAAGTCGCTGTTCTTTTTCAAGACACCGTCTGCATCGAGCTGTTCTCGTCACTCTACCGGAATGGACACTCTGGCGTGGTTGTCTCCTGTCATTCTTTGCGTCTTTATTTATAATAAAGTGCTTTTTCTCTCTCTCTCTGGTTGTGAGAGTTACTGAGGCTTCATCTCTAGACTGCGAACATCTTGTCTCTCTTCCTGATGTCAGTGGATTGAGAATGCTGCGCTGAAAGTGCAAACCAGCCTACCGGTTTCTTTGATGTGACCTCCTAAATGCTACTTGTAATATCAATATTTTCTTGATTCAAATTCATATATTATCGAGCCGTGTATAGCTCATCTCGGTAAACAGCCGTTGCTTAGCATTGGCTTGTTCCTTGCCTGTGATTGGCTAGCGCTCGATTCAATGTGGTGATTCCCACAGTGGCGACGGATCGGACGAAGAGGGTTCAATTCCCGGCCAGAGCAAAATTTTTTTTGTTACCAATTATTGGGCCCACTGTGACTTCTCTCCAGTGGCAGCAGATGGGGCACTTCCTTAGGTATTGGCCCCACTGAGCAAGGAGCTGTTCCCTCATTTCCAGTGATTTCAAGATTTTAACTGTTCGTATCCATGGCGGGCCTCTTGGCCACAGTGATCGTTTTACTTCATGTGTCATCTGTTCCTTTTTCAAAAAAGTTAATTTTTTTCTTATCAGAATTTCATGTGAATTTCCTGTTTCCCTGTGTGTATTATTAATCAGTGTACTCGGCCAACCTGTACTTCGCCTAATTTTTTCTTAATATAAACTATAGGACTTAACCGATGGACAGAACTTACAAATTTCTTGCATCACACATCTGTAAACAGTTCTTATTTAATGCGTATATTAAATTAGTCTTCTGCATATGTCTATAACACACTTAGAAAAACAACGCAAAGTCTCTGTAATTGAGTACTTTGATATATTGTTACTTGTACTGTGAGGCCGAAAGAACTAGACCCATCACATCCCTTGGCACTGAATGGTAAAATGGTAAATTGTATATATTGTAACGTGTTTCGTTACTGAAGACGCCGTAGAGATGGTTAATTGGTTTATTTAACAATCTACAACTAACGGCTACAATTAATTATTATACAGTTGCGGGGTTTCACACTTTATAACCCTAATCGCATTAATCTGTTAACACTGTTGCGGGGTTTCACGATTTATAACCCTATGCGCAAATCAGTTCACTCTGTCTTCAGTGGTCTACACGTTTATAGTAGGGGAGCTAGGTATCGCTGTATCACACGCCCCCAATTACACAATTACACACACGTCCTGTCCTTCTTTCCGCGACAGCTGCTATACTATATGGCTGACTGGAGAACTGTTGATAACACACTCGCTCGTAGGCTTGCTCGGAACTATCTTCGGCGATGGCCACGTTACAACTGACTGGTTGCTGGCTAACTCGGAACTAACTCCGAGGTAGCTCGAGGACTGACTCGTGGGTAGCTCCAGGACTAACTGACTCCGACTCAGTACAACTCGGTGGCTGTCACAGTACAACTAACTGTGAATAGCCTTCGCTGCTCCTTATGTAGCCTTGATCGGACAATACGGAAAACGGCCACGTAATAGGCACCCTTGTTGCCTGGCGCTGTGTTGCTAGTAACCGCTGTTACTACCGTAACAATCCTGTTGCGTCACCGTTACGTTACCGTGCGGAGGAGGGGGAGGGGAGCGCTGACTCACCCGCCGCGTCACTGCTGGTGGGGGGGTTCTCCTTTGCGCAACATGTCACACTGCTCCCTCCTTAAGGCTGTTCGTCCCGAATAGCCTAGCAGTGCATCCCCGTTCCTTTTCCGTCCCGTAGCTGTGCTTGCGGTGTCTCCTGTTGTTTCGGTTACTCTTCTTGCAGCGACTATTCTGCGTCCGTTACATCCGCTCCCCCATTAAGACAAAGCTCGTCTCGAGCGGTTTCCTTTCAGCTCGCCAGAAGATCACATTCATCCATCGCTTTCTCACATGGCACATTCACTCTCAATGGGGAGGCCGGTTCTTCTATTTTACCGGCTCCTCTTCTGTGCCCTGCTCCTTTTTTCGTTTAGGAGGGGGCCGTCCCCTCCACGAGGTCCAATCCTTCATCAGGTTTGTCTTCGGAAGTTCCTCATGTCGACGTAACAGCTCTTGATGCGTTGTTTGCACTCGCTGACGTCGTCGTTCCTTCTGGTTTTCCAGCCACTTGCTGGCGCGAGACCTGGGCACCAAATCCTTTCTCCGGCATCCGCAGGGTCCCTGGGGAGTTTCCTTCTTGAAGTCTTTTCTCCAACGTCGTGCCACTGTCGCGCGACGGGATATCTTCCTGCAGATGGCAGCCAACTTTATCCGGGACGCATGATCTCCTCGGGTCCAAGAATTCCTGAAGATGTCCCTCTTGCGCCATGCCACTCTTGCAGAGCTTGCCCCTTGCTGACGACGGCCAATTTATTCTCGGGTCCACAACTTTCCCGTGTCGAATTCTTCATATTTCGTCGATGACGGTCCCTGCGCCTTTTATTCTTCGGTTCTCCGACCGGCATTAGTTCGGCGTCTTGTACGGGTACCTCTCGTAGTTCTGCCGCCTCAGGTTTCCTGTTCGCTGAAGTCGGCTCTTCTTCTTCTGGACGTGCCTCCCTTTCTTGGCAGGCCATCGTCACTCCGACCGGTATCACTATGGGAACCTCTTCTTGTTGTGCCGTCGCAGG
>NW_019731218.1:0-63566 GCF_002891405.2 Cryptotermes secundus | reverse complement strand
TAATAACGCGGGAGCTATACAAGTCTCCCTGAATTACACACTCCAGATATAACTGGTTATCACTGGTTATCGCACACGCGTCTGTAGCTCGTAACTTGCGAACTGAGAACTCGTTGGTAACGCACTGACTGGCTGACTGACTTAGTACAACTCGGTGGCTGTCACAGTACAACTAACTGTGAATAGCCTTCGCTGCTCGTTATGTAGCTTTGATCGGACAATACGGAAAACGGCCACGTAATAGGCACCCTTGTTGCCTGGCGCTGTGTTGCTAGTAACGCTAGCGGTAATAACCGCTGTTACTACCGTAACAATTCTGTTGCGTCACCGTTACGTTACCGTGCGGAGGAGGGGGAGGGGAGTGCTGACTCACCCGCCGCGTCACTGCTGGTGGGGGGGTTCTCCTTTGCGCAACATGTCACAATATTGTAAATCAGTTGATCAGAGCATTGCTAGGCAACTGCCCGATAAGCACGTTGCAACACAGGCGCCTAGCAACAGTAGAGGAAGCTGTGTTTGTGTGGTGTGTGTCACTCAACAATAGCTGTGTTTCCTGTATGGTCCGTCCGGAGCTTATATAACGAGGATCTGTTGTAGCTTAGATGAAATCAGTCAAGAGAACGGGAATAGAAACGGTACATACCAGTTCAGTTGTTGGTAGGAGATAGCCATGGGAAGTTCGTAGTTAAAGGTAAAAAAGGTAAAGTTGACCCTGTGCTTAATTAATTAAGCAGCACGCCATAAAGGCGTATGGGAGAGTGGATGTGGAGATCCACACTTTATTGACCTCGACACCAGTTGGAGGCGAGTCAACTTCACGCGCCGGCCGCTTTACCCCCGGGTAAAGAGCCCTCGTACTGATTGGATGGGAGGCTGGGTGGGCTCCAGAGCCGGTCTGAACGATATGGGGAAGAGAAAATTCTGACCCTACCGGGACTCGAACTCTGCGTCGGTCGTCCAGGCCGTAGGCAGTCGCTATACAGACTGCGCTATCCCGGCTCCACAGTTCGTAGTCGTAGAAGAATTATAAGTCAGCCTGTGAAGACTTAACGTGTGATTTGAAGGCTTTATGTGTGCTGTAGTGCAGTGATATTGAGAATGTGCAATTTAGTGAGGCTAACATGGTTCCTGTGTACATCCATGAAGACTACTGGAGATAGACTGAAGAGATTAGCGTGGAGTGCTTTGTAGTGTGAAGATTGTAGTGTCATAATTACTTGTAGTTACGGCCTGAAGAGATTAGTGTGGAGTGTTGTGTAGTGTGAAGATTAGGAACAGTGTTATAATTACTTGTAGTTACGGCCTGAAGAGATTAGTGTGGAGTGTTGTGTAGTGTGAAGATTAGGAACAGAGTTATAATTACTTATAGTTACGACCTGTAAGTGGTCAGTAGATCCAATTACCAGTCGGAACCTCGCCAATAGTCACTATCACACGTGACAGTATGTTGTTTCATTAATTAAATAACATATCGTTAATTAGCGACGAAATAGTTATGGAAGTGATTACTTCATGCATTACACTCTACTTGTCTCAGTAGGAGCCCAGCAAGAATAACGGAAGAAAATGGGCAAGAAAAAAGATCAGAATTAATTCATATTATTATAATGTGCCTTGAGTTTCGGCCTCATAGGTCTATGTCAGTAAGTATCCTTTTTCTATCCATATGCGTATTTTGCGATGCGAGTCATTCGTAATTATTAAGAGGTGGTAAAAATAAATTACTACATATCTTAATGAAACCCATATAAGCTTTATACAGCATAACAAAGTATGTGTAAAGAAGGTTTATTAAATCTTTTTGAGTCTTTACACACACAAGTATTTCTCATGAAAGATTTGAGGTTTTCACGGCGGTGACTATGAAGAAAGCAGTCTTCTTGGATTTGGCACCGTGTATATGTGGTGTTAACCGACGTTCCTCCGAAACGTCGGTTAACCCCACATATACACGGTGCCAAATCCCGGAAGACTGTTTTCTTCAAGTATATATTTTTTTTAATCATGAAACGGACATGTATAATTAAATCATACCCTTGCCGGAATCCGTGTTGATCGGATCCCCGTTTTCTTGGATATCGGCTAGAATCCGTATTTTCCATCAATCGATTGTTGACTGGATATTGTCTTGTGATACGCGTGTCCATATATTTTCAATTCTTTTTCGCAGTAGCGCAGTCAGTGGTAAATCCATGGTTTCTCGCCCCGAGCTAGTACACCTGACATGAGCAAACTCACAAAACCAAAAGGTTCCGTTCACTTCTGTTGTGTTGGTATTCCTTGATCTATTCCAGATGGATGATACTAGGCTGGCTCTCATATTTCCATCATTTGTCTTGCAGAAAATGATTGGCGTTTATCAGGAGTCATTTCACAAGCACCACCGACGTCCATTACTCATTGTAAGCTACATTCGCCCCCCTCCCAAATAATAAATGAAGGCTACAAGATAGATCACTTCGTAATGAGCTACAAATTTGCGAACGCTTTTCATTGCTACCAACCGAAACAGAAGAAATCTGAAAAGAGTATTAATGTCAGCTTCAAAGATTTGGTTCGTAATCCCCCAGAAAAAATGTTCCAGAGAAATGGACTGGGATATTCCTATCGCTGTTCGTAAATATATGTTTTCCTTGTGTTTAATTAATTAAGCACCATGCGCTGAACGTATGTGGGAAGTGCAGTTATAACTACACTTATTCTTAACTTGGGAACTTCATGGGGGTGGAGTGGTCAGCTTCACGCCTCGGCCGCTTTACTCCCGGGAGAAATTCACTGCACCCACTAAGGGGAGGCTGGGTTTGCACTATGAACAGTCTGGACGCTGTGGAGAAGAGAAGGGTCTCTTGCCTCTGTCGGGAATCGAAACCAGATTCCACGGTCATCCAGCCCAAAGCCCGTCGTTATATCACGTGAGCTATCCCGAATTCATTTTTATTTGTACTCGTACCGTACGTAGTACACTTCTATTCGTTTCAGTAAGTAGCCTCTTCTTTCTGTTCAGTAGAATTGTATTCTGTAGGTTCCAAAGTCTGTGTATTCTTGTTTTTAGCCCCACCGAATTTTTCAGCTTCCATCTCTGCACTTGTAACAACGCTATTGCGAAAAAATATGGAAATTCTGAATTTTGAAGCGGGCTTCAAAGCAATCTTTGTGGAACAATTCTCTGAATAATAGGAGGAGGAGGAGGAGGAGGAGGTGGAAGAGGAAGAGGAAGAAGAAGAGGGAGAGGAAGAGGAAAGCGGGCTAATGTGATATTTTGATACCGTGGAAATAATATCGCATAAATCAAGATAGTACTGTAGTATGATCGTATTATCCAAATGGATATAGTCAAAATACGGAAGGAAACTTTAGAAACGGAAGCTAAGGTGAAAACCCCTCTAATGTAAGCTTATCAAGTAGAGCTTCCTTCTGCAGTCACGTTATTCAACGTATACCACATTGCATCTGGAGAAATGCCTCGCCGATTGCAGCTATTATTATTGCAAATACAGTATTTCATACTCGTTTATTATTATTATTGTCACGTGTTGGGTGTATAACGCGCGACAAGTAACTTCACGCCGTATTTGATATAGCGAATTTATTGAACATTCGCTCTTACAATCACGCAATTTGCAATCTCACAATTACTGCTCTCGGCAGTATCACAAATTATCACATCAAATCTTCTAACCACGCGTTCGGTTCTTCTTACCGCGACTGCTGCTATATTTCAACTGTCTTCGGCGGCTGCTGCATGTTAACTGTTTTCTTAGTCAGTGTCAATGTCACATTGCGACTGACGGTCAGTCAGTCAGTCAGTCAGTAAGTCTTGGTTTCGAGCCCCATCTGGGGCTCATGACCAGATATTTATTACTGTTTGATAGTTACGGTCTTGATTCTGTGTGGCGCCTTCTCTGACGAGAGGACGGGTCTGTCTTTTGTATATGCTGCTGGTCCTTGCCAGCGCAGTCTTTCTTGGGCCCGAGTCCCTTGGGACCCGTGACCATATTTTACTGTCTCAGAATTGAGACTTCCCTTTTCGTCGCATCTTACGACTCGCAGGTTCACGGTGGAGGTATTCGACCCCGCCTCCACGCGGGGTTGTTTTCTTAGGCAGTGTGTTCTCTTATAAACCCTCAGCCACACAACGGGAAAACGCCTCGCTTCCTTGTTGCTAAGTCGCCGTGTTTACAGGTGTTGCTGGGCAACGCTATCGGGAGTTGTCTACTGCTGCACAGCAACCGCGCCATCCAACGCTACGTCACAGAGGGAGAGGGGGGCCGGCGGATTGTTGACTGGCCTGTTACCGTAGCAGCGACAGCGCTCTGATGTTGTTACGTCACCGCTGGCGGGGGAATGGATGTCCTCCAATGGTGGTGGTGGTGGCGGTAGTGGTGGTAGTAGTAGTAGTAGTAGTAATAGTACTAGTAGTAGTAGTGGTAGTAGTGGTAGTAGTAGGAGGAGGAGGAGGAGGGTATATTATGTGTATAAAGCTATGACAGTCTACACAACAATATTCTGTATTTAAAAACAAACTAGACACTATTTTATCGACATTTGTTTTTATTGACGCTACACGTTTCGACCCTTATACTGGGTCATCATCAGGCGTACAGTGATACCAAATCCTTATTGAAGAATTAGATGCAAATAGTACGATGCAACTCAACAACTGAGACTAGTATCATTGTATGCCTAATGATGACCCAGTATAAGGGTCGAAACATGTATCCTCAATAAAAACAAATGTTGATGCAATAGCGTCTAGTTTGTTTTTAAATAGTGAATGTTGTTGTCTAGACTGCCATACTTTTATACACATTACATACCCTATTTATGAGACATAACAGGATGCATACTATTAAGGTAGTAGTAGCATTTTGCGGTGCTTCTTTGTAATTAGCTGTATAGTTGTTATTAAAACTCTGTGGGCGCTGCAATTCATGATGAAACATTTCCTCTGTTTTACAGTTTCTTAATCATATAGGCAGTCTGTAGGACTCCTTGGTAGGGGGATTAGTACATCGCGAGTCCGCTGCCTACACAGGATAAAAAAACAAACTCCGTGTTTTTATTCCGCAACCGAACTATACCGACCGAGCGGCCGCCGCTTGTCGGCGAAGTTATGCCAACTTTAGCGGATAGAGGGTGCCGCATGGTCCGCGCAACGAATCCCAACAGCCATTAATTTCGGTTTTTGTAGACCGGAGCCTCTATTTCCTTGAAATAGCTCTTCAGTTATCCTGACGAGGCTGAGTGGACCCCGTTCCAGACCCACTAGTTCTCAGAAAAACCTGGTAGCGCCGGAATCGAACCCGGATCTCTGGATCTGTAGCCAAGAACTCCGACCAATAGACCACAGAGGTGGTCGTACACAGGATAACACAAACACAAAATAAAGGCAAACACCCTTGCCTCGAGTGGGATTCTAACCCACGACCCCAGTGTTTGAGTGGGCGAAGTTGTTGCCAAATTCTTTACTAAATTATCTTTTTTTATTACTATCGCTTTCGTCGTCTTTGTTGTTATAGAACTTACAGAGAAAGTTTTCTGTTGTATGTTTGAAACGATTCTTTAAAAATCCTAATCCATCTAGTTATAATTACGTTTTGTGTAACTTAAAATTGCACAAGTTTTTCGTAAGACAACGTTATTTCGAGGCATTGTCTACTGGGAACATTGATAAAGGTTGTGTTCTTGCGCTTCGCTTCTAGAAAGTGGCTATCTGAGTTGCCGCAGAGACGTTACGTAGAGAGTTCTGCAGTTAGTTTGCACGTAGTGGATGCCTTGTGTTCTCTGCGCCCTAACCACAAGCGAAGTGTGCGTAGAACAGAGTCAGTATGCTTTCTTACTCATTTCTTGAACGTTGTTTCTTTTCCCTGGCACTACAGCCCCAGTAGGCCTAGGCCTACCTCCATGAACTTCTCCGTTCACTTCGGTTTTTCTAAATCTTACACATACGGTAGGACTCCTTGAGGGGTGATCAGCTCGTCGCAAGGCCTCTACCTGTACACAAACACAGAAAAACGCACAGACACGAACTAAACATCCATGCCCTGAGTGGGATTCGAACCCACGATCCCGGTTTCCAAGCGAGCGAAGACAGTACTTGTCTTAGACCGCTCGGCTACCGTGACCGGCACTTTAACATTATTACTCTGGTTAATTTGGTTAACAGGTAGTTACAGTATTTTGTTACATTCATGTGTTGTTGTGAATTTATGCTTATCCTGTATCTATTATAAAGTAGAATATTTTATATGGATAGTCACATATAGGGGTGACTGTAGACGGGGTTTTCGATTGGACGATTGGATTTACTGCACGTTGTACATTCACATCCTCGGACTACAGGTAATACAGCGCCATCGTTTCCTGGCAACGGAACAGTCTAGTTTCCTTCTTACCATTATCCTGCAACTGCGAATTCCAAGGACTCGACTCAGTTTAATTCCTCTGTTCCCATGCTCATATCCTGGCAGGCTGACGTCTCGAAACTCGACTTTTCACTTGTCGATTTATTAAAACAACAGTCTTTATCCCATTATAACCACTCTACACGCACCACGCAGAAAACAGCCTCTCTAATTTTTATAAGGCTTTCTACTGATCCGTTGCCTAGCAATTGACGTCCTATTGTTGCCAGCATACGCTTGCGCGGGAATATTTTTGCTGAGTCGTTGCTCATCGATGGTTCTATCGTAAATTACAGAATTCATTTACCATTCATCTCTGCATTTCTTTCTTTTAATTATTTATTCGTTTTACTGTGTTGCCTCTGTACTTGTGTCATGCTATAATAGATTCTTCCATAGCTCTTGCGACAGTGAACATGGAGGCAAATTGGTAAGGTGAAATCTTCAATCACCCCATTCCAGCAGGCGACATTTCAATGTCCTAGTCTTCATCGGCACTTCCGTAACTAAACGGGTTAGTCATCCGTTCTGTTCTGGTTCTTATAAAGCTGTAGACTACCGCTGTTAATTTGAAACACAGAATCACTGCAATCCTTCACCTTGACGTGCTTCTGCTTGTACCGGTACTCACGGTCTCTTCGCTTGCGGATTTTCTTATTTTTCTTTCTACCCTGAAGATGGAGGCGATATGTTCCTCCGAAGCGTAGGTTATCACCACATCTACACGGTGCCACATCCCAGAAGACTGCTTTCTTCATATTCACTGCCGTGAAAACCTCAAATTTTACGAAATTAATATTTCTTTAGAAGTTCTAAAAATTAGCGTACGTCGAGTCGCATCTCAAGGGTTTTGATGCTTGTATACAATTAACAATAAAGTTACAATTAGTCAGTTTCTCATCATTGTTAAGATCAAATTGGACCTGAATTGCTGCCTGTAACAGGACCACTATTTTGTTTTTCACCCTTCAGCTGAAGCATAGCTTTGTTAATTGTAATCATTATGACATAAATCGCATTCATTAATCTTTTAATTCCAACCCCATATTTTTTATAGTGAAAACTCGTTGGTAGAGTTGAAATTGCTGAAGGGGATTTATAAACAAATACATCATGACAAGGAAAAAAATCATAAAAAAATAATTTCGGTATATGAACCATAAATTTTTTATTTAATTTCCCCTGGAGGAATCGCTTGTGTACAGTCTGAATCTGTCCCAGAAAATGATTAACATTGTTCCTCATTGATTGATTGTTAGCTGGAAAAAATGAGATGAAACAGACTTTCACAATTGTGTAGCAGAAATTTCTGACAAATAGGGGGCAAAAATCAAACCCGTTGCTTCGCAGAATCGAAATCTGTTTCAGGCAATTTAGGTACCGGATATGTATCCATCTGGCTGTTCATAATTGTTTTTTTTTTTTTTTTTGTATTTCATATCATTTTCTTTCTGCAGTCCTTGTAACTTTTATTCGAATGTACCCCACACAATTAAATGAAGAAGTTAGGATGTGCTTCATATCTGACTTGTATTTGAAAGAGAGACATGCAAACATGATCTCAGCTGAGCAACCAATTAAAATAGTTTCATTTGTAAATCCGATGCTCCCTGTTATTGTTATTTTCACAGAGCGAAAGCGTCACAGAACTCTACACGAATTCAGTTGACAATCTCACGGCCCACTTCTTTAAGATTTGTCCCAATATATTGCTGTCATTTTCATATAGATGTTCGCTGTAAACTCATTCCTTCACGTAAGTTTCGAGGTTTTCACGACGGTGACTATGACGGAATTCTTCACTCATTTACGATTTCCCTTCCGTATTCCGTATTGAGGGGGTGGATTTCCCCATGCACTTAGACCGGTTACTGGTCCATTGTGCGTCCCCCTTTAATTTCTACTCCTCCATACCCTACCGGTACTGGTGCTTACTATCAGCCCCTTTCTGCCAGCGAGGTTCCAACCTCTTACTGGCAGTGATATCTAATAGTTAGTCCCTTTCTGTCAGCGAGGTCGTCCCTCCTCTGGCAGGGGTTCCTAGTCCCTTTCTGCCAGCAAGGTTTCTACCCTCTACTTGGCAGTGGTATCTAATAGTTAGTCCCTTTCTGTCAGTGAGGTCGTCCCTCCTCTGGCAGGGGTATTGTTTACGATTTCCCTTGCTTTTTATATCGTCTTTCTGTACAAAAGGGAAGTTAGCTAATGAGAAACCCGATTGGTTTACCCAAAGCTGCATGTAGGAGGAACGCCGCCAACTTAATATGTAATGGAATGCCCAGTAATCATGAGGCTAAACATTTGAAATGCTCTGCTTTCCAGCTCACTGAAGTCTGTCGTTGAGCAAGTATTGTCCCCTCTGTTGTGTGAGTGTAGTACATGTGTTATAGTAGTCTGCTGGTGGGCGCATTTGCTGACGCCCATCTGGGCTGAGAGCAGAGAAGACAGGAATTTCATTTCATTGTTTGTGGAACCTCGGCGCTCTAGGGATTTTGGGCTAGGGGAATGTGAACAAATGAACGATGTAATGGCGGACAGTTATGTTTCAATATGATTGGCATTTATTTACAGCTGTCGCATGAGTGATTGGCTGATTCTGCGTTATATATCACGGTACGACTGGGAAAAGGACCTTCTGTAAATCTGACAGAAATAGAGACGAAACGCGAATAACTAGAAATGTAGCTAAATGAAACTTGTTAGCTGCATAGAATGAAAGTGGAGGCGATTATACATAGTTTGCCAGACCGATGCCAATGAAAAGCGTCTAAACAAGGTTTTATAAATGTAGGAACACTGATATTTTACTGTATTTTTTTTTAAGCTGTGAATCCAGATGTGAGCTCTCCAAAATGACAATGTTGACTTTTCACGCATTTCAGCTTGGAGCTTGAATATTTAATGTTCTGATGTCTGACCTTCTCCATGTGTTTTGATACCGTATTTTTTAACTAGCCAAAGGCAAACCTTGTCGCGTGTTACTAAATGTTAAAATCACTTGTTGAGTTATTGCTAGCTCCATAAGCATTGTGCTTGGGATGAAAACTATGATTTTTGGAGGCATAAACCATGATCATAAGAAAGCACGAATCGGACCTAAATTATTAGAAAGAAGAAAGCTATGAGAGTAGGCAGATAAGGAGCACGGGAACAGAACTTTTATGAAATTACTAAAGAATGATGGAAAGAGAATAGTTCTTTCTAGTGTGAGCGCGTTTGTTTTGGTAATATTTAATAGTTCTGTGATCGATGAAAACAAAAAGAAATACCCTTTGTGAATCATGTAGCACGCATGAGATGTGGGGCTATATAAGGGCATGTGAGAACTGCGTGAAAAGTTTATTTTGAAATGTGAGGGACATTTGATAGACTAGGAAGAGATGAAAAGATAATAGTCAAATGTGCATTAAAGAAATAGCCTGTGAATGTGTGAACTGGATTTATCTGGCGAAGGATACGGACCAATTGCGAGGTGTTGCGACTAAGGTAATGAACTTGTATGTTCTATAAAAGATGGGAAATTTCTTAACCGAAATTACATTCATTAGAGGAGAGTTACATAATAAATTGATAAGCGCAATACCAGACAACGTCTTCTGTTGCCTCGTGACCCTACAAACAACCACAAATCAGTCACGCCACAAAAGCCGATCTCGCCCACAAAAACAACAACCTAGGATTGTACACATTGCTTTGGAACAACCACGTCAAGCACAAACTAGCAGATACAGCGCAATGTGCGTAGGATCGCGTACCCATTATATATATAGCAAAGGAACCTGATGATTTTTAAAATGCAGTTCCCTCTTCTTTCTGATTCGTTCATCCCGAGCACTCAGTCCTTGCTCAATTCACTAGCACACAGCCGGCGGAAGATGCTTACTTTGTTTCGAATCCAGTACCTTATCAGACGTTCCCGGATTCGATTCCTGGCTACCAGTTTTTCTGAGAAGTTAAATTACATGACTACATATATATTTATACAATGTGTTATCTTAAACACGTGAACAACAGAGTTTCTTGCTTATAAAATCATTCAGAACTTTTCGTCTTCTCGCTTGTTGTCTGGAAACGTAAATTTAAAATACACAAAATTATAATTTTGCCGGCGTGGAGCTGGCTGGCTCGGGAGTTTGTGTATTTATTTATTTATTTATTATTTTCCCTGGCTTGTAATATATATTTTATCAAGTAAGTACTTACTAAGTTGGGCGATATATATATATATAATGGGTACGCGATCCTACGCACATTGCGTATATATATATAAGATCACTGACAACTACCTAGAAATCACCGTATGCGTACAACGCATCAAATCACCTCACCAACTTGTTAGTACAACCGCATACCTCCATAAATTAGACACACACATATGCCGTCGCTATAGACGACTGAAAGCAGAAGACCGTCACAAGCAGTAAGCTGTCCACAGCCCCCTCCGTTATCGGACCGCTTCGATCCTACCTCTCAGCAAGAAATTCCTGATTAAAAACACACAGAATCATAATGCACACATCCATCAAACCGCACATACCCACCGCAACGCAGCAGCAGTATATACACGAAACCGCGCGTTACGTCATCCTCAATTTTAAATGATTGTAACGTTTTAGTACTAAATTACGGCACATATCTCGATGTGGAAATTGGATTCATTTTAACATTACGTGAAATTCAGTGGCTCTCTAGTTACTTATTTCGCATCCACCTGATCTGTCAAGATCGAAACATACAGTCATATAATTTTACCAGAGTAAACTAATCCTGACATTGTTGTCTGTTTTATTTCATTGTTACCTCATCGTTGTATAGACGGCCTGTATACACCATGATTCTGTAACAAAGAGAATAAGTTGTCCCCTTGCCTCACGAATTAAGCACTACACCATGAAGGCGTATGGGGGAGTGGATGTATAGATCCATATTTTATTGACCTCGGCACTAGCTGGAGATAAGTGGTCAGCTTACCTGTAACGTAACGCTGTGACGTAAAGAACAAGGATAAAACCCCGAAGTAGATCTCCGTGCAGAGAATAACAAATTTGTGTAGGTGGATACGTGAAATCTGAAGTGGGAATGGTAGTAACTGTATCTACAATTTTGATTGCTTATCGAAAAGAGGAAATTAGAGTGAGTGTGATAGGATTCAAACCGGTTTTCTGTAATTAATATGAAAATCATATTACATATTTTTACAGTGAAGGTTATATTAGTATATTATAGATCGAAATTATTCTCGCCTGCTGTCAAGAAACATAAAAATTAGAATATACAAAACTATAATTTTTCCTGTGACTCTATATGGGTGTGAAACTTGGTCTCTGACATTAAGGGATGAACATAGATTGAAGGGTGTTTGAGAACAGGGTATTGAGGAGAATATTTGGACCGAAGAGGGACAAAGTGACAGGAAGTTGGAGAAAACTGCACAGTGAGGAACTTCATAACTTGTACTCTCCTCGAAGTATAATTAGAATGATCAAATGAAGGAGGATGAGGTGGGCAGGGCATGTAGCACGAATGGGGGAGAAGAGGAATGCATATAGGATATTGGTGAGAACCCCAGAAGGAAAGAGACCACTGTGAAGACCAATGCGTAGGTGGGTGGACACTATTAAAATGGATCTTAGAGAGATAGGATGGGATGGTATGGATTGGATTGATCTGGCTCAGGATAGGGACCAGTGGAGGGCTCTTGTGAACATGGTAATGAACCTTCCGCTTTCATAAAATGATGGGAAATTCTTGAGTAGCTGCAGATTTGGCTTCTCTTCAAGAAGGGCTCAGCTCCATAAGTAAGTATAGATCGAAAGTAAATTATTGTATACTCATTTTACTGTAGATATTTAATATCCAGTTCCATAGGAATCAGTTGAGTAGTTTGGCACAAAACTTATGGCCAGACACTGTGACTTCATCAGTATGGTTTAGTTTTGTGTATGCCAGCAGAAAACACGCGAAGTAGAGCTGTGTACCAGTGAAGTGAGAACAGGTAGGTTGAGTCGGGCTGGTCCTTATGTTAATGTGATCACCGAAGCACTGTTACGGAGAATATCGGCTTAACGTTTTCTTGTTTTGAGATGTTACTCCTCTGCCTCTGCCTCTGCCTGCAGTCTGACCTAATCTCCCTCCTCTCCAAATGCAAATGAGCAAAAAATGCAAATTCGAAAACCATAAATTTACAATTCCCTAATAAATCACTTTCATATGCGGTCTCGATAGAAGGAGAGAGAAACTTTGGACGGAGAGGTACGTTTGTTAGAGTGTATGTACAGGGGATGTTTGTACAGAAAATATTTAAATTAAATTCGAATAAATCATTCGAAACGGCGCGTCTGTTGGTGGTTTTGGTTTCCATTTTCGATATCGGCGGTGGCCGAGCGTGGCAACGCATGGTCTACATTGATTGACAGTCCTGATTTATGTTTGACAAATGTTGTCGCAGTATTCAATTGAGATAACTTCTAACCCATGTAGTAGTATGACAGCTGGAGTTATGTAGCAACACTGCGTTTGTGTCGCCGAACAGGCCTGTTCCTCCCTCCCTCCCTCCCTCCCACCCTCCCCAAACGTTTTGTATGTAGTGATCCTACTATTAAATTTCCTCCCTCCCAAAGGTGATCCAAATTCTGTAATAGAGTATACACTTGGTCGTCGACTTACGACCGGCCGCACTTACGACCACAAAAAATGAAAAATAAAAGATGATTAAAGTGTAAAAGTTTTTAAAAATAAATTATAAAGATGATAAAAAGTTAAGAAAGGTTAAAAATTACTGTTAATAAATATATGGCCAACATACGACAAGATCGACTTACGACCTGTCAGTCAGAACGGAAGTCGGTCGTAAGTCGACGATCAAGTGTACTGTGTTTTCCAAACAAGTAAATTGTTGAATCGTTATTGGTACTTTGTTATTTGGTTTCACGTCAAACAGTTGTGTGAAAATGGGAGGGAGAAATCATTGTAACTAAATATTCAAACAGGCCGCGCCATAGCTCAGCCGGTTAGTCTCTGGCTTCCCACCTCGGCTGACCTAGTTCGATCCAGGGTCTGGTCAAGTGGGATTTGTGGTGCACAAAGTGGCGCTGGGGCGGGTTTTCTCCGAGAACTTCGGTTTCCCCTGCCAATCTTCATTCCACCAAATTCTCCATTATCATAATCACCCGGGGCAAGTGTAATAGGCCAATCAGTGGCCGCCGTGCCGAATGAACCCAGCTGGACTCCACTCCCCACTAAGCGAATTATAAAAAATATCCAAACAAGCGCCCATCACTAAAGACACAACTTTAAATATAAGCTTACCCTTATGTCTTGCTTTAGCCTGTGAAAATAAATAGGGTCCAGAAATGAAGCCCTACCCATGCTAGTCCTCGGAACTGGATGCAGTTCCTGCCGCTTAATCCTCAGGAATGAGACCCCAATATCTCAAAGGACAGGAGACTCGGTTGAACCCTGAGCGTATCTATCGCTGCCGGGAATTGAACCCGTGGCTACTTTGCTGCTAATATACGTCGCAAAACATAATATTCCTAGTTGCATCGGAATAGCTAGGGAACTGTCTGTCTGAATAGAGAATTTGTCGTTTAAGCAGAAATACATGACGCGCATCCATGGAGATGGTCCGATATGACAAAGAGAGACAAAACCCATGTTTTTAGGACGGAATTTATGAAGTCAGAACAGCTTAAGAAGCGAATGAAATATCTACTCAGACAGACAGTATCTAACTTTAAACTCCATGGTCCAAGGGTTTTCGTTAGCGGGATGAGAAATTCCCTACTTTAACATAACCTGAAAGTCCTTTACCATCTTCAGAAATCTCTTCCATTGAGTCCTATTTCGAAGGAACTCAGTCTCACAGCGTATTTTATTTTAATATCTTCTCATTTGCATCTCCTAATGGTACGTTCTCCTAAGATCTCCCGCACACAGTTTTTGTATACGTCTCACGTAACGTCCTTCGCTCATCTCTTTCCCAACAATATTGGGAACAAAGTAGGTATTTTCTTCAGTACGTAATTTTCTCGACTTCTTTTCATTTCGTCTCTCCTTAGTCCATATATTCTTCTCGACACTTGTTTCTAAACACCCGCGTAAGATATTCTTGCTTTATGTTACGAGATCAAAGGCTGAATAAGTTTGGTTCTTTGTATGTCGCTACAAGTGTCATTTTTCTGGACATTATCCATTCTAAAAACCGTCCTGTTTCCTTTTCAAAATACAACGTTTCGGAGACTGGATTCTGTCCCCGTTCTCAGGTAAAACCCACTCAGTTGGGTCCAATAGGTAGAGCTAGTCCCTATCTCCGAGAGAGGTAGGTTGTACCTGCGTACGGGGACAGAATCCAGTCCCAGAAACGTTGTGTTTTCAAAAGAAACAGGACGGTTTTAATAAAATAGACGACTATGGATAATGTCCAAAAATATAATACTTGTAGGAATAGACCATCGTCACAAACTTTTAGATCTAATTTTATGTCTGTTTATATTATAATTATTACAGTATGTTTCCACATTTTTAGTGGACATAATTATGACCACATCGTAATTCTTTGTTATTCTAATATGATTTCCAACTGGTCGCGGATAATTCTTCTTTGGCGTATCTGCCACTGTTGCCACTTGCCCTGTCGTCTGGGTATAAGCTTTCAGTGAACTACTTCATTCCCTACTGATGTGAATTAAATAACAATTGCCAATCGACTCAGCACTGATTGAAAGTCTGGTATGTAACAATGAACTTTTTTTTTCGCTAGAATAAAACTGTGCGAAGGCGATGTTCATAGAATTAAATATTTGAAGTACAAAGGACACTGCTGTCATTGAGTTCCGCTTAATTTGAACAAAATAAGAAGCAGAATGGTTTTAGAATCCGAATTAAAGATGAATTCATTGCATTAGAAAGACACTATGTTTTGCAGACCACGTTAATAACGTTATATTTTTAATAGAAAGCTTAAAAGCGCAGAAAATTTTCCACTTAGCAGTAGCATTGCGTGTAGCGTATGTATGACGCTTGTTGCTTCCTTTGTTTGCATCTCTTTTAGTTTGTTTATTTTTGTGGAAATACTGCAGTCGCGGTCCCTTTATTGTGTTGCACATGATACGCAGAAAATAACTAATCACCGGCTCCACCCCTTCCCATCCCTATAGCGTATGTGATGTTCCATTTATCCCATATCTTAGCATGTGCCCGCCTACCATCAATGTCTGTTGTCTTACAGAGCGGCTCAGTAGTTTTATATTTTTATTGTATGCGGTTTGCGGATGTGTAAAGTTCATCTGTTCTGGGAAGCAGCGTGCGTCATACATCGATCTCGCGGCCGCGCGGTCAGAGGGATGAACCGTCTTCGCCCCTTCGAACGCTGGGATAGTGGGTTCGAATCCCACTCGAGGCATGGATATCTGTCTGCGTTTATGATATGTTTTTGTTGTTCTGTGTGTAGGTAGCAGAGTCTTACCGACTATGCATAGATTAAGAAACTGAAAAATCGGCCAAGGCCCACAAGGGTTGTAGAGCCATAGATAGATAGATAGATAGATAGATAGATAGATAGATAGGATTCATCATACGTTTATAGGCAATCCTACGGAAGAAAAATCGTGTATAAGTACATTCGACTTTCTCTACCGAGACTCTATCGAAAGAAAAATAAAGGTATCCCTGTAGCACGCCTTGGAGGCCCATAAGGTTGTGAGATGTTGAGGTTCCCACATTTTCTAGACAATTGGTTCATAGATGGCGGCAAGGTTGTCAGCCCTACGCGCCGGCCGCCCTTACCCCCCAAGAATATTCCAAGACTATTCCTGATAATCCTGTTAGAGGCTGAGTCGACCCTAGGGCCATAGTGGGGCTGGAAGGATTAGGTTAATTGAAAAAAAAATCCAGTGACCTCATCGAGATTCGATCCCGTGACCTTCCGGCTTGCAGCATACTGTCTCAACCAACTACGCTACAGCGTGCCCTATTGAAAACAAACTCTATTAATTTTATAGCTATGGCCTGACGGTGTGTGCCACTAACTGACGATAAGGTGACTTTGTTCCCATGGGAGATACAGTAACAATTGTATGGGATTCGTTGTTGTTATTCTACTGGTCCGGTTTGCTAGCCAACTGGAGAACTCTAGTGCTGTGCCTTTCTTGATCAATAAACATATGCTCAGCCTATTCAGAAATTCTCCGCATTTTATGGAATTCTTCTTGTCGGAGTGAGTTAGGCTCAGGGTATTATAGCTTGCGTTCTACAGACATGAATTTGTTAGTTAAACGTACTTACGTAGGTAATTCAGTAGCCAGGAAACCCCCTGTAAGGGAATAAAGTTCAGGGTGAAGTGTTTCGCTTAAATTCGTAGAGCGTTGCTTGTTCGCAGCCCCGTCTATCTTTCACTTGGGACCTGCTACAATTTTTTTGTGGAATGTGAAACTGGTAGTGTCTCGACCTTGCCTTGCATATGTTGTACCGAATGAGGTCTGTCTAAATTCCTATCCAGGTAACAGAAGCTTAATATACTTTCTTAATTCCTCATGTGATAGGGTGGTATGGCTGAATAATTTTATTCTGGAGGTAATTGGTTCGAATCTCGGCCGGTACAACCTGAATAAGGTCCTTAATGATTTTTCCTCAGTCACGTCTTGCAAATATTATAAGTTAGACACTAACAGCATTGTAAAATAATGCAAAAATGTTAAGGATTCACATACACATGATCGGGGTTAAAAATAGATAAAACGTGGTTTAAAGTGCCTGAAGGAAACAGAAAACTTGGGGAATCTAGAGTTGTGCATCGGAGTATACTATTAAAAATGATATTAAATAAATATGAACTGGATTCATCTGGTTCAGGACTGGAATTAATCTTGGGGTCATACGAACATTATAATAGTATATTTTTTAATTAATGCTCTTAATTCTTAATGAAGGGGGTTAAGATTGACGAAATGACGGGTTATAGTTCGGATTATTGGATTTATTAGCAGCATGGTTACACACACTCTCTTAATTACACTCAAATTACAGCGCTATCGCTGATTTACTTATACTTCATAATCCACTGTTACACACACACACTAGTCCTCTCTTGGTGATGTATCTCAACACAGAAACTAGTGCTTCAAATCACTCCAAGTATTACACATAATTAAAATCTTCTAATCACACGCCAAGTCTTCACACGATGAACTTCCCGTGGTTGTTCCTTAAACACATAAAAACGCAAATACTCTCAGATACTCCCAAATACACAATATTGCTCTGACTATAACTGTTGTCATAAGCTTCAGCACTGACCACACAGAAAACAGCCTATACTGTTGGAACGTGTTTGCCGAGCAATCGCATAGTAACGGTTGCGGCACGGACTCGATAGAAAGCCAGTTACGTGATAGCTACCACTGTTGCGGTGTGACTCGATAGAAGTTGAGTTGAAGGGACTCAGACCCGAGAAAGACTGCACTGGCAAGGGCCAGCAGCATATACAAAAGGCAGACCCGTCCTCTCTTCAGAGAGGGCGCCCCACAAAAACAAGACCGTAAATGCCAAACAGTAACAAATATCTGGTCATGAGCCCCAGCCGGGTTCGACATCAAGACTTACTGACTGACTGACTGACTGACTGACTGACTGACTGACTGACTTACCGTCAGTCGCAATGTGACTTGGGCTTGGACTTGGAAGTTGAGTATAAGGGAACCGAGAATTGAGTATTGAGACAGAAGCCAAGTGATACGACAACTGATAATAATTGTAAAGAGTGTAAGAGCGAGTAGCCAATTAAGATTCGCTAAATCCGAGACCCACTTGAAGTTATTTGTCGCGTGACATACCCAATTTATTATTGTTTCTCCCTTCGATATCGGATGCTAGCAATCGGGTTTTATCTTATCAAGAACGATTCTGCTCATTAAGATTTATTTTGTGCATACATTAATATATTTTACTCAGTAATATAACGCTTTCCTTGAAGAGTTGATGATTTTGGTACAGTAATTCGCTGTTAATATTGAGACCGCAATGCTGAACTTTGTCTTTACAGTATCTCGCTGTTCAAACCTATCATGGTTCTGCTGTTATTTAGCGTCATGATGATTTTGGTGAACTCTCCAGGTCGTTCCTTTGAGCTGAATTGCTATGTCTTGGTAATAAGTCAGCAGTTTATTGGTCAGTCATCTGCGAATTGAGGAGTCTATTAGTCTTCATAAGCCGGTCACGGTAACCGAGCGGTCTAAGGCATGTATTGTCTTCGCTCGCTTGGAAACCGGGATCGTGGGTTCGAATCCCACTCAGGGCACGGATGTTTAGTTTGTGTGTGCGCGCGCGCGCGTTTTCCTGTGTTTGTGTACAGGTAGAGACTTTACGACGAGCTGATCACCCGCCCAAGGAGTCCTTCCGAATGTGTAAGATCTAGAAAAACTTAAAGTGAACGGAGAAGTTCATGGAGGTAGGCCTAGGCCCACTGGGGCTGTAGTGCCAAAGGGGAAAAAAAATATTCATCCGTAATTAAGTATTTGCTTAGTCATCATTATTAACCCATTTTTTCGTCATGTGTTTATGTAGTTAGGTGTTTAAATAAGTAAATTTCGGGGTACGAGGTTATTTAATCACGCTGTTACTTGATTTGTCAATGGTTGGCTCAGTCGCTATTGCAGCGGGCTACGGGCTGGACGGTCGGGGTGAAAATCCCGGTGGGAGCAATATTCTTTTCTTCTGCATAGCGTCCAGCTCGGCCCTGAGGCCCACCCAGCCTCGTATCCATTGGGCACTGAGGTCTCTACGGCGCTAAAGTGAACGGTGCATGAAGTTTCCCCTTCATTCCCATCTAGTGCCGAGGTCAAAAATGTTGGAGATATACCTCCACTTCTCCATATTGTTCATGGTATAGTGCTTAATTAATTAAGTACTGGGACAACTGTACATTTATCACATTACATCAGGTTTGATTAGGTTTTGTACCTGAATATTAAGTTAGAACCATTTTTTTTAATGCTTGTGGGGTGGGACTAAGTCCCTTGTACTGCGGCCACTTCTGGCCTATTGTACCAGCCACAGATGATAGGTGAGGGTGATTGTGGAGCAGTTGGTGGAATGAAGATTGGCAGGGGAAACCGAAGTACTCAGAGAAAACCTGCCCCAGCGCCACTTTGTCCACTACAAATCCCACTTGACCAGACCCGGGATCGAACCCGGGCCGCCGCGGTGGAAAGCCAGCGACTAACGGCTTGAGCTATGGCGCGGCCAAGTTAGTACCATAGTACGTGTAATTGTGATTCAATTTCTTTGTTAGAGCGAAAGAATGTCTCTGATGTTGTACTGGCGTGGTTACTGTCTTAAAGAACACACTACAAAATTATGTTAATAAATAATTCTGTTCCTCGACGCTGAATTTTTGGTGTCGGTAAAGGCGTTACAGTTATCACTGATCAGTCCTGTGCATGCAGAGTCTGTATCTCTGCAACTTCTTCTATTATTTGCGTTTTCCTGCTCTATGTCGGGTTAAAGTTTATGCTGCTGTAGTATATAGGAATTCGTTAGAATTCGGACTAGCTATGTTGCAAAATTTGAGGGTCTCACTGTGATGATTTATATTGTGGTCATCTGGTCTGCAATACCGTGTGGACTCTTTAACACGTCAGAGGAAAATATTGCCTCCATATTCAGGACAACTGAAGTTGGAGGCCTGAAACTTTTCTTGCAGCCTAACAGACTACAACGTAGTGTCATAAATAAGTAAGCCACAAAAGTTGGTTTCCCGTATTTTCGTTATTGTTTTATTTAGGTTGATTTATGTGACTTAATGTCTGAATTTGTTTTCAGTTTCGTTCTACTTCCTAGGTTATTTCTATCAAAGAGTTATTTTCATCTTTATAGGCCTTATTGTTGACCTCACACCAACTTCAGCGCAGGGGTTGGATTTAGTTTGTATTTGGATCTGATATATCCAACATAATCTGAGATCCATTTGCCAAATTATTTCACGAGGTCAAACCGCGGTCGTCGGAAAGGGCATACGCTCCGGTTATTGTCTTTCTTTGCTACCTCTGCGCATGTGCGTGTGACAGAATGGTTGCGTCCCCACTTGTAGTTACTGGTTTTGCCTTCCATGTTAAGTTGATTTTATTGTTAGGAGTGTCGGGGTTTAAGAAGTATAGTTTAGGATAGTTAATTCTGATTGGTCAGTCTATATTAAGTTGTTTTCCTGGTTACACTGCATGGTGAGAGATTTAAGATAGGGTTTACTTATGTCCGGTTTCTTAGCCCTCAGTCACAGACTTATGGCACACAATTTCAGCACTGCATCGCCGCGTCATTGCCATGATTATGGTTACTGTCATCCTTGGCGATAACGAAGTGAGCTTCAGCTGAGGTGTCCGTGTCGATTCTAAGTGTGATACGAATCCAATGTGTATAATGTGTTCTCACATTCGCCTATGATCCCTTAGGGCTGAATCTTTCGTAAAGGCCTCCTTGGTCCGATATTTCAGAATACCTCTGTGTATTCATACCGTGTCTATTTCCTTTTGCCCTCACATCCTGTTTGATTCTTTGTTGGTTGGTTTAGGTTGAGACAACAATTTGATGTGATTCGATTAACTTGTTCGGCCCTTTGGTTTGGGAGACAAGGATGGGTGAATTTAAGTTGTCATTAGTTATAAGCAGACTTCCTCTATGGTCTAGTGGTCACAGTTCCTGGCTACAGATCTAGAGGTCCGGGTTCGATTCCCAGCGCTACCAGATTTTCTGAGAAGGAGAGGGTCTGGAACGGGGTCCACTCAGCCTCGTGACGAGAATTGAGGAGGTATTTCAAGGAAATAGCGGCTCCGGTCTAGAAAACCGAAATTAACTGTCGTGGGGATCGGTTGCGCTGACCACGCGACGCCCTCTATCCGCTAAAGTTGGCACTGAGTTCGCCGACATGTGGCGGTCACTCGGTCGGTATAGTTCTCCTTCGCACTAAAACCACGAAGTTTGTTTTTGTTTTAGATATAAGCGTACTGTCAGAACAAGTTAAACTTAGTTGGACATTGCAACTTGGCTTGGTGAGGCCAGAGCCGTGTGACATTCTGTCAGTGTACCTGTCATTACCCTTGTAATATACGTCTCTATCGTTCTTGGCGCCATCTTTGACATAGATGTCTGTCGAGGTGTCAGTTCTGAGCACAGTGTTAGTACAGCGTCTCCAACACATTCTGAAATGTTTTCTGTGAATTGTTCCTAGAGGTTGAAGTACTGGCCTCGATAAAGACGTCTTTTCCCTGACATACTTTTCGATCTTCCGCTGTCTTATCTGTCCATCGATTTATGTCCACTGCTTCGCCTTCTTCCTTCGTGACTGCTCTTACAGTTGAGAGTACAAGAATTAGATACAAACTGAAGCTACACTCATCTGCTACGTGAAATTTATTTTAGGTTATAACAACGGTTAATTAAACTACTTTTAAGACATTGGCTGTTGGAACTCTGTTGTACGTTAGAGCAGAAGTTAATAAAACTACTTGACAAGCATCTTCTCTCAGAACCCTTCTTTAAGCTACAAAAACAGATAATTAAAATGCCTTAATTGCACTGCATTACGCCCACCTGCTCTTATAACGCTACTTTAGGATACAGCAAGAGTTACTGAATATGTTATTATTCACTTCAATACTTCTAATGTCACTTTTTCTTACCTATATACATTTTAAGTACTTGTTCTGCGTCCGGGTTGTTTAACAGGACAATGCTAAAATGGTGAAACTGCTTACTTTCTGTGTCATGTCTTTCAGAAGCTTCTAATGCTTGTCTTCGTCAGTTTGCAGGTTTAGCATGGATGGGAAGAACTGTGCTAGCTGACTACGCATTACAATTTGGCATTCATCGTGTACTTTAACGGTAGCTATGTATCAAACCCATTATATTTGAAATAAAATAAACAGTGAAGTACCTCAGCAGAAAGCGACAACAATGGAAGTAGAAGGAGCGTGCACATAACCTGTACGAAGTGTTGCAGTTTGTGTCTTTACCTTGTCAGCACCGGATATTAGCTCCCATCCGGAAATTACAGAGGAAAGACCATCGGCCATTAGTTACTCCCTTCTCGCTGTCAACCCTATTCCACTTACAAATTATCGTTGCTATGTCATAACACAAATAACTGTGATACTCATCCAGTGTAATGACTTCGGAGAATCAACAAAACGCGCAGTCATGACAACGCCGCGGAGGACAACACCCTACTCGGTGCTCGTCCCCGGTTCTAACACAAATATACAAACCGATGCTGAGCACTGAATTGACTTGGCTCGGGTTAGGAACTAGTGACTGTCTCTTGCACACATGGTATGCATGTAATACAGAGTTACTACAAATGATTCATCCTATTTCAAAACACTATATTTTCCAAAGAACTGCACATGCAAATATGATTATATATGAAAAGAACCGCAAACTCACCAAGTTTGCATCGAGATACACCAGTTGGCAGCATGAGTGCAGCGCCTCACAAAATGGCGACGAGTTTCTGTGTGTTGGAATTGGAACATGCGATGTTCGTCTGTTATTGCAGTGCAGCATGCATTCAGAACAGAGCACAGAATAGAACCGCCACGTAAACAGAGCGTTCTGTGGTGGTATTGGCAGTTTAAGGATACTGGTTGTCTGTGTAAACGGAAAAGCATGGGGCGACCAATATAGTGTTTTGAAATGGAATGAATCATTTTAGTAACTCTGTATAAACACGGCCGCACCATAGCTCAAGCGGTTAGTTCCTGGCTTCCCACCGCGGCGGCCCGGGTTCGATCCCGGGTCTGGTCAAGTGGGATTTGTGGTGGACAAAGTGGCGCTGGGACAGGTTTTCTCCGAGTATTTCGGTTTCCCCTGCCAATCTTCATTCCAACACTTGCTCCACAGTCACCCTCACCTATCATCTGGGGCTGCTACAATAGGCCAGAAGTGGCCGCAATACAAGGGACCTAGTCCCACCCCACTAGCAATAAAAACAACTCTGTATATTCATGAGTTTTTTTTATATCTCAGTTTATTTGGACAATCGGTCCATAGTAAGGACTATAAGTACATCTTGTGAAATACTTAATCTAAGGCTTAATGCTCCAGTGAGCATTCTCTAGGATTCTATTCCGAGTGTAAATTTATTATAGTGTGTAAGCCGGCAGGTCGCAGATTCAAGTCCCGATGAGGTCATTGGATATTTTTCAGTTGACCTAATCCTTCCAGCCGCACTAGGCACTGGGGTTTACTCAGCCTCTAATAGAAATGAGTACCAGGAATTAATTAAATAATTTTCCTGGGGAGTAAAGCGCGGCCGGCGCGTAAGGCTGACAACCTTACCGCCATCTTTGAGCCGATTGTCTAGATAGTGTGGGACCCTCAACGTCTCACAACTCTATGGGCCTTCACGGCCTGTTACAGGGATAGCTTTACTTTTTATTGCATTTATGTGAAGCGAGTCGTTAGGTCGGTTGGCTTATGCCTTTTGAGTCTTCTGAGCTCGTCTGCATCGTTTAATGATGTGGTTGCCAGTTCATTTGGATGTACTGTTATCTTGTCTTTATATTTGCGGCTGATGTTTTTAGTTTCTTCCCGTACTGTGGGTATGCCTAGATCGGAGTGTAGTAGTCTGTTTGGGACGTACCGCGGTGCATTGCCTTTAGCGCAAAGTACTTTATTTTGGATCATCTGCAACATTTCTAAATTGGATGTACTTGCAGTTCCCCATAATGGTGCGCCGCAAGTCCAAATAGGCTTCAGTATTGTCTTGAATACTATAGTCTATTCGCGGAGACGAGACAGCGTAAAAAAAGCAAGCCCCGCGTCGCCACAGCTGACAGCAAGGAGTGGACAAAGCGCGCAGTTACTTCAGTGTACTCACTGCATTCTGACGCACGTTAACCTGCATTCACACTGAAGAGTGAACTCTGGACGCCCCTGCAACGGGACACGCATCACGTGATCGCTGCATGATTTCTTTCAAAGAGCGAAGGAGATACCGCGTGCATTTGTTTACGAGGACTCTCTCGTCTCCGCGAATGGACTACAGAAGTTTATTTCCTCTAGACAGTTCTGACTTTCTGCCAATTAGCCAATGCATCTGACTAAATTTAATGTCCAGTTGTTTTCTTTTGGCGAGAATATGTGTGCGCCAGGTCAACCACCTGTCCAGGTGAAGGCCTAGGTATTTGATTGATTCCTCTTGTGGTATGCATGTTCCGTTTAATAGTACCGGAGGGCAGGTTCCGTGTATCAAAGCGAAGGCGATGTGCACGGATTTAGTTTCGTTAGCCTCAATTCTCCACCGCTGTAGCCATTCTTCGAATTGGTCTGGGTGTGTTTGCAGTATCCGGGATGCTTCACTAGGGTTCTCATGAGACGCTAGTATTGTTGTGTCGTCGGCATAGGTAACCATTGTTTGTCCGGTTTCTGGCAAGTCAGCCGTGTATATGGAGTACAGCATAGGCCCAAGGATACTTCCCTGCGGAACTCCGGATAAGACAGGGTATAATTCGGTATAGGCTTCGTCGTATTTAACTAAGAAAGTTCTGTCGGTAAGATAAGACTTTAATAGAGAATACATTGGATGTGGAAGAACGCACCTAAGTTTCTAGAATAAGCATATATGCCAAACTTTATCGAAGGCTTGGCTATATCAACACATATAGCTGAGCAATAGCACCTGTTTTCAAAATCACTGTGAATTTGGTTTACTAATCGACGTATTTGTTCGATCGTTCCCTGACCTTTTGTGAAGCCAGATTGATGTGTAGGTATGAGCTGATGATCGTCGATTACAGGTGCTACTCATTTGAGCAGGATTTTTTCCAAAACTTTGGAGAGAGTCGGTAGGAGACTGATGGATCTATACGATGCAACATTGTTTGGATTTTTCCTGTTTTCAAAATCATAACTATTTGCACAACTTTCCATTGACAGCGGAAGTATTCGAGTCGTAAAATTGCATTGGAGATGTATGTTAGTACTTTGAATCCTTTGCCGGACAATTCTTTTAGTATTTTGCCGGTGAAGCGGTCAAATCCCGGTGCCTTTTTTGAACTAATGTCATGGCGTATGATAGTTCTAGCTCTCTTTGAGTGGTTTTATTTATTGGGAAGGCCATCTGAAACGGAGTCTCGAGCTGTTTGTTCATTTCCTCTTCAGCTGCTGGTAGTCGGGATGGATTAGGTTGGAAAACTGAGCGTAGTTGTTCGGCAAAAGTCGTAGCCTTTTGCAGGACACTTCTAGCCCAGGTGTTGTCTCGTTTCCTTATTGGTGGTATATGCAGTTTAGATTATTTTATTTTACGGGTAGCCTTCCACAGAGAGTAATTCGTGGCTTCGGCTGGGGTTAATCCTCTGAGGTATTCTTGTATTGAATCATTTTTTAGTTTATATGTTAACTTTTTAATTCTTTTGCGAACCTGTTGTACTTCTGTTTATCAGCTGGACTCTTTGTTAGTTGCCGTCTCTTTCCAGCTTTCCTTTTCCGCGGAGTTTTTCTTTCAGTTCTATGGGGCATTTTTCTATGATGTGTGTGTTACCTCTATCTGCTGTTGCCTGCCTCGCTGCTTCTTGTATGGCTTTAGTTACAGTTTCCACGGCTTCTTCTATATCTAGGTTGGTTTTTACTGGCATTCCTGGAGTGATGAGCTCGTCTAGTTTTTCCTTAAATCTGTTCCAGTTCGTCTTGCTGCTAGTGAGCGATGGTTTCTTTGGTTTTCCTGGTCACTAGTATTGGCGTATGATCCGAGGTAAGCTCCAAACATGATTCAGCGAGGATATTTTTTTAGTTTATTCCTTTTGCGGTGCAGAAGTCAATTAGATCTGGTATTTTCTTAGGATCAGACGGCCAGTACGTAGGTTGCCTTGTTGTTATACTAATTAAGTTATTGTTTCTAATAGATTTTTGTAGTTCCCTGCCTTTGGTTGTTGTAATTCTTGAACCCAAATTTGTATTCTTGTCATTAAAATCTACGCCTACTAGGAATCGATTACCTAATGTCTTCAAGAAGTTGGTGTAGTCAACGTATTTATTATTATATCTGGGCGGGCAATATATTGCTGCCCTTGTCAGTTGTCCTATGCTGTCTTCTATGGTGACACTGGTGGCTTGTTTGTTGTTAAGGCTGTATTTAGCTCGTTCATGATGTTTGATTGTTTGTTTTATAATTATTGCCGTGCCTCCGTGAGCTTTATTATCAGGGCGATTTGTGTTATATACATTATATTTTGGTATCTTTATATAGCTTCTATCAGTGAAGTGAGTTTCTGAGGTTAGGAGTATGTCTAAGTCGAAGTTTTGTATGAAGGTCTGTATTTCTTGAGCACGTTGGCACAAGCCGTTGGCCTTCCATTCTATGATTTTTAATAGACGAGACGTTATTTAGTTTTATTGATGAACGTCGACATAAGATTTATGAGGGTACCCATCTGATCCATTAACGTCTTCATCATTTGGCGGAGTTCAGCTATATCATCAGAAGGTTGTACCGTGACACTGGAAATGGTTCGACTTTCTTGAGTTGCGGTGGTGTTCGGTAGTCGCTGTGCTGCTTGGGAATATGTTATTCCTGTCTGAAGTGGTCTGATTTGTATTTTTCGTTCTCGTAATGTCGGGTAGAATTTTTGTTGCAATTGTTTATATGCTAAGCAGCCTCTGTAGTTGGCTGGGTGGTGATCACTGCAATTTACGCATTTGACATTGGAATCTTTTGTTTTTCTTGGGCATTCTTCTGTTAGATGTTCTGATGCACATTTGACACATCTGGGGCTGTGTTGGCAAAAGTTTTTCGTATGCCCAAATCTTTGACAGCGTTTGCACTGGGGAATTTCTCGTTTGACGTCGGGGGCTTCGAATTGTACTTTTGTGTCAAGAGTAAATCTATCTTGTATAATTCTTTGTTATTTTCATTTAGTTCTAAGTCTATAAAATACAACGGTAGTGGTACTTTTGTGTCGCGTTGTTTGATGTTCCAGATATTTGTTACTTCATGCCCTTTTTCTTGGAGACTTAGCTTTATCTCATTTAAGTCAGTTGTTGGGTGGATATTTTTAAGGACTACTCTGAATCCCCTTTCATTTCTGGGTTTATAGATATGAAATTCTGTTTGCTTTTCTGTTAGTGTTTTTATTATTGTTGTGTATGTGGAACTTTCCAGGGGTTGCTCTTTCACTTGACTGTTGTATAATGTTTTCAGTATGTACTTGTGCTGGGCAATAGCATTTAGCAACTCAACCAGTGGTTTTATATTTTTAACGCCTGATATAAGTTTGGGTGGGGGCTTTGGTTCGGTGTTTGAAGATTCTCCCTCCATAGTTTCTTCGTCTGTGAGAGCACTAAATCTGTTGTTTACTGTTACTGTGTCTCCTAGCCAGTATTCTTGTTTCTTTGATGAATCAAGTTCTTCGGAGTTCCTCTTCTTTTTCTGCTGTGTGCAATTTTTTGCCACTGATATTTTGGATTTGAGTTTGGTATGTATGTTGGGGTTTGCGGAGTTAATGGATTTATTACAGGAAGTTGTGTATTATTTTGTGGCTGGCTGCTGTATACTATCGAGTTTTGTGAGTGTGCTTGCAAAGGCACTGGTTGTGAAAATGAGGAGTTCATCGGCATTTGACTATGAGACAGCGGTGGGAAATTCGTATCTGGCTGGGCTGGACTGCTATATACGACCCATATTTGGGCGTATAGGCCATTTTAACGTGAATGTAAATGTACTTACAGTTTGTTCACTATTTCAGTTTGAAAGATAATGAAGAATTATGAAACTTGACCTTAGAGGTCGAGTGTATATCACTGATAAGTCGAGCGCACAGTTGTTACCTGGTAACGAATCTTAACAATGAAAGTTCACCAGCTTCCGTGTTCACGTGTGTACTCTTCGAGCGTCAGGCGTAGAGTCATATTCGTAAGTTCTGTCTATAAAGCTAATGAAAGGCAAGGATACCCCTGCATAGATATACAAGCTTGTATGTCGTTGAGTATACATTGTATAAAAATGCTGCAAATTAAATTAGACCACAAAGAAACTCATGTTTCGTCAAGCGGCTCGTTTCAAAGAAGTAGGCATAGTTTACTTTGGGCTTCGTGCAAACGCAGTGTTAAATGAAGTTATTGTGTTCTTGGACATTATCCATCGTCCGGTTTTGTTATCTGAAGCTACGTTTCAGAGACAGGATTCTGACTCCGTCCTCAGGTAAACATGTATTCAGTTGGGCCCAATCGACCGAAACAAATATATGTTTCTGGACATTATCCATCGTGTTGTCTTTATCTAAAAACCGTCCTGTTAATTTTCAAAACAACGGCCCTATCTCCGGATATAGGGACCAGCTCTATCGATTGGGCCCAACTGAGTAGGTTCTACCTAAACACGGAGACAGAATCCAGTCTCCGAAACGTTGTGTTTTTAAAAATAAACAGGACGGTTTTTGATAAAGACAGGACGATGGATAATGCCCAGGAACAGAATATTTGTACCAATGTACCCTTGTCACAAACTTTTAGATCTTGTTTCTAATCGATAGAGCTAGTGTTGAATGGTGGACCGATACGGACCGACATGAAATTCTCTTAACGAGTTTTTTGGCCCTTAAAATTAAATAAGTAAAGTAAGAAGTAAAGGTATCCCTGTAATAGGCCGTGGAGACCCGTAAGGTTGTGAAATGTTGAGGTTCCCACAGACAATCAGCACATAGTTGGCGGTAAGGTTGTTAGCCTTACTCGCCGTCCGCCCTTTACCCCCAAGAATATTCCTGGTACTCATTTCTGCCTGGGGTTGAGTCGACCCCAGGGCCATAGTGCGGCTAGAAGGATTAGGTAAATTGAAAAAATCCACCTCATCGTGATTCGATCCCGCGACCTTCCCGCTTGTAGTATAGTGCCTCAACCAACTACGCTACCGAGTGCCCCTCTGAATGTGAAATACGTAAGCCTGTAGTTTAAATTTGTTTGTGGCTTCAGACAGGTAAATTGGGCACAGACCAGCGCGCACTCACGACCTCTACTTTTAGTGTTTGGTGTTGTATTATTCTTCGTTCTATTTGACTCAGGATATGAAAGAATGGCGTGCTGTTGTGAAGACGGAAATGCGCCTTTGGGTTCAGTAACAGACAGAAAATGTCTGGACAAGCTGAGTGACTATTTGCCTTCTGAGGAATGACTTATCTGCATGAAGCAAGTTTGTTGCCGTCTTACTTAGATATGTATCTGAGTAGGTCGCTGATAAAATCCCATATTTACTCACAAACTTCTGTTTTTATGAGTCAGATGCCTCAGTTAGCAAAATGACTGGCTATTGGCTGCATGATAAATTATTCGATTTCTGGAACAGACAGGGATTTTCCTGTTTGTCACAATGTTGGGGTCGATTTCGGTTTTCCACCCATCCTCCTTCCTATCTACTTGAAATAAACTGAAAAGTATGAAACTGACCTCCTGCCTTCGTCTATTACCGGATTCTGAAATGAGTGGAGCTTTACCTCCACAATTCTTGTACATTTCCACGAAGTGCAACTTGGCATTTCTGCTCTTCACTACTATATCTGTATAGTTTGTTTTGTGTGAATGTCTAGAGCTGGAAGTAAAATTTGTAAGTGATTTGCTTACGTACAAATGTAGTTATGTCTCAGGACGACACAGATGCCAAATGATGTCCTTAAAACCAAAATATGTGTTCTGACATACTAATTAACTTTTAGGAGACGAATAACTTTACCTTCGCTTGCGGACTAAAGGCCATGGAGTTTGTTTTATTTATGTTTATAACTTTTACCTGCAGGTTCTTTCTTCATACGTTTGTAGTTGCTCACCTAGTCGAGAAAGACACAACCCTTTGTGGAAACACAATGTTCGTTATTGTGTTTATGAGACCACCAGTCCCTGTCTGGAAATACATAGATATAATTCACATATTTTTCTAAGTCGTATTTTGTTATTCTCTCGTCCACGTCTATGTTCTCTGGTGGTCAGATTCCCTAATGTGTCAAACCACAGCTTTGTACATATATATCTCATTTCTTAATGCATGCTACGTAATGCGGTGTAAGAAAGGAGACTGTATTGTGGCGTGCCTCCTAAAAGCCAGAATATCTGAGCGGGCGTCCATTGCTGGACAACGGCTGTTAAAACACTTTTCAAAGACAGCGCATACAGAGACGTCCATTGCTAGTAGCTATGTTCCCCATACAACAAGGAACAGTCAATGCCTCGTTGCTTAGGCTACAATTGCAAACACGACAATCCGTGCATTGGCAGACGTTACCCCGGGAATGAAGGCCAGAGCTACTGCAGTCCCCGCTGCAAGGAATACCTTTCAAGAACGTGTCTTCTAGTTCGTCCGACTGTGGAAGATAAGAGACGAAATGGAACATAGTACAGAGGATGCAACCAGTGTGGAGGCGGAGTCGAATACCTCCACCGTGACCCTGCGAGTCGTAGGAGGCGACGAAAAGGGAAGTCTCAAATCTGAGACAGTAAAATATGGTCGCCAGTCTCAATGGTCTCGGACCCGAGAAAGACTGCGCTTGCATGGGCCAGATGCATATACAAAAGACAGACCCGTCTTCTCATCAGTGAGGGCGCTCCACAAAACACAAGACCGTAACTGTCAAACAGTAATAAATATGTGGCCATGGCCTACTAACTGACTGACTGACTGACTGACTGACTGACTGACTGACTGACGTCAGTCGCAATGTGACTTTGATTTTGACTTGAGGATAGAGGAGATCAGAGAAGACCGGATCAGAGGTGAGATCAGAGACCACGAACTAGTCTGGTTACATCGTCTGGAAGCATTGATGTCAGAGTGATTGTAAGTGTAAGTGTAAGTGTAAAGGAGTTATCCAATAAAGCAGCTTCGTGTAAGCCGGAATCCACAATTATTTGTCACGAAACCCGGGAGACGTGACAGTATAATACCAGAAATGATATAAAGTTAGTTATAGAAACAAATTTTAAAACTTACCATCTAATTATCTGCAAAGCTGTGTCCAGTTCTTGCGACTCCAATTTTTTTCCTTGGCACTACAGCCCCAGTGGGCCTAGGCCTACCTCCATGAACTTCTCCGTTCACCTCGGTTTTTCTAGATCTTACACATTCGGTAGGACACCTCGGGCGGGTGATCAGCTCGTCGCAAGGCCTCTACCTGTATACTAACACAGAAAAACGCACGCACACAAACTAAACATCCATTCCCTGAGTGGGATTCGAACACATGAACCCGGTTTCCAAGCGAGAGAAGACAGTGCATGCCTTAAACCGCTCGGCTACCGTGACCGGCGCGACTCCAGTTTACATATTACTAATAATATCGGAAGCAGCTGTTCACAGGAATGTTATCTGTTTTGTTTGTTCGATGTGTGTCATCCCCTCTATATGAAAGATTTTACTATATAATCAGAGATTCCTCATTGTCTATAATAATAAATCGTTTGTCGCTGGAACTCCTCGACGAAAATCAACGTTAAATAAGTCTGCCCTACATACAGGATATGAAGATAAAATTTCATCTACGTCTTTCGAACTCCGATCAACTGAAAAGTTCGCTAGTTACGTGATTCCCCTTCCCTCTTTCCTTGTTTCGTTGTTAAATATTATTTTTCAAAACTTCAGCCCACATTAACATGTATGCGTAATCAAATCTGCCCCCCTCCTTTTTTTTGTATTTATTGTTCTGTCTGCATGACGTCCACTTCCGTCCTCTGTATAATCTCCCTTTCTCTCTCTCTATATATAAAACATTCTTGCCTAAATGGATTTAAATTTTTAATCCAGTCCCTTTGAATATCTCACACATGAAGCACATTTGAGTGAGCGAAGAAATACATGTAGATTCTATGCAAATACGTAGGTCGTACCGAAAGTCATGAGCAACTTTCTTTTGCATGGAACCTGGGAACAGCAGACGAAAGAGAGTACGGTGGTAGGTGGAACCAACTGTTGTGTTAACCTTGAGTGTCTTGTGACGTCAATAGCTTGCATCACGTGACCAGTACCACTCCTAACAAAATGGCCGACAACCATATGTCGTTTCGCCAACGTGCTGTCATCGAATTTCTTGTGAAAGAGGAAATCCCTGCTGCAGAAATTCACCAGAGACTTCAGCGTGCTTATGGAAGTGTGTGCATGTGTGCGAGCAGTGTTCGAAGATGAGTGAAACATTTTAAAGATGGGAACACCAGCATCGAAGATGAGCCTCGGAGCGGTCGTCCTCGAACAGCCTCAACTGAACGCAACAAGGAGAGTGGATGACATCATTCAAAATGACAGGCCTGTGACTGTGGACACAATAGCCCGAAAACTTGAAATAAGGTACAGTGTAGTACAGGAGATGGTTGAAACTTGGGCTATAGGAGAGTTTGTAGTCGTTGGGTCCCGCGGTTATTGACCGAAGACCACAAAAGTCAGCGAAAAGCCATCACCTCAGAACTGCTGCAGAGATATCAACATGAAGGCGATGATTTTTTGCTCTGTTTTGTGTCAGGTAACAAATACTGGTTTCACCATTTCGAGCCTGAAACGAAACGGCAGAGTATGGAATGGCACCATTTGCATTCTCCATCAAATAAAGAAGGAAAAGACAGTGCCATCAGCTGCGAAGGCGATGGACACAGTATTCTGGGTGCAGAGGGGTTTATTCTCTCCGAATTTCTGGAACCTGGGTAAATCATCAGTGCTGCTCGTGATGTCCAGACGCTGCACAGGCTTCGTCGTGCATTGCGCGATAAACGTCCGGGACGAAACATCATCATCCTGCATGACAAGGCTCGCCCCCACGCCGCTCGCCTCACATTGGAAGAAATTGCAAAGATGGGGTGAGAAGTTCTTCCACATCCCTCCTATAGCCCTGATCTGGCACCCTCTGACTACCATCTTTTCGGATCTGTGAAGGATCAGCTGCGTGGACAACGTTTTGTGACAAGGGAGGCAATTCAGAAAGCAGTGCATCAGTGTCTTCGGATGGCTGGAAGGGAATTCTACAGAAGAGAAAATTTTAAACTCCCAAAACGCTGGGAGAAATGTGTACAAAGATGTGGCGATTATAGGGAAAAATAAAGAAAAATTTGTAGATTGAGGTGATGTATTTGGTTTGTCAATAATAAAGCTTGTTACTTTACAAAAAATTGTTGCTCATGACTTTCAGTACGACCCTCGTATTAAAAATATTTGGCTGGTGGCTGCAGTCACCTGCTCACTTTGGTTCCTCGCTCGCGGATATTTATACCCTTAAGATGGAGGCAATACGTTCCTCCGAAACGTCAGTTTACACAATATCTACACTGCGCCATATCCCAGAACGCGGCGTTCTTCAGAGTTCGGTTAAATTTATACATGAGATGTGTAAGAGTATAGGCCTTATCAACTGATGAGGATGTTTATTACTACGCCCTGCAAATGATCATAGATGTTTGACAATGTATATGATAGATACATATTTTAGTTATTTTAATGTGTGAACATGGCATGCAATGAACTGGTTTGACGTGGATAAGTAAGCACCTGAAGATGGCATTATTATGCCGAAACATGTAATGCGAGGGAGAGAAGGAGATAAATGAGTGTATGCACTGCAAGACGGATTAAATAAATAATGATCTTAGAATTCACTAACAAGTAGTTCCCCGGAATGGAGACAGTTTTGAGAAGCTGCTAGGTGCAAAGTTTATCAAGATTTTCACCTCGGTTTTTGTATGCCAAAGTTGAATTTATGTTTGCGAAAGAAACAGCAACTGGACCGTATCCCGAGTCAGCTGAATCCAGCCTACATGATCACGTTCCACTTCTTCAGTATCAACCTTAACATTGTCCTCCCACCTACGTATGTCTGTGGCTCCCAAAATGCCTTTTCTCTTAGAATATTCTGGCTTGAATCATTTTGCCTCTGTTTGCTATTTCCTGTGTATGCTTCGTTATCCACTGAGATATTTGGGAACGACTATAACAAATCAAAACCTGATTTCGAAGGAAATTAAGAGGAGATTGAACTCTGGTAATGCTTGATAACATTCAGTCCAGAATCTTTTGTTTTCTCGTCTGCTGTCTAAAAAATATAAAAATTAGTATATACAAAACTATAATTTTGCTTGTGGTTCTGTATGGGTGTGAAACTTTGTCTCTGACATTAAGAGAGGAACATAGACTGAGGTGCTTGAGGACAGGGTGCTGAGGAGAATACGTGGACCGAAGAGAGATGAACTGACAGGAGGTTGGAGAAAACTGCATAATGAGGAGCTTCATAACTTGCGCTCTTCTCCAAGTATAATTAGTATGATCAAGTCAAGGAGGATGAGGTTGGCAGGTCATGTAGCTCGAATGGGGAGAAGAGAAATGCATATAGGATATTGGTGGGAAGGCCAGAAGGAAAGGGACTAGTAGGAAGACCGAGACGTAGGTGGGTGGATAATAATATAATGAATCTTAGAGAGATAGAATGGGATGGTATTGATTGGATGGATCTGGCTCATGATAGGGACCAGTGGAGGGTTCCCGTGAACATGGAACGGAACCTTCGGGTTGCATAAAATACTGGGAAGTTGCTGAGTAGCTGCGGACTTTGCGGTTTCCCAAGAAGGGCTCAGCACCGTGAGTGTGTGAGTCCTTCCTTATTCTCTATCTCTCCCCCCAGAACTCGAGTAGCCCAACAGTATAGCGAAAGTTCCCAAATTATGAGGAATAAATTTCATTATCATCATCATCGGCGGCCGCGTCTTCGTTTTTATTTTTGTCGTCGTCGTTAATGCTGTTGGCCATGGATGAATCCATAGCCCAGAAGGCATTGTCGCAAGTTTTCGATGTATGCTCTTGCAATACCAAAATAAATGTATGTGTTTTTTATTCCCGTCTCTTAAATCCTTGATCCTTCCATCCGTTTTTAGGTTTTCGATGACCTCTTCGCCCTTGACATCCCCATTCTGTAATTGCTTTGGAGTACAGTGTGCTCTACATATGTGTCCACTTTCTGCGGTAGTCCGAGTTTTCTGTATCGTTTGTACCTGTATCATTTCATGACGAATTGTCCTGAATCTTGAATGCAGAGCACATGGTCTCCTGATCTAATATACTGTATATTGCTCTGTGCAAAGATCGTTTTTTCCCACCTCCGTGTGTCTGATATGTTTTATAGCGTCTTGCAGGAGGGGGTTCTTAGGTATTGTGCAGTAAATGTACGTAGTTCCCATGAAGGAAACCCAACTAGATGTGACGGTAAAGTAAACTGAGTAATTCATTACTCCGAAGAGCGTGTCTTGTAATATGTTTTGCCGACAGAGGAACTGTCACGGACCAGCCGAAGTGGAATGGAGTCAAAACCGGATTCATTTTAAATGCGACGAGTAGTTTCTCTTTTTCCTTCTCATGCCCAAGTGACGGTTTGCTAAACGATTTTATTACACACGTCTTACCTCTTGTAATTTTTATCCTTTTCCTTTTTACTTTAGTTTTTGTTCTGTTCCCTGTTTCTCTGTTCTCGTATCGTCGTGCTTATCCCGCGCCTCCTTCGCATTATTAGTCTTCTGTTTTCTCATCTTATTCTTTTCCATAAATGTTCTTATTCGGTTGCTCTACATATCACTGTTCTCCTCCATCAAATCTATTATCGTGTTCCTTCTTTGCATTATTAATTTCTTTTTCCGCTTCTTTTCCTTCCTCAGAGCCCATATTACCGTACATTCCTCTTTCTTATGGTTAACTTAGTGTTCCTTCGTCTTTCCTCTTCCTGCTCTGCACAGTGTTTCCTGCTTCGCCTTCCCATCTGCATTGTCACTAACGGGAAGAGGTCTGGCCGCCGGCACAGCAATATTCGTTTATTTCAGTCACAACTACATGTTTCGTTTCTCACGGTACCATCTTCAGTTAATTCTACAAATACGTCTGTGGTTAATTGAATGTTTATCTGATGATGGTCCCGTGAGGACCGAAACATGTAGTAGCGACTCATATATACCACTTGTTAAGAGTTACCTTGGTGTATTTAATTGTTGTGTCGGCAGCTAATCCCTTTCCCGTTAAGTATGATACATAACAAGATGCATTCAACGAAGTTACATGTACTCCGTCAGTGTTCTTGCTCTTGTACCTGTCCAACCCACACCCAAAATATTCTGTTTGGACTGAGTTGATTTTATTGAGCTAATCTGGATTAAGGGCATGCGGTAGAGTAGTTGGTTGAGGCACTATGCTACAAGCTGGAAGATCGCGGTTTCGAGTCCCCATGATGTGGATTTTTTCCATTGACTTAAGCCTTCCAGCTGCGCTATGGCCCTGGGATCGACTCAGCCTTTAATAGAAATGAGTACCAGGCATCTTCCTGCGAGTAAAGGGCGGCCGGCGCCTAAGGCTGACAACCACACCGCCATCTGTGAGCCGATTGTCTAGATAATGTGGGACCCTCAACGTCTCACTACCCTGTGGGCCTCCGTGGCCTGTTACAGAGATAGCTTTGCCTTACCTTTTACCTAACTTTAATCTGGATTAGAGATATGTTGTTTTGCGATTATTTTTCGATTCACGTATTTCGGATAAAGAGCGAGATTTGAGTTTATGAAGACTATTGCATTAAGTTGTTCCTGGGCATAACGTCTGGAAGCTTTCCTTAGCGTTTCAGTTACATATAGCTTCCTTGGCCTGATGTTCGTGGACCATTCTTCACCCTTACAGCGGGATAGCAGTACCGCTCTGTTCAAAGACGCCATTCAGAAATGAGGAAATCGTAATTTGCCTGACGTCACCTCAACTTCAGGATTTGAAAAAGGGCGCGACGCTTTTACGAAATCTCGAGAGAAGACTCGTTATTCTGTTTTCGGCCTGGACGAACGCAAATTTTAGAAGCTCTGGAACTCCTAAATATAATTATTTTTCAACTTCAGATAGTGCGGGTAATATTAATCATAATCCAACGATAAACTCATCTTGTATCCTTCCACACGCATAGAAATCATTACAACAATACGCCTTGTCGACCGGTAACATCAAATCTTGTATTAGTGAACATTATAATTAAACAGTTTAATAAATTATTAGCAAGTTATAAAATCCTCTTCAATACAAGTGGCTGGTAACTCCTCTGGGTTTAGGAACTGTCTCCCCTTTAAGTGGCCATTGGCTTTAAATGCCTACCACACTGAGCCCACCAACTAATCGACCGTGAATTTCCTGATACAAGCAACAATCGAAGGTCGGGTCGGTTTCACCCTGTTCTTACTCCCCATTAATATTATTATCATGTTGTCTTTTCCTTTTTGCTTCATCCGAGCATTTACCCTATTCCTTTTTCTTATTATTCTCCTTTCTCTCATTCCTCCTGTCCTCCATCGGCTGTCTGTCCCGCACATTTGTGCGTTCAGGCGTTTTCTTTTTCCGTTTGTAGTTCTGCCTCCTCTCAATTTCTTGTCCTGTCCCTCAACTAGACACCAGATCACCTGGTTTCTTTTCCTTTCTCCTTTATCCTGTATTGTCTGCTGTTTGTATACTTGTAATTTACAATTTTCGTTTACACACTGCGAATTTACAACACATATTGCAGCAGTGGTCTCTGTGAAAACCTGGAAAATGGTTTTTAAATTTTTGCTCCGTTCCGACCACTTTCTTTGTATATGTGCGTGTGTGTTGGGGGGGGGGAGTCTGTACCCTTCCACCTCACCTCTTGTCCATCATCAGTATTCAACGATTAGTTTGGTTTCGGTTGCTAGGGTCAGAAAGTCGGTTTTAATGAAGTTCTTGTTCCTATTGCTATGACGACATCAAACATTTTTTGGTTACGAATAGCTATATTGAAATTACTTCATCCATGGACTCAATAATATATTATAGAAGCGCGATGGGCGTGCAGCAGGTGGGAGGAATACGCGTTATTAGCCGTCATTTAATGATAAATGCTTTTGGCCTGTGCCTTTTTTAAGTGGCTCTAATAGACTCTTCGCTATGATCGTACTCCGTCATGCAACGATTAATCAACGTAATAGAAACATTTTGGTAATGAACAATCTCCCGTTCTTTTAATCATCCGTGAATATATCATTGATATATTGCATTTGTAATGAAGGTATATTGATATAAATGCACTGTCACGTTTGCGTTTATACAAATTCCAAACAAATACTTGTAACAAATTAAACCAAAACAACTTCACTCTCCCTTACTATTATATATACTCAAACATGACCGACAAAACTTGATAGAAATTTTTATATTTTTCAGTGGGTGCATCCTGTTGTGTTAATTATACAAAATTCTTTATTAGAATTCGTCGCAATACAGCAGCGAAACAGTTAATGTTTAATAGTATTTAGCTACATGTTTCGGCTTTTTAGAAAGCCATCATCAGGCAAATACACAATTGCTACATTCTTAAACTATTGAACTGCATTTTATACGATTAGTACAATAGTGCTGGATTCTTGACAAATATATCACAATATAATAATATAAAATACAATAAAACATAAAGATCTTTTAAAGGAATAATTTATGCAATTAAAAATATAATTAAAAGCTATGAGTGTAATATGTGTATTTCCCTGATGATGGTTTTCTAAGAAGCCGAAACATGTAGCTAAATGCTATTAAACAAACTGTTTAGTTGTTGTGTTGTGACGGATTCTAATAAAGAATTTTATAGACTTTTTATCATGTGAAATGTTGAATCTATTTTATAATCCTTCTAATTATTTCATTAAATTTGGAATTAATTCAGCGTTATTTCGCTGTCACATACAACTAATTAATAATTAACATATATAAATGATCAGAACGCTTTTCGTGTTTCTTCTGTTAATTTTCAGAAAAGCAATCATATGGAAAAATTATATTTACAAAGTTGAATGGGAAAGAGATTTGCAATGAATGGAAAATTATGAATATTTTTGTGAATTTCAAATTATTTTCCAATTAATATTACCATAAATGGCATATTTGACTAACTTCTATACTGACCGGCAATAAGATTATGTACAATTTAACAGCGGCTTGTACATCGCGCTCTGTCTTGCTAAGAGTTCTGCCAGAACCCGGTTAATGAATTGGCGTCCTCTAATTTAAACTTTGCGCAATATCTGCGCTGAAGTTAGCTTCCCTTAAAATGTGGAACTTTATAGAATCCAATAATATTAAGAACATTCCAGCAAATTCATGAACTATACAAACTTCAATAATCAATCTCGTGAACCTTGGGATATGTAGGAAATCTAGCAAGGGAATGATTTCCCTGTCAGATCTGCTGCCTGCGCTACTTGGTAGGGCGACAACACGTCGGATTTGCTTCCTATAATTTCTGAGTTCCAATTCCTGCTGGTGTACTTTTCATTGTATTTCTTTGTGGTTTTCCATATTGTGTCAAGTCTATTTGCGACTTGATGTCATAAAGCAAGCCACAAGTCTGCCATCGAACAAGTAAATTTAACACTAACCATCTAGATATGTATTTAGGAGGGGGCCCATCAGTTTTCACAACTGAGTATCCTCTCTGGAATTCTCCTGATTGCGCAACCTGTCCGTTCGAGTGCCGAGACAGTTTCTTAAAATAAACCAAGGCGTCGTCCTAAACCCTTTACATTTATCTTTATATTACCGTTTTATTGAACGCATTACACACCTGCAGTTGAAGCTGCTTTGTTAATGTAAGAATTAAATAGGGCGTTTTCGTAATCATTCGTAATGTCCTTCAGCTGCTGAGGATGACCGCAGACTTTAGCCCTCAACCTCAGCCGGGGAATGTCCCTGGCTTTGAAGGTTTGGAGACGTCCGACGTAACACCACTGAAACACTACTGCGCAGAATCATTGTATTGTAAGTGATGCCCCTTATCGAGTCCAGATAGTGCAAATTCGAACGGCAAAACACAATTACTGACGTGGGCTTCTTCATCTCCTCTGCGCAATTCCGCCTGGGACGTTCTGGCTGACCCGCGGAAAGAAATAAACACCCAAGATTTGCCACAACCAATGGAAGAGAACATTATAGCGCCTTTAAATACTAGTAAAATAAAATTTATGGAGTTTTGTCGCATACCAATATTGTTACAGTGTTAGAGATGTTTAAGATACGTGTAGTTCTGACGAAGGCAGAACCTAATGCCCCAAGGTAAAAACCGCCCCCTGATCTGCCATATTTCGTTCGAAATTATTCCCCATTAGCAGTTCCTACTGCGTCTTGAAGTATGTCATCACTTCATACTCACACGTTCGCTGTTTGTGGTCGCTCTATCCACAACATATTATCACGAAGTTTCTTTGAAACTTTTCCAGCGGTTCATCTTCGCGAACTCCACGTTTACACGGAGCTTTTCTGCATCTAACGCACGCATGCGCGCTTCGTCACCGTCTATTTCAGTTCTCGCCTAGCTGTTGTGTCGGCCTTCGTAAAAAATGTATAGTAATTTTAGCAATGTAAGTGGAAGTGTGAACTGTAATAGGTAAAAATAGTCCATGAATCATTAAAAGATTATGCCATAAGCTAACTACTCTAGAAGTCAACTTTTTAAGAAATATTTCGAAAAATAAATATTTGAAATATAGCATCAGGCAGCACATTATCAGGCATTCGGTCTTTAAGTTTGGGGTCTGATTTCAGATCCGAGTGTTTGGTCTCCGACCTGACTCGTTACGGAGTAAGGAAGTTACATTTAATGTAACGCAAATGTTATACGTTATTGTTTTCAAGCAGCAGATGACCTTTCAGGCTGTAGTGCACTGCACTTGACACTGTTGTACGGAATTTTGCCAGTGCCTGGTATTCTGAACGAAACATCATTTCAGAAAGAGGCCCACCTTAAGAAACGCCATATTCTCTTCAAAATACTAAGTGATCGGAGAATTCCAACAATCGATAATACTATCACGATTTGGGGGTAACCGTAGACGGGGTATGGATTGGTGAACGGATTTATTGACCAATTATGCACACTACTCGGAACTACAAGTGATATAGTGCTATCGCTAATCCCCACACCTTACAAATCACAGTACTTGCTAAGCCCTTTTCCAGCCTGCTGTGTCTTCATCAGCCGTTTCCTGGCAAAGGATTCCAACGGTGGAGATTTTTCAGCTTTACGCACTCAGATTCTATCTTCACAGTCTCCTGTGCAGAATTTAACTCTCAACTAACAGCTCACAGATAAGTGGGTCGCCCAAATTGCCTTTGTTATAAGCCTTTAGCATTGACCGAGTAGAAAACAGCGTTTGCAGCAGTATCTTTATTGTTGTAGAGGCGTGTTTACTGCACCGTTATATAGCAACGGCTGTTGTCTCGTGGTTTGTTTCCAGATCTTTGCGTAGCAACGGGTGTATGCGCCACAATATTAAGTACAAAACTTTGTCATAATATTACGTCTGCTGTTTATAATCGTCATATTGGAAGATTTTTTTTTTTATTATTTGTTTCATTCTGGTCCATCACACTAACAATTACAGAGGAAAAACAACTCCGTCTAGTGTGACTATTTAAGTTTTACTACTTGAAATCTTAGCTCCCTTACATGTTTCGATCCTTACGGACCATCTTCATAGAGAACATCGATACTTATTTGGGAACTACTATCACAGTAAACGTTCCGAGTGCTAAATTACACACACACGCAATGCCGGCAATACACAATATATACACAAAATCCAAATTTTTCACAATTACAGCAGCTTTCCTGGTATATTAAAGTTTATAAACTTTGTTGTTTAAGTTAAAATTTATAAACCAAGTAGGTTCGTGTCACTTCTCCTATCGTCTTTCTTGACAGGGGCTGAACTTATGCCGCCCGTCTGTCTTGAGAAGGAGATTCTTGGTATCGTCCTGTGTTTGTTCGTGGCGTGCTGTGTTGTTTTCACGCCACGAACAAACGCAGAAGCTTAATTTTTGGTGTGCTCTTTATTGCCTGCTCAGTTGCTTTCAATGTGACATATTAAGTAACCATGTTACGTGTTGGTTAAACAGATAGATGTTATGGACCTGTAGGTTGAAAATGTACCCCGCAAGACCCGTACAATTCATTGTGCCTATGGGAAAATATTAGCAGTTAATGTAATGGCTACTTCACTCACAATTTGAGACGTACAGTAATGCAAATATGGAGATTGTATATAACGTGATACAGGTCATGTTAACATGAAACACTTCCTTAACAGTTGCCTAAAATGAAATTCAGAGTGCGCCACGTTACCGTCATCGCAATATTTAAAGAATTAAGGCGATTTGACAGACTCTTCCTGTCATCAGAAACTTTCACATGAGATAGGACATTAAGCTGTGGAAGCGGCAAACGGATGCGAAGTTTACACTGTCTGTATCGGTGATACAGAGCACAACGTTTCCACGTTCTCACTTCATTTCAAAGTAGCTGCTCCTTGCTGCACCTTAGAAAAATGCAAGTTTTCTTCTCTTTCCGAAATAATAAGTTTGATACTTCACGAGTAAGACATTTGTTTCTGTCTCCGCCCGCTCGGACACTGGGTTCATGGTTTCGAAACCAACTCAAGGCATGGATGTCTGTGTGTGCGTTTATTCAGTCTTTTTGTCGCCCTTTGTATAGGTAGCGGCCTTGCGACTGGCTGTTCCTCCGTCAAAGGACTTCTACCGTCTGCGTAAAAAAAAATTACGAAACTGAAAAAGAGGCCAGGACCCAACAAAAATCTGTAGAGGCTTTTTATGTTTTTTTCTGTGGCGCTACAGCCCCAATTTGGTCCTAGGACTACCTCCATGAAACTCTTCGTTTCACTTCGGTTTACTAGATCTTACACATTCGGTAGGACTCCTTGGGCGAGTGATCAGCTCGTCGCAAGGCCTCTACCTGTACACAAACACAGAAAAACGCACACAAACATCCATGCCCTGAGTGGGATTCGAACCCACGATCCCGGCTTCCGAGCGAGCGAAGACAGTGCATGCCTTAGACCGCTCGGTTACCGTCACCGGCGTAGAGGCTTCTTAGTATTTAACATTATGAGTGTCATCAAATCCAGGAGCTTCGGATGGGAGAGTATGTAGTGCACCTGGAGTTATGAGAAATGCCTATCCAATTTAAGTCTCGAAGCCGCAAGGGAACAGGTGCCTTTGGAAGTCTAGTAACTGGCGGGAAATGACATTAAATATTGTAACGTGTAGACTCGTAGTTGGTAACGATCACAAATATAGAAGTCCATGATAAGAACCAACACGCGACAACACAGGAACTGTTGGAAGCGATGTTTTCTGTGGTCCGCGGAGCAGTCGTTACTACGCAACGGCGCGGTAAACACATCTATGCAGCAATAAATCGGTGCTCAACATTAGAGGAACTGTTGGTAACGGTGTTGTTTGCTTTCCCTTGCCACGGGGTTATCAGCGCAACAATTTAGAGCTTAGCATAGGTAATTCCCCGTGTGGAGGAGAGGTCGAATACCTCGACCGTAGCCCTGCGAGTAGTAGAAGGCACAGAATCTGAGACAGTAAAATATGGTCACGGTTCCCCCGGGACACGGGCCCGAGAATGACTGCTCTGGTAAGCGCCAGCAGAAACTGTAAACGACAGACCCGTCCTCTCCTCAGAGACAGCGCCCCACATCTACAAACCCATTACTGTCTGACAGTAAAAACAATCTGATAGTAAGCCCCGGATGGGTGCTTTATTCCAAGACAGACTGTCCGACTGACCGTCGGTCGCAATATGAGACTCAAACTCAGCTTACTTATTTTGGGATATGTGCCAGACGATAGGGACGTAAGCAGACAGTTAAAATCCGCTACCAGAAAACGGCTAGTGAAGATTCAGAAGACTTTGTATGTGCTGTAGCGAGACTGTTATGTAGTTACTTGTAGTGAAGAAAAGTAAAGTAAAGCTATCCCTGTAACAGGCCGTGGAGGCCAGCATGGTTGTGAGATGTTGAGGTTCCCACATTTTCTAGACAATCGGCTCATAGATGGCGGCAAGGTTGTCAGCCCTACGCGCCGGCCGTCCTTTACACCCAAGAATATTCCTTGTACTCATTTCTGTTAGAGGCTGAGTCGACTGGAAGGATTGAAAAAATCCAGTGACCTCATAAGGACTTTAACTCGCGACCTTCCGGCTTGTAGCATAGTGTCTTAACCAGCTACACTACCTTGTGCCCCCTATAGTTGTAGTGTAAATCCAATAAGCAAACTATACCCCGTCTAGAGACACTCATACACGTGACTATATATATATATATATATGTGTGTGTGTGTATATATATATATATATATAGAGAGAGAGAGATGACATGGATGCAGCTCTGTCACTATAAAATTTAGTGGTGGGTTCTTGTTAACAAATACGTAATTAACCACCAAATTCCATAAAAAACACGGACGTTGTTTACCAACTGAGCGACTATTAGCTTCTCAAGGAGCGCTCTTCTCCATGGATAAGTTTAAACAGGCGAAGACATTTTGGGACCTTCTCGTAGGTGCCCGTCTTTTTCGACCGTCAACGCGGTCTGGGATTCTAGCGAGGAGTCTAGGAGCGGGTGGAGTGTAGTGAAACGAGAAATGTGGAGAAAGAGAGAAGAGCTTACGTTTTCTGTTTAGGCCGGTTCGCGCGGCAACGCAATAAGATGTGGTACTACTTTTGTTCCCCCACCCTCAGGGCCGTTTTGATATCGAAGAGCCGGGATAGCTCAGCCGGTAATGCGACTATCTACGGGCTAGACTGCCGACGGGTCGGAGTTGGAGTCCTGGAGAGGCCAAGAATTTTCTCTTCTTCACGTCGTCCAGACCGGCGCTGGGGTCCACCCAACCTTCTATCCAATGGGTACCGTGGGCTCTTTCCCCAGGTTAAAGCTGCCCGGTCGTGAAGCTGACCACTCACCCCCGGCTATTGCCGAGGTGAAGAAAATGTGGATCTATCTCTACGTCCAATTCCCCATGTGCCTTCATGGCATAGCGCTTAATTAATTTAGCACAGGAACAAGTTTATCTTACCCTCAACTTGACTGAAAACTCCTTAACTTGAGGACGTGCAGTCTTGTAGAAGTTTGCTGATATTTCAGAGAAACATAATGCCCCATCCTCAGATCTGCAGAATGATCGAAGCAAGCAGACTTGCTGTGTAATGAGATGGGACTATAATCATAAAGGTCATAGGGTAATCATTTGAAAAGTCGGTTATAGCCCATTTGAAGGGAATATCACCGGAAGATACCCGAAGATCTGCCACATGTTTTACTATGTTGTTAAAGCAAAAAGGCAGTTGGAAGCACTCATTTAATGGTTTGTTGCAAAATACGAGTAGCTATGGACTACATGTATAAAGTCACCATTAAGCCACTGTCAATTTGAGATAAAACAGTTATGTTGTAGTATCGCCCCTCAATCTGCATTCCCGTACCGTTGGAAGCCTTTCTTCCAACCCTTCGTAATTTCCATTATATTATAATTAAATTGACTTCTACTCTATCCTATCTTCCATTAGGCTTGTAAATTTGTTGTTAAGATGCGGGGGGAAAAAAGTGCTGCTTATAGGACTACCTTGTAGAAACAAGTGTTAAAAATATATGTTTTATTTATATATTTGTTTTACATTTACTGACCCTGTCATTAGCTTAGACTCTTATACACATACACAAACGCATGCGTGCCCTCATCTTTCTATGTGTTTTGTGCACCGATCTGTCTCTTTCCCACTGCTCCCACTTGGAGCACAGGGCATCCCTGAAACGCTTTGTTTCTCTTCAGTTTATTAATTCTAAGACAGTCGGTACGACGGCTTGGACGGATCATCAGACTGTCTGAAGGCCGCTACCTACACAGGACGACACAAACACAGAATAAACGCAGACAAACACCCATGCTTTGAGTGGGATTCGAACCTACGATCCCAGTGTTCGAGAGACTGTAATCCGCGTTCTGTGTACCAAGTGCATAAATTTATTAAAGGTGATATCCAACCTTATATTTTTTTTTATGAAAATCTTTATTGGAATTAGATGATATTTCATGGTTTAGCTGCACCAAAAGCCCACTTTGGTTCATGCTTGTTCAGTATAGAGCCTACATTTCAGGGAGGATGGATGNGAAGACGGCTTTCTTCACAGTCACCGCCGTGAAAACCTCAAATCTTGTAACTTAACTATAATTGTAATACATGACATCAGAGCTATTGCTATGTGCATAATTGCAGTAAATATGATTAATGCATAGGTCAGTACGTGAGTAATTTTTGTGGTGAATTCCCCACTTATTCCATTATAAATTTTCTTTATTTATGTTTTCTATTCATGTGTATGTATTACATGGTTCTTTGGAAAAGAAGCTTGCCTGGCCTTTCAACTTGAAGCGTAGGTCCTATGGGTTCGTAACCTAGTATCAGGTGTCCCATGCTTCAGTGTAACACCGACAGGAAGAAAAAAAATATTCTCAGTATCAGATTGCAAAAAATGAATGACAAGGGGCGCGTTTCCGTGTCCTTACTACGATATCACAGTTAATTTATTATTGAAGTTGCTAACTCGAACCACCTATAGCCACATAAAGTAAATGCTATTCGTTATCTGCCACATGAATCTGTAAGCCCAGTACCAATTAAACCTAATTGAATTCGCCAAATAATCCAATTTACTCTTGCGTGAACATGCCCCCAATTAAAACCATATTGGTATTAATGAAAAAGGTCTAACTGGCTATAGAGTGTCGAGTGTTACGCGAGGGAAAATTACAAAATATGTGAAACCTCTCCATTTATAATTAACGATAGATTGGTGTTACCCACGTGTTATTCATAGACGGGAATAAAAAAATGTTAACAAAGCGAATTGTTGGAAATGTCATCAGTCACTAGCAAATTAATATGATTCGTAATTGGACAGTCAACTGGTCTGCAAGGAAAGAACCAGTGAACTGCTTTTTTTTTTCCAATTTATATTAATGAAACCTTATTACTATTATTTATATATTAAAATGATATTTATTAGTTGTCACGGGATGTGCGAAGTATCTCCAAATAAATATTTACAATTTCACATCAAGTACCACTAGTTGTGTATGGAACATGTTGAAACAGATCTGAGTAAAATTGAATAGGAATATCTTCATTGTAAGGTAAAGATCTCATTTCAGCATTTAAGGGGTGTAAAACAGATTCCCATTTTCTTGAGGTTTAGTGTTAGGACGTATAATAGCTCGTTATATTGTGTGCTACTTCGGGGAATCTCTGATACGATTTCAGCGGAGGTTTCAAATATTGGAACTGTATATACATGAATCTAATTAATTTTAGTGCCACTTCTATGTTGTTTGTTCAGTATTTTATTATTATTTTACTGACATTGCTTATTCATTTTGTCGGTTGTCCAGGTTTGATGTAGACATTTTCAATGATAAATTTCCCACACGTAATTAATCGTTTTAATTTTAACTGATAAGACGTTGGCCGCGCCACAGCTCAAGCGGTTAGTCGCTGGCTTCCCACCGCTGAGGCTCGGGTTCGATCCCGGGTCTAGTGAAGTGGGATTTTTGGTGGTCAAGGTGGCGCTGGGGCGGGTTTTCTCCGAGTACTTCGATTTCCCCTGCCAGTCTTCATTCCGCCAAATTCTCCATCATCATAATCACCCGGGGCAGGCTACAGTAGGCCAATCAGTGGCCGCCGTGCCGAGTGGACCCAGTTGGACTCCACACCCCCACTAAGCGAATTTTTTAAAATTAACTGATAAGACGTTTCGGAAACTGGATTTTACCTCCGTCCGCAGACAAAATAACTGGTCTGCCGGGACAGACACAGAGAATTAGTCCGCACCTGGGTGATTTGGACATAGGGGTTAGCTCTTTGTATTAAGCCCAACAGATGTGGCTTTTACCTGAGAATGGAGACTGAGTCCAGTCGCCGAAACTTTGTGGATAACTTCCAGATTATTAGTCAACGTGTCAATATACCATCGTTGCAAACTTTTAGAACTCACAAACATTCTCTTCAGATGTGTCGCTTGTTTCTCAGTGATAGGCCCGGGTTTATATGACCTGTGCTTACCATTAATTATTTTGTCTTTCAAATAAAGTATTGAATGATATTATTTGTAAATGTTTTGGATTTGTTATGTACCCTCTGTCATGACTCGTGATCAGCCGGTCCCATGGCACGTCCTCAGGTTGCGAGTGGAGGAGAAGGCCTCCAGATATGGATAGTAATAAGCAGTCGCGGACAGCCGGCATGAGGTGGCACTCCAGTTTGAGTGTTGGGCTGGAGACTAACCACTCCGGAACATAAAGAACAAACAAACAAACAAACAGTTTGTTACGAGATGTTATCGGTGCCTCGGACTTATAGGATTCTTTGGAAAGACGTAAGCAAAAGAAAATGGGCATTCGGTGTAAGTGTTCTTTTATTGGAGGCTTGGCGATGGATGCCGCTTTTAGCGGGTTTTTTTTTTGCACTTTAGTTGATGCAAAGTTGGGAGCCGTTACGTGGTCTGGAAATCACATAGAAATATTTGTGTTATGTGAATGACGATGCCCTAGGTTCGAGCCTTGAGAGTCTGTCTCAGGGCTTAACAGGCCTTGCTTGACGAGCAGGGATCACACACACAATGAAGAAGTCCTCACACCACCACAAAGCACTGGTAGTCGATGTACTCGATTTATTCAGCACACTACAAGTTTACTTTACAGCAGCAGTTCTGCAACCACTGTTATACTTTAACACACGTTGTACAGAAAGTTGGATGACCATAGCACTAGGCAACGACGAACAGTCTTCCAGCCTAATTAACGAGCGTTAATCCTATATTACTTGTCTCGTAGTCTCTACTTGTGTCTGTGTGTACTATTTGTCTTGCCATCCCTTTAAATACTAAAGGATGACGCAATGTTCTGGAATCTTCCCCTTCGAGAATATTCCCGAACACTCTCGATGCATGACGTAACGCTCTGGGACCTTCCAGATCCTTCTCGAAGCTTCTTTTAAATTGTATTCAGTTCGAGAGCATTCTGGAAGCTTCCTTTAATTCGGATGGCAGCGGGATGAGTAATCCTCAACACACCCCACCGAATTTAAAGAACATTCTAGTAGCCTCTTATCTGCATATTGCTCATTGCGATTTCTTAGAACAATTAATGCAAGACTGGACATAAGTTATATGTAGTATAAAATTGGTGCTAAGTAACAAATATCGTTGTACGTAAATCGGGTCGGTAGGTAAGTGATCGGTTACAGCGTTTTGCACTTGGAATGTGAGCAGTCTTTGTAGGGTAGGTTCAGTGACAACATTTGCAGGAAAAATGGCAAGAAGAATAAGTCAAGGATGATAATATGGACATGGCATGTAACATGCATGGGGAGAGGAGGAATGCATACAGGGTTTGGTGGGAAAGCGAGAAGGAAAGAGACCAGTGGAACACCTAGGCGTAAGTGGGTGGACAATAGAAAAATGATATTTAGGGTGGGCTGCTATAGCCTGGCTTCATCTGGCTCAGGATTGGGACCATTGCCGAGCTCTTGTGAAGACGGCAGTGAACTTTCAGTTCCATCAAATATTGGGAAATTCTTAAGTAGCAGCGACATTTGGCTTGTCAAGAGAGATTCAGCTTCACAAGATTAGTGATCCTCCGTGGAGACCGCCGTTTGTTGATGAACGTCCCTATCTCTCACGCGTGCACAGATGGGGCGTGAGAACTGTACACACAGGAAATCAATCAGGAAAACTCAATGAACGACACCAGTCTGCGTACCTAGGCATAGAAGGGAAAATATGATTCAGATTGTTCAAGATACATTGTGTGAGGGTGTGGATAGGATTCATAACGAGAACTAATCAGTGGTGGGATCGTACAGACTCGGCAGTGGACATTGGGTGTCCGTAGGGGATTGGGGCTGCATAAGTAGCAAAGCGAAAACTGGGTAGTGAAGAAGGGTTCTTCTCCATGTATTTCAATAGTATGAATCCTTTGACAATTAGTATGACTTATCTTGCAGAGTTACCCTCCAGTTACACGACTCATAGAATCACGCCATCTGGTCTACATTAGTATCTGTAAGTTTACATCCGTAAACACAAGAATTCTTGTAAAAATACTAACATAAGTTGTTTACATTTAAATGTTAACGCGATATATTTCGACCCTTATTGGGTTGTCATTAAGTGTACGAATGTATCTCTTTATGCTTAGGTGCTGAGTTTTTTGTTTAATTTTTTTTGTTCAGATTTGACCATATGATATGTGATATTTGCTTAGTATATGGTGTATTGTTATTAATTACAATTAGTTAAAATTAATGTAAATGAATTAAATGAAATATTTTAATGTAAACAACCTATGTAAGTATTTTTACATGAATTGTTGTGTCGAAGGATATAAATGTACTCATTTTGAATGACACAACAGGATGCAACATATTGTCACGTGTCATAGTGACCAAGACGCGGGTTTGGATTGGTAGTTAGTTAGTTAGTTAGTTATTTAGAGAGGGTGGGTTTCCCCATGCACCGCGACCAGTTTGATCTATTGTGTTTCCCTCTATGATATTCTACCAGTCTCTATATCCTACCGGTACTGGTGCTTACCATCAGTCCCGCCCAGCCAGCGAGACCGGCTCTACTAGCTGAGAGGTATCTATAATGCTTCCCCCATCTACCAGAGGTATTAGAGACTGCTGTTGGGCGGGAAACGTCCGTAATTTCGCTCAGTGAACTCCTTTGGAGATATGAGGTTCTTTTGCGTGCCGCAAAGCTACGACACGGGACCCACGGCTTTAAGTCCCTCCCGGAGGACTTGTTCCCTGAATTTTTCCGCCCTTAAAAATTCGACGACCTCCGCCGGGTATTTGAACCCGCGTACTACGAGTCATGAGGTGGGAACGTTACCTCTAGACTACGGAGGCCGCTTGTTTGGATTGGTAACTGGAATTATTAACAACTTACAAGTCGTAACTTAATTATTATACTGTTGCTGCTTTACACAGTGTACAATCACTTCACACAAATCTCTTCAGTCTAGCTGCACTAGTGTTCACGGATTTATAACACGGGAACTTTTAACAGTCCCACTGAATCACTCACTTCAAATGTGACACATAAATAAAGTCTTCTAATAGCACGTTAGGTCTTCACAGGCCGACTTCTAGTTCTTCTTCAACTACGAACTTCCTGTGGCTGTCTCCTTGCTTGCTTGTTCTCGTGCCTCTGCCGCTATTATTCGTAACTTGTAACTGCTTTACTTATATGGACGTATAGAAACACATATCACATGATTGCTATCCAGTCAGCCTATTTGCCCGTTTGTCGGATCTACAGAAAGCACATGTCACGTCATCGCTATCCACTGTTGTGAACTCACCGCGGACACGTAAAACACAGCTTCTTCTATTATTGCGTAACCTAGCAACGGCCTGTTTACCAAAAATCTGTCTTCGCGAGAACTTGTTTATCAGCACGTTGCCTTGCAATGGGTGAACATGTAATCATATAAAGCTGAAGGTCCACATCAATGTTTCAAATGGGATAAAGCGTAACAGGATCATTAAAAGTATTTACACTTAATTTATTTTCTCTGACCGCCTCTGTGGTCTAGTGGTCAGAGTTTATGGCTACAGATCCAGAGGTCCCGGGTTCGATTTCAGGCGCTACCAGATTTTCTGAGAAGTATTGGGTCTGGAACAGGGCCCAGTCAGCCTCATCAGGACAACTGAGGAGCTATTTAAATGGAAAAATAGCGGCTCCGATCTAAAAACCGAAATTAATTGCCGTGAGAATTCGTTGCGCTGACCACTTGATACCCTCTATCCGCTAAAGTTGGCACTAACTTCGACGACAAGCTGCGGTCGCTCGGTCGGTATAATTCGCTTGCTGACTAAAGCCACGGGGTTTCTTCTCTAAGACCCTAGAAAGAGCGTTTGAACTGATTATACTGTATCCATCAAGACCCATTCCATATCACTGACCCTTCGCTCCCTGGATCTCGCATACAAAATGGCACATCGACGTACACATAGAAGTTATGTGTTGCATTTGAGCGGAAGTGTATCCTCGCAGCTACGGGTTTCTGTTGCAGACCCTCAATTTTCATTCTGATTATTACCGTTCTCAGCCCCCATCTGGTTCCAAAACGCATGAGTTGTGGAAAGTGATTCGAGTCATTTCGTGTACGACTGCTTGAAAAGAGAGAGAGAGAGAGATCCTGCGGACGATCAGGCATAGGGGTTATGAAACAGTCTGCTTTTACCGGTTCTCACGGTCTCTTCGCTTGCGGATTTCTTATATTTTTCCTTCTACCCTGAAGATGGAGGCGATACGTTCCTCCGAAACGTCGGTTAACACCACATATACGGTGCCAAATCCCAGAAGACTGCTTTCTTCATAGTCAGCGCCGTGAAAACCTCAAATCTTACATAGTTGAGATATTTTGGCGCACAGAAAAGGGATGGTAACATTAGCGACCCTAAGAAACAGGATGTAAGATTCCGGACTGAATTAAGTGAATATCGGGTGTAATCCATTTGAGGAATTGTTGAACACTTTAATGAATGTTCAGATTCTTCAGTCACAAAATAACTGCATGTAGCTGAGTCCTTGAGAAGCCAATAGTTGCTCAGAACTAAGCAATTACAATTCTTTAAAGGAATCAACTCTACCATTGAATTGTTCAGTACTGGGGCAGTGGTATTTGCTGTTTAACCAGCGTGTGTCTGCCCTGTTCAACGTTACCCACAGCGAATCTAATATGAACGCCGCACAATTTCGGTACTGGCAGGGCCAGTTAAATAAGCAACTAAAAGGCGAATATCAACTTGAAATGAACCCGTGTCTTGGCAGAAAGGCGCAGTCGTCCTATAAGTGTTTTGTAACTATAGCGCCATAGGCTATAGTCGGGGACATTTCTTTCGGCGGGTCTAGGTCATTACCCATTCACCCCCTGCGTCTTCTTTCTCAGCCCGCGCAGTCTAACATATGAACTGTCTTCGCCCGCTCAAACAATGGAATCGTGGTTTCGAATCCCACTCAAGGCATGGATGCTTGTCTGCGTTTGTTCTCTGTGTTGCCCTTTGTAGGCAGCGGCCTTGCGACGTGTTGATCCCCCGACCAAGGGGTCCTCCCGATTGTGTATATGTAGCGCCCACACATTATTATTATTATTATTATCCTAATCATCATCATCATTAAGACGCCGCTATAATTAAGTATGTAATTAAGCTGAGTACGTTGGGACGTCCAGCCCTACAGACCGACCGAGCTCCATAAGTTACCTTGTCCAGCACGGGAGGATGACGGCAATGAATAACTGAAAATAGCACTGAAGGAAATGGCCATAACCTGTTGTGCGGTATAGGGTCGGCATTTGTTTGCAGTGATTAAAGAGAACCACAAAATATCCCGGTCGGTATATCTGGTATCTGGAGTGATATTCGAACTTTCCGAATATAAAGACAGGGTAACCACTAGAGTTCTGCCTTTGAGTATGAGTATGTGTGTAAGGGGTGGGCCAGTAGCACAGTAGACCACTGTAGGTCGCGGTGCAAGGGCCGAGGAGGCCTACCCCTCATACATTCATTTAATACATTCAAGAGGTGGGCGATGAAATCCGGGCCTTGCACCGCGACTTTCACTGATCTATTGTGCTTCCGCTCTGGATTACCCCTTTATTAATCCTACACTTCGAATGAAATGTAGGGCTTTACTTATGGGGACGTCATAAAAGTCACTTGGTTCCATCAAGAACTGACCTAGGTGACGAAATCTTAAGTAAGCTATGGTCTCACAATCACATAGGATGTGTGCTGATTCGTCATCTTGTAGGCACCTTTCACAAGTTGGGTCATCTGTCAGTCCCAGTTTGAAAAGGTGTCATTTTAGGTGGCAGTGTCCAGAGTTCTGCCTTTGGCGTCATCTTCGTTTTAACCGCTGTACTGCCATTAGTTATTCCTGTACATGAATACTTAACCACTACGCCTTAATGGCGTATGGGGAGTGAAGGTATAGCCCCACTATTCTTGACCTCGGCACTAAATGGAAGTGAGTGGCAGTTTCACACCTCGGTCTCTTTAGTCCCAGGGAAAGAGTCCACGGTACACATTGGATAGGCTGGGTGGACCCCCATAGCCTCTGTGGATGCTGTGGAGGGGAGTAAATTATCTTGTTCCTGCCGTGACTCGAATCCCGACTACTGAATCATCCAGCCCATAACCCGTCACTGTGCAGACTGAACTATCCAGCTTCATTGTCCTGTCACAGGGGGTAAAATAGAAATTCTTTCATATTATCGCGTCTTTCCTAGGCAACGCGACAATAAATTATGTGGGTTTCGGATTTGGCGAATATGTTTATGGGACACTCACTCTTTACCCTCACAAATACGATTATTCGCACTTATGTCTTCGGATGTTTCCTCTTCAGTGTTAAATACTTTCTTCTGCACTGCTCGGAGCTCAACTGTCCTTAGCTCTCGTCGGATACGAACTCTCTGGTGTCACAGTCAAAGTCACATTGCGACAGACGGTCATTCAGTCAGTAAGTCTTGGTGTCGAGCCCCATCTGGGGCTCATGACCAGATATTCATTACTGTTTGGCATTTACGGTCTTGTTTTTGTGTGGCGCCCTCTTTGACGAGAGGGCGGGTCTGTCTTTTGTATATGCTGCTGGTCCTTGCCATCGCAGTCTTCCTCGGGTCCGAATCCCTTGAGATTCGAGACCATATTTTACTGTCTCAGATTTGAGACTTCCCTTTTTGTGGCCTCCTACGGCTCGCAGGGTCACGGTGGAGGTATTCGACCCCGCCTCCACAAGGGTTTCTCCTGGTCTCTTGTCGGATACGAACTCTCGTATCCTGCACTCGTGCTGAATAAGGAACACCTTGTCGAAGGGTTTAGTTTCGAGATCTGCTATGCAAACGAATCTCTTGTTGCCACGGATATACATTTTTACTGCTCAAAACAATTCGTTTCTAACGGTGGAAACCCCACTGCTAGACTATCATCTCCGGGGCAACAATTGCCTAGGATTCATTGCCTAGGGATTGCTAGCCGTTGACCAGTGATAGACGTCTTATTGTCCGGCCTTCATTAAGGCACTTCACATTATGAATACTGTCTTTTAAAATGTGGTTTACTACATTCACTTTTTCATGTGACTAGAAGCGATTATGGTGATATGAGCAACAGGGAATCGTGACCACACAAGTGCTGAAGTTTCGAAAACAAAACTTCCACGTGTGTATGTAGCGGCCCTACTTCAGCCTTGACGCAACATCAGGGATAGAGAAAAATATGACATAATAAAATCTGTTGCGTCAGGTAACTATTCTGCCTCCCCTACACAAGCATAACGTTTGTCTGTGTAACCATTTAGAAACTCCGGTTAACGCAAACTGAGTTCTTCTGTACTAACCATACCATTCTATCCCACTCCATCAAGCGATAGGTCGCCATACATCAGCCGCATGGTCAGTCACGCAAGATGTCTGCAACTCCATCATTTTATGTTCCAAAACACACCAAGTTTTAAGGTCGTACTCGAAAGTTTGAAGTGCCATTAAGTGCTCTGTCTGTGGTGCAGGTAAAGCGAATGCTAGGCCATTACTGTTGAAACTTACACTTGATGTCATGTATTGATGACTCGGGTCACTTGTCGCTTTCAATTATGTAAGTGATGAAGAATGGTCTTCACTCTGTCCACCTGTCGAAACCTTCTCGATTAGTAATCCTGTCCTTCCGTCCGTCATACACTTCACGGTCATTATTATTAGAGGACCCGACATTAGTCGCGGGCTCCTCACTGGTAGACGCTATTAACAAAACACGCTCTGGAACCCGTGAGCCTGTTTATAAAGCCAGAGTATACTTACAGGCAGCACAGAAATGTCCTCTGTATATGAAAATGTGCTCCAGTAATAGCTGAAATGACCGAAATATGACCCACGGACTGAATTTTGTTGGTCCTACACCGATATTTTGAAACTGCTTCCAAATTATTACCTACTCGGCATTTTTACTATCCTGTCTTCTTACTAAACACTAAAATAACTTCATAATTATAATATTTTGATAAAATAAAATGAAAATAAATCAGTCCTGAATTGTCCATCTTCGACGCAACGATTAAGCACACCGATCTTACATCTGTAAACGTGTATTCTGTCATAATAGTCCTTAACCCTAATATGTTGAAAATTGTTGCTAGATCGTTGATGTAAATGAAATCATGAGCGCGGAATGTAATTATCGCAATTCCCCCTAACAAATAATAGGAAACGGTGCACATCGGTACTACTTTATACCACTTAAATACAATTAAACTTAATATAATTATTCCCTGCTCCGCAGTTCGGTTCAATTAACGTTACCGATGGTGCTTCAAGGAAATTAAGCGATTCTGTTAATACTTATTTGACACCATTTCATGCTACAAGGAAATTCTATACAATTTATGATTAGCCTGTTTTTGCTGTAATGTCAAGAGATTCTTTCCTTTCGTATCAGAATTCATGGCCCGGTATTCTAAAAGCTAGAACACAGAAGGTTCCGGACACTGGATCTGCTTCCATCCTTAAGTGAGGAGGGAAAAACTTGCTCTGTTGAGTTCCTTACAAAGAACTAACCTCAATCACTGAACAATCCATGTCAGATTCACTAAAAAATTTGTAAACTGCATCTTGTTGTATATATGATACTTATCCTATGTTATAGCCGTCAGCACAACAAATAAAAAAGGAATATTTCAGTGAAGACAACAGATGTTGGTATTGTCTTCATTGAAAATATTGCGGTTTTATTTATTGTGTTCACGGCTATAGTGTAAGATATAGATTCACTATAACTATTTAATTTCCTGTCACTAGGCTAAGTCGAAAGGAGATATATGAGTAATCATCATCATCAGTAATCTGTCAGAAGACAGGTCCACCGTCTCTTCCAAAACAATTCCTCCACTTAATGCGATCTAGAGCTTTCTCCTTCAAATGACAGTATCCTCTTCTGTCCCCAAGGTCATCCAGCATCTTCTTACGTCTTCCTCCTAGTCTTCTTGTCACTTTATCCGCCCCTCTATCTTTCCTTCAATAACTTCTTTTAGAAGGCAGTTCTGCGTAAAACATGACCATATGAGTAATATGCGTTAAAAATTTTGATGAAACATGCATATTCGTGGAACTGGGCTAGAAAGGGAGGTAGACATTTATGCTATGTACCTAGCCAACAAATTCTGAGTGTTATGCCCAATCATCAGAACCCCTTAGAACATACTTTTTTTCGTGTTGACGTACGATGTGTCACATCTGCCGATGTGTCTTATGTCTGTCTTTCAGTGCATGTATCAGGTAAGACGAATAATTTCACATAGGGAGAGAGATTTTTTTTTTCAAAAAAACGTCGCTAATTTCAAGCTCCCCGCCATCTCAGACCGTGATTTGTTTATGAGATTGAGGTTTTGACTTCGGTGAAAATTTAGGTTTTGTATTCCAGAGTTAACGTGTAGCCTTGTATGTAGTTACTGTGTTTGGGGCAATCTGCATTTTCCATCATCAGGGTGCATGGAGCTCTACAACTAGAGTCCCTTTGAATGTAAGCTCAACTTGCATGAAGACAACAGTGGTAAGCACTTGCAGGTCTACATTGCGTCGTTATACTGAAGACCACGATCGAAAATCTAATGACGGACTTTGTTAAGATGGTGGTAGCTATTTTGATCAGCTAGGTGAACTCATGAAGGAAGACTCCTCACCAGTTAGTTAGTTAGTTAGTTAGTTAGTGAGGCCCTGATCATGTGAAGACAAGCAGATGGACACTAACTTCTCGCCGAGTTTCCCACTTTCGCAAAGAGTGCAGTCTATCTATCTATCTATCTATCTATCTATCTATCTATCTATCTGTTTGTCTCTCTGTGTATCTACAATATATATCTGTCTGTCTGTCTATCTATCTATCTATCTGTTTGTCTCTCTGTGTATCTACAATATATATCTGTCTGTCTGTCTATCTATCTATCTATCTGTTTGTCTCTCTGTGTATCTACAATATATATCTGTCTGTCTGTCTATCTATCTATCTATCTGTTTGTCTCTCTGTGTATCTACAATATATATCTGTCTGTCTGTCTATCTATCTATCTATCTGTTTGTCTCTCTGTGTATCTACAATATATATCTGTCTGTCTGTCTATCTATCTATCTATGGCTCTACAGCCCTTGGTTGGACCTTGGCCGCCTTTTCTGTTTCTTGATCCTAAGCATAGTCGATAGGACTCCATGGACGGGGATCAGCCCCTCTCAGGACCGCTACCTGCACATAGAACAACACAAACATAGAATAAACGCAAACACAAACACCCACGCCTCCAGTTGGGTTCGAACCCACGATCCCAACTAGTGCAATGGGCGCATAAAAATGTCTGACTCCGTTGGGTCCACGTGATACTCCTTGGCTGGGAAATACATGTTTAATCATCCATTCGGACCAATCCCAAATTGCCAGTTCCTCACTCTGTGTGTGTTACGTCATAAATGCTGCTCCCGATTCACATGTTGGGTTGAATGATTGAGGAAGCCGTCACTTGTCCCTACTCAAATATCTACTGCCTGATCTTGCAGCCGTCGAACTCTGCTTCATAAGTCATGGGTTCTCGGGGGTCCAGTCACCAGGAGATGAGTAATTTATGCGTGGTGATGCTGCACGTTAAACTTGCTGAAGGATCTAGCACTTTTCATAGACTCGCGTTCCGACAGTAAGAAAATTGTTTGTTATGAAAACTATAGTCGTAGGTGATAAGTTGCATTTGGAACACCTTGTTCGCCACCTGCTTTCGCGCTGGTGTCTTTTTCGGCTTATTCTTCGATGATGAAAATGGAGGCAATACTCTCCTCCGAAACGTCTGTTGACTTTCAGCAGACTACACGGCGTTATATCCCAGAAGTTAGTACTCTTCGTAACTACTGCTGAGAGAACCTTCAAGTCACAATTTACTTGAAATCATGAACGGAATGAGCTAGCAGAATTTACGGAGCAGAATTTCATTTGAATATTTCATTGATAATGCAAATGTAAGTCGGAAAGTGTAACTTCTAGAAGTTAGGACGATTCCCAGTTTGTAGCGAGTGGCTGTGCTGTTGATAATGTTCTCTTCTTTATTTCATAAATGTGACGGAAATTTCATGTTTCCTCAAACGCAGATAGATTCGTATATCGAATTTCTGGTTCTCACAGCGGCTACTGTGAAGAATAGTATCGTCTGGGATGTGATGATATATAATCTGACACTTCACCGACGTTTCGGAAGATGGTACTCTCCTCATGCGGGTTCCACCCGAAACTTCGGTTAATTTTACTGGATTACAAGGCGCCATCCCAGAAGAAAGTAACCAAATTGGCGGAAGCTTCGAAGCCAGAGGCAAACGTAATGGATTTCAGTGTGTTTAACTTAAAATCTCATAATTTAATTAGTCCCTGAGAAGCTAAGTGTCTCTCGGCTGGTTACGAATGTCTCGCTTTTGTGAAACCCGAAGGTTCTTTACCGTGTTCACATTAGTTCACCCTTAATCTCCATTCTGAAAAAATGAATCCGGTCCACATCCTCGCATCCTGTTTCTCTTGAGATCCATTTTAATGCTGTCCTCACTATTATTCTACGCTTCTAGATATTCCGACTGAAATTTTCTGTGCATTTCTATCTTCTCCGGTCTATACTGCATCCCCCTTTCTTCCCAGTTCTCTTAGTTTGATCTTCCTGATGATACAATACAGATTATAAAGCTCCCCAATACCCAGTTTTCTCCAGCCACCCATATATCTTCTTTCCAAAATGTATATCTCAGTCTATTACTAATTATTATAGAGCAGCTACGAAGATCAAGTTCAGCTGCCGCCAGTCGCATGAAACTGCACAGATGCGTTTGCGGGTTACGCTGGCTGTGTTATGTCCCAGGGGTTTCGCGTCACCTGAATATAAATCACATGTATCGTATACATAAATCATAATTACGAAAATGTTAATGCATATTGCGCATATACATATTAAACTTGTGACGTTCCACAGTATTTGGCCTATAATCTTGTTTAGCCCAAGAACAAATCGCTCTCTCTTTCCCATTGCCCCCAAATTTGGAGCATAGGGCATCCTTGAAACGGTTTGTTTCACTTCAGTTTCTTAATCCTAAGACAGCCAGTAGGACTCCTTAGAGTGGGGATCAGCCCATCATAAGGCCGCTACCTACACAAACAGAATAACGCAGATATACATCCATGCTTTAGTGGGATTCGAACCCACGATCTTTTTGCCCGAGAGACAGTTCATACCTTGGACTGCGCGGTCACTGTCATCAACCCAAGAACAAATAAGCTAATTCATATTGCATTCAGAATTATTTTTGTTCTAATTCATGAACGGCAAAAAGCCAATATGTATTGGTTCACGTTTTGAACTAAGTAAATGTTGTCACGTGTTGCTGTATGTGACGCGACAAATAACTTCACGCCGATCATAGATCTAGCGAATTTATTACACACTTTTATCCACATTTACATAACTCACAACTTCAGTATCCCTATAAGTTCTCCTGCTGTAGTCATTTCCAAGCGTCAACTGTCACTTCTGACAACAGTCTCGATTTCATTCACTCTAAACAACTGAACTCTGCGACTGCTAGACTTCAAATGATACTGACACTGACACTGACACTGACACTGACACTGACACTGACACTGACACTGACACTGACACTGTCTCGATTCCATTCACTGGATGTAACTGAACTCGCCTGAGTCTGAGTCTCATTTTACGACTGACGGTCAGTCGGCCAGTCTGTCTTGGCATAAAGCTCCCATCTGAGGCTTGCGACCTGATCTTTATTACTGTTTGACAGTTACGGTCTTGTTTTCTGTGGACGCCCTCTCTGACGAGATTACGGGTCTGTCTTTTGTATATGCTGTTGGTTCTTGCCAGCGCAGTCCTTCTCGGGTCCGAGACCCTTGGTACTCGAGACCATATATTATAGTCTCAAATTTTCCCTCACCTCCTACGACTCCCAGGATCACGGTGGAGGTATTCGCCCCCGCCTCTACACGGCTCTGACTCATTTGTCAAAGTCACATTGTGACTGACGGTCGGTCAGTCAGTAATTCTTGGTGTCGAGCCCCGTGTGGGGCTCATGACCAGATATTTATTGCTGTTTGACAGTTACAGTCTTGTTTTCGTGGGGCGCCCTCTCTGACGAGAGGATGGGTCTGTATTTTATATATGCTGCTGGCCCTTGCCAGCGCAGTCTTGTTCGGGTCCGAGTGCCTTGGGATTCCTGTCTCGGATTTAAGACTTCCCTTTTCGTCGACTCTTACGACTCGCGGGGTCACGGTGGAGGTATTCGACCCCGCCTCCACACGGCTCTGACTCATTTAGAGCATTGAATCCCCTTACATAAGCCTCTCGCGGACCACACAGAGAACAGCCTATTGCCCAGCAACGGACTCCATAGAAACCAGTTACGTGATAGCTACCACTCTTACGTGACGTCACAGCCTAGCGTGGAGGGGTGTGTACACCGAGCGTCGCGTAGCGACGAGCTGAGTGGGGACTTGTGACGTCACTCTCACTTCCTGTTGCGCAGTCCAAACGTTCAGAGTTGTCTCCTAGCAACGCGCCGATACAATCCTCAACTCTGACGTAGCGCGCGCGCCCCGAGGCCTCTGTGGCTCAACAGTTGCTGCATTGAGCAAATACGCCACATTGCTCCCTCCTTAAGGCTGTTCGTCCCGAATAGCTTAACGGTGCATCCCCGTTCCTTTTCTTCAAAGGGCTGTGCTTGCAATGTCCTTTCTCTCTATGGCTTGGGGTTTCTTTCCTTCCCTTTGTCCGTTCTCCAACCGCTATATCCGCTCCCTCGTTAAGACCAGCCAGTCTCAAGCGGTTTCCTACTAACGTGCGAGGAGATCCAGTTGTAACATAGTAATCCAACGTTTTCTCTCTCTCTCTCTCATACCGTTTCCTCTGTTTCATGATTCTTTTTCATTTTGGAGGGGGTTGACCCCTCCACAAGGTCCAGTTCTTTATTGTCCGCAACCCAACAGTAGATCTGATCATTCGCTTGGCGATCTCCCATCTTGTAGTTTACGTGAAATTCATGTCAAAATTTCCCTTGCTTTCCACTTGTACCTTGTTCAGCTCTGGTTTCTTCAGATATCGCGGCTCTCCGCCTAGGTCCTTCACTCTATTTCTGCCTTGAGGTTGCTGTCTCAGGCCTCGGTCCCTTATGCTAGTGTTGCATTCCGGGCCTTAACACAGTCTCTTCCCAAACGTCCCTCCTTTCGGGCTTCTTGGTGTGACATCGCCTTTATTTCGTCCACTAAATCTGTGTCCTGCAGAGCGGGGAAACTTCTTTCTGGCTGAGGTCACTTCTTTTCGCAGTCTACAGTTTCTTTGGGTTCAAGTTTCATGAAAGTATTCCTCTTACGCCATGCCACTGTTGCACTGTGGAAAATAAGCCACAGTATACATAAGTATACACTTCACTGGTTTTGTATTTGGCCAGGAGCATTCATAACATGTGTCACTGTTAAAACGTACAGAAAAATCCAGAGGACATTAATAACACATTTAGGCCTAATTTCATAAAACGAAAACCATTGTGGGAGCACTAATATATAGACATTACAGTCCTCTCCTCCTCATACAATATATTTCACTAACTTTCTGTAAAAGTTTTAAACTAAGAGTGACGGACTGGCTTTTGTCTTGAGTACGTTCGAATGTCTGGCTGCCCACACTTCTTCCTCTGCTTTGTTCTGGCGTAGCGAATTCCATATTTGTTAACCTTGTATGTAGTGACCATTGGCAAGACTGTAATATCTTCTATGTTAGAGATTGTGGGCACCACATGGTGCGAAGTTCTAAGCTAACTCCATGACCTGTAGTCCTTCTTGAGAAACTACCATGCGCCTAACTAATAACAAATCTGCATTTTGCATAACGTGAAAGTTTATTATTGCCTATCAGAGCGGTCGCGCGGTCTAAGGCATGAACTGTCTTCGCCTACTCGAACGCTGGGATAGTGGCTTCTGATCCCACTCGAGGCATGGATGTCTGTTTGCGTGTGTTTATTCTGTGTTTGTGTTCTACATGTAGGTAGCAGCCTTGCGTCGAGCTGATCCCCGTCCAAGGGGTTCTACCGACTGTGTATATGATTAAAGAAAATCCGTGGCCTGTAGTCCGTCGAACGACGAGTATACCGACCGAGCGACCGCCGCTTAACGGCGAAGTTAGTGCCAACTTTTGCGAATATAGGATGTCGCGTGG
>NW_019731217.1:569902-604318 GCF_002891405.2 Cryptotermes secundus | reverse complement strand
CGACAGTTTGGTGAAGCCAGAGAGTGACATTATAGAATATAACACTAGGTTTTCAGGAATCATGGCACGTGATCTCAGTGACAATGTTACAAAATCATTACGGGATGTCCAGAATGATTAAATGGGGTTCATAAATGCCGACACTATACTTGTGGGCCATGGATTAGAGAATGACCTTCTTGCCCTGCGCATTATCCACGGCAGTGTGGTTGACACATCTGTAGTATTTCCTCTCACTAATGGTCTTCCATATCGCCGGTCCCTGAAGTCATTCGTAAGCGAGTTCCTGGAGAGAGAGAGATTCAGCAGGATTCATCTGGACATTGCAGTTCTGAGGATGCAAGGGCCTGCATGGAAGTGATGTTATGGAGGATCAGAAAATATGCTGACTACATTTTTCAAAGTGGTGTACAAAATATTTTGCAGTTGCAGAATAAATTTGCATGTATATGCTGTTAACAGATTTTGCCTTTTAATTATTCTGTTGTTTCTTAAGAGTCCTGTTGTTCTGAGTTTATTCACCAAATTATGAATTTTGTCTGTTGTGAACTTTCATCCCAAAATTTTCACTGACATTTTCTAGCATATCTGTATTTCACATAGGTGTGATGCAGAAATATGCGTTGCTCTAAAGTGTATCGAGCCATGCCATGCAACGCCACACTGCTGACTAACTGTTAAGTGGGAACAGATGGCTCATGCTGACAGCTGTTGAAAAATCATAAACAAGCTCTCATTTATGAATATAATATGTGGAGATCTACAAGATAATTTCCCTCATTGACAAATAAAAAGGGTCGTTAGAAGGCTGCCTCATCATACCGCTTTGGAATTCAGTACTACAAGACAGCGATATAGACAAGGCAAAAAACTTACAGCAGTTAAGGTAGATGACAACAGTATCCTGCAGCAATGAATATTGAAATTTTTGATAAAGTTTTTTGTTGCAACCTAACTGATAATTTTCTGAATTAGGGGATCGCACTGATACATTTTTATGTTTTATTGTGACCAAATTGATGATGATGTAAGTTTAGTGAGCTGATTGGATTTCTACATTCGGAGAGCTCACAGTTCCTATGGGTTGTGTTGGTTTTTATAAAAACTCAGCTAATTTTGTTGTGTTTTAGAAGTGGCTTTGTCACATTTCAGCAGTGAACAAATAAGGGGAATGACACCAGCTGTTATTCATTTCTCTAGTCTTGGTCGGCCTCCTCCTCATATCTCGTGTTAACTATATCTTTTGAGATGCCCAGTGTCCCCACACTAGTAATGGGTCATTCAGTCTTGTGGTGCTCAATGGCAATTATGTTCCCATAGGGGCTCTGGCTTTTATCTCTCACAGCCTCACTGGTGGTGTCACTGCCACCTTTGCAGCCTCAAGCTTCAAGGACCTAACTGAGGGCTTAGTTGAAGAACCTCCTGCTCCATGATGAGGTGCTGTTTCACTCTTGTCAGCACATGCATATGTTGCCTCCCTCTGGATATAGGTTTTGAGGCTCTCACAGGGTGATAACCACTGAGATATGATGCATGTTGTCTGCTGAAAGAGGCAGACAGAAATGCATACAGCTGAGCCATCAATACCTGATCTAGCCCATTTGAGGTTGAAATTGCTATTGCAAAATTGAAATGGTATAAATTGCCAGGTAGTGATCAAATTCTGCCAGAACTTACTCAAGCACGAGACGAAATATTACATTCTAAGATCCACAAGCTAATTAATTCTATCAGTGGAAGGAGTCTATTATTGTACCAGTTCACAAGAAGGGTGATAAAACTGACTGTAGTAATTATCAGGGGATATCACTGCTATCAACTTCATACAACATTTTATGCAGTATTCGTCTCTCTGTGGGTTTTGACATAACAGATCAACTACAGATCACATCTTTTGCATTTGTCAGATACTGGAGAAAAAAATGGGAGTACAATGAGACAGTATATCAGATATTTGTAGACTTCAAGAAAGCCTATGATTCAATTAGGAGGGAAGTATTGCACAATATTCCGATAGAGTTTGGGATACCCATGAAACTAGTTAAGCTGATTAAAATGTGTTTAAACAAAATGTATAGTAAAGTCCATATAAGTAAACAGCTGTCTGATAAATTTCCTATCCAGAATGGTCTAAGACAAGGAGATGCTATTATGCCACTACTTTTCAACTGTGCTTTAGAATATGCCATTAGGAAGGTCCAGGAAAACCCGGTGGGACTGAAATTAAATGGGACATGTCAGCTGTTGGTCTATGCCAATGATGTGAATCTATTGGGTGATAATATAGATACCATAAAGAAAAACACACAGACTTTAATTGATGCAAGTAAGGAGGTGGCCTAGAAGTAAACACAGGAAAAACTAAGTATATGTTGCTGTTACGTCATCAAAATCATGACATAGAGACAGGAAGCAGATGTTTTGAAAATATGGCATAGTTCAGATATTTGGGAACGACGATAACAAATCAAAACCTGATTCAGGAGGAACTTAAGAGGAGATTGAACTTGGGTAATGCTTGCTACCATTCAGTCCAGAACCTACTGTATTCTCGTCTGCTGTCCAAAGCATAAAAATTAAAATATATAAAACTATAATTTTGCCTGTGGTTCTGTATGGGTGTGAAACTTGGTCTGTGACATTAAGTGAGGAACATAGGGTGTTTGAGAATATTTGGACCGAAGAGGGATGAAGTGACAGGAGGTTGGAGGAAACTGCATAATGAGGAGCTTCATAACTTGTACTCTTCTCCAAGCATAATTAAAATGATCAAGTCAAGGAGGATGAGGTGGGCAGGGCATGTAGCATGAATGGAGGAGAAGAGGAATGCATATATGATATTGGTGGGAAAGCCAGAAGGAAAGAGACCAATGGGAAGACCAAGGCATAGGTGGGTGGACATTATTAAAATGTATCTTAGAGAGATAGGATGGGGTGGTATGGATTGGATTGATATTGCTCAGGATAGGGAGTAGTGGAGGGCCCTTGTGAACACAGTAATGAACCTTTGGGTTCCATAAAACGTTGGGAAATTCTTGAGTAGCTGCAGATTTGGCTTCTCCTGAATAAGGGCTCAGCTCCATAAGCAAGCAAGTCTGCTGAAAATCAACTGACATTTTGGAGGAACAGGGTTGGGGTTGGAAATGTTATAGATGGTTAGGTTTCAATTTACTGAATCCAGTGGTCCTGTAAGTTGTTCTAGAGGTAGTATGTGTTAGATTGTGATCCTTACAAAGTTTTACTCTAACAGCCAGTATTCTTTTATTAAGATTCAATTATATCTTTTCCATGTTCCTGATGAGCACATAAACTTCAGCCAGGTATTGTCCTAATATAAGAATATGGAACTTGAATGGCACCAGAATGCAATGTCTTCTTATGTGATCAACCATGTCAGTATAGAATGTATTTCCTATATTTCAGAAGTTGTCCATACATCTTTCATGATGTGATGAGTAGTGAGCTATTTGTTCACATCAGTCCTCAATGATGGAGCCAGACATAACCTTAGAAATGTCAGATATTTATTCTGGACTGACATGACTGGTCATTTGAAGACTTTAATTTCATTCTGACATCAATTTGCATTATATTCTCTGGTAGGGTAATATACCAACACAAGTTGTGGACAATCATGGCACATATGCAATGCAATACACATTACAAGGATCAAAAAGCTCCCAGAATTGTCATACTGAGATAACCATTTCCTACTGAGGCAAAGGAGTGTGGACTGCACAAGAATGGACTGTGTATTATCTGTGCAACAAGTTGCAACAGGCTAAGAGAGTGTCCTGCAGTTGGCCACAGAGAAACAATTAGATCCTGCACAATGATAGTGCAGTTCACCCTGTCACACCTCCCTTTTGGTGAAAAACCAAATTCCAACCACACCCAGCCACCATATTCTCTAGATCTCACTCTGTGCAACTTTCGGCTCTTCCTGGAACTCAAGATGGGGCTCAGTTGTCACTGGTTCGTGTCCATGGAAGAAATGCAACAGAATGTGACAGCAAGTCTCAGAACCATACCAGAACAGGACTTCTAGGAGTGCTTTCGGCAACGGCATGACCGCTGGATCAAGTGCGTATGTGCAGAAATTCACTACTTCAAGGGTGACTAGGTTAGTTTCTTTACATGTCCTTTTTAACCTTTATCCTACTGCCCTTTAAATTCAGGTTTTCGCAGCCATACGGAATTCTTTAAAGGGCCGCTATTTGAGATCCGTTAAAGCTGTAGTCACTTAACTAAATTCGCTCCTATTTCTGCAATTTCTGTGATAAGCGAACGAAATAAACGCTGTTTTTTTCTCTAAAGAATATAGAATCATATATTGTAATTTACAGATTGTATAAAACATGTTAAAATTTTTGCACTGACACCAAAGTAGAATTTTCGCAGTTTCTTGTTTCTGTGCAAGAATTCATACGTTCTGGACACCCCTGTTTGGATGTTGCTGATGACGACACTTGTGCAACTCTCGGTAACACCGGATGTTGAGTCTAGAGCTTATCTTTGGCCACTACTAGAATATGGACAGTGGAAGAGTGATATAAAGTCACGTGTTGTTGCATATAGAGTTCTTCTGATAAACAATACGTGTACTGTTCTTGTAGAGATGAAGGCTAGCATTTGTTTTATGAAATCGTGTTACTGTATGAACACACACCGTAATAGCTTCGTTCCTGGAAGCATTCAGTCGAGCGTAATTTCAAAGTGTGATCGTACCATGACGTAATTCTTGTGGAATGAAAAGTGGGCGAATGGCTCGGCTGCACAATAAGATTACATTTCTTTATACAGTTTCATTACACTGAGTGCTTGGTTCGTAACTGGAAGTGTTCTGTCTAGCTATTCGTCGGCAACCTGGGGACCACCAGACCAGCATGGCACGAGTGTGAATAATTTTTCAGGTGGAGCTGTGGGCAAACTGTGGCAAACAGTTATAGCATCTGTTGTCGAACCTGGAAATGGACAAATAAGCTATTTTTCCATCTCCTTGGTCTGAACAGTTACATCCTGTTGTCACACTGAGAATTTTGTCTCGTTCTTTTGCAGAACATGCTGTTAGGGGTCCACCTCGCCATCAACGGCCAGGGGTCGAACCCCTGCCGTTTTATGGGAGATATCTCGACTATAGAAGGCCAAACCACATCACTGGCCGACTTGCTATACTTCGCAATTGAGGTGTCGTGTGTGCTTTTCGCGTGGGACACGAAAGACCGCCCGGACAAAGTGCGTGAATTGCGAAATCGGACTCTGCATTTCCGGATTTTTTGAGAATTCCACACGAAGGCAACATTCCGGCAGATGATGCAGGCGGGAAGACAGACACTCCATGCAGATGGTGGCCAAAAATTATGTAAGTAGGACATAATTTTCTACTTTAAAATTTAATTTTATATAACGTTGCCACGCGCGGACTCTGCGACACCATATAGTGTCATTCGTACCGGGGACTTTCTTTTAACGACGACATACGTTGTCTTTAGTCGTTTAAAGGTTAATAAAAACTGTGCCTGAATTCCACGACCCTTTTATGATCATTTTATATATTATCCACATTCTAGCCACAACATTTTTGTGTCTTCATTAATCCATTTGCTTTATGGTATTCTGTACATAATACTTAAAAGCACTGCTGAAGGAATGGATTTAATGGATCTAAGTTGAACAATTACACAAATATAAATGTACCAGTAACTAATTCTGGGCATATAACAGATGCACAAACTTAGAAAAAGATTGCTTCAACCACAGTACTGGGTTTTGTAACCACTGTTTCCCTGCTCCACTGTCAAATTTAAGCCTTTAACCAACAATTTACCTACCTAAAATTTTCTCCAAGTCAAATGAACTTAATCAGGTTCTTACAAAGAAATTCAAACAGAACTGTCTTTGAGTTTTCTCACTGTATCACTGCTGAAACTTTAATGGATGTTCATACATAACACATAGTCAGAGTGGAACAGCCATTTGTTTCCCCTCACACAGAATACAGCCCCAGTTCCATTATGTATGATAAATTCCCTACATTGCAGTTCTGTTTGGTGTTCAAACCTGTTCTTCCCCAGATAAATATGAAATTATATCACTTTCATTAAATAAGCATGGCCAACTCAAGAGACACAAAACCTCTACTATCAATTTCCATAGATCAATGAACACAGGCCATGCATATTTAGAGTACCTTCCTACATGCTTATTTTACATAATTATGCAGTCTCCTTATATCTTAGTTACAGTAAGATCTTTTTCACAGAGGTCCCCTGTAATTGTACCCAATGTTTCTAAGAATGACTTGGATAAAGTATATAATTTGCTAGTACTAATCAAGTGCAATATACAAAGTGTTGATTCTTAGTGATACTGAATATAATATTACAGAGAAGAGATATGTAATACAAATATTTAGTGCTGGTTTCAATAGTGAATGTCCATGATGATGATGATGATGATGATGATGTAATATGAATCTTCTCTCTCAACCAAAAGAACAGAAGTTCTTTTGTGTTCAGCAAATCAGATCAAGTCGGCAACTGTAAAATAGAAATTTCATTGATAAAACTAATAACAAAGCATAAATATTTTTCTTAAACTGTAACTTTCAAATGCAACTGCAGAATGATAGTCTACCTGAGAAACGAAATCATCACAAAATGCACTGGGACAAGTTATGAAACATAATTTCATAATGTAATAAAGGCACAACTGAATTTACCAGGTTTTGCTCTAGTAAGAAACAAACAGAACAAAGAATGAATGCTCCACGTAAGCAACATACAACTTATCTGTTAATTAAATCAGAATTTTTAGTTACCATTCATTGGCATTTCATCAATCTGTGTAGAGTAGTACTGCTCAATGTCTCGGAGAATCCTGATGTCATCACTCTTTACAAAGTTAATGGCAACACCCTTCCTGCCAAATCGACCTGATCGCCCAATCCTGAAACACACACACAAATTGTGATATAATTTTACAGAAATCATCTAAATTCAGTTAGGTGTTATCAATAGCAGTCTGAAGGAATGGTTACTATAGCATGGTAATGCACATTTAACTACTGGCAAACAAAAAGACATATATATACATACATTAAAACAGTGAAAACCCCTGGAGGGTTGGTGGAAAGATATCATTAATGGCATATTTTTTTGTGTTCTTAGCATATTGTCACATGTTGGGTGTATATCGCGACAAATAACTTCACGCCTTATTGGATGCAGCGAATTTTATTCCACATTCGCTCTTACAATCACACAATTTACAGCTTCACAATTACTGCTATCTGCAGTATCACAAATACTAGACTGCAAATGCCAGAATACAACTGACTGGTTGCTGGCTAACTCATTACTCTCCGCTGGCTAGATTGAGAACTAAACTGTGAACAGTCTTCGCTGCTCCTTATTTAGCCTCGTTTCGGACAGCGCAGAAAACAGCCACGTAATCAGCACCACTGTTGTCTGCCGCCGTGGTAGCCGATAGCCTAGCAACACTGTTGGGAGTTGTTTACCGCTACTTAGTAACTGCGGCGTCCCGTGTTACGTCACCGCTGTTGACTTGCATTGCATAGTGACCAGTATGCTGGGACTCGGCTAACTTCGGCTCCGCTCAGCACATCACGGCTGGCGGGGGGGGGGGGCGTCATCCATAGCACAACACATCACAATATATATAAAAGGTAAAACTACCCCTGCAACAGGCCATGAAGGCCCATAGGGTTGTGAGATGTTGAGGCTCCCACATGTTCTCTAGACCAGTGTTCCGCAATCAGTGTGCCGTCACAAGGTGAAAGGTGTGACGCGAACTTTTACCTATTGTAAGAAATTAATTGTCACATTTTATTCGTTTTATTTTATCCCAGTTACAGTGTTTCATATGCTTGTACTTTATTCTCAGCCACTGCACTGATTAAATAAGATGCTTGTTTATTCTTTATTACATGCTGTGATTTTTATGTACAGTAATGGTGTATTCTAAGAAATTAAACAAAAATTATTTACTCACAGTTGTTATATCATAGTTTTCATTATTGACTTATTTTTATTTTCCTCACATCTATGCAGCTTTTTTGATATGCTTGCCGCATGTTCTGTGTACGTGCGTTTCCCTAAAACTGCAGGGATCAGCATGGGTTTTCCTGTCTTTTATAATGCTGTTTTGGTATTTGTCCCTGTTTGTTAATAGTTAGAGCTTCTTCAACTTTATGACTTTCTTCCTGTAATGATGCACCCACCAATTGTTGAACTTCATTTAAAATTATAAATATTTAAAAAAATAAGTCACATCTTCCGTTCGAAGAGTATAGATCCCACGTTTTACAATTGTTTCAGTTCTATCACAGCCGTGCTCTGAAGTAGTTCGCAAATTTTGGTTTCTAGTTAGAGAATTACAGATGGGTCATCTGAGATGTCCCCGACCGTATGGCCACTTGCTGACGGCAATAAAGTGGTGATGAACACAATTAAAGAACATTTAGAAATGCTGCAGCAGAAATTCAATAAGTATTTTGGAGAGAGTGTACAAGATTTTGACTGGGTTCGTGATCCATTTGCTGTGAATTCAGAACATCTTCCGATTAATATACAAGAGGAACTCACAGATTTAAAAGCAGACAACTAAAACTTCTTGAAGTGCCTTTGGATACGTTTTGGTTGGCAATAAGGAGTGGATACCCGGCTATCTCCAAGATGGCAGTTAATGTGTTATTGCCATTTTGAACTACATATTTGTGTGAACTGGGCTTCTTGACGTTAACTGAAATTAAGACATCAAAGAGGGAGCGGCTCAAATCCATCAATGAAGAAATGAGACTTGTGTTGTCAACGATTCCACCACGGATCAGTCACCTGTGTGCAGCTACGCAGGTGCAAGTATCACATTGAAGGTATGAGTAGAATTACTGTATTTACTTTAATAGTAATAGAAGTGTATTTTCTACACTCTACAGTGAACTGAAGTTCATTAATTGTTAATAAATGCACGAGTCAATTTCTGTTTAATGATAATAAAATAACAATATAATAATATTATAGTAATAAGTTGATCATGTTATGTATTTATATTAATTGTCTGATATGCGCTTTTGAGGGGAATAAACATTTTGGTGTGCCGTGTTGAGTCATGGATACTTCACAGTGTGCCGTGAGTAGAAAGAGGTTGCGGAATACTGATCTAGACAATCAGCTCAAAGATGGCTGTAAGGTCAGACTTATGCACCGGCCTCCTTTTACCCCCCAGGAAGGTTCCCGGTACTCATTTCTGTTGGAGGCTGAGTCAAACCCTGGGCTATAACGCAGCTGGAAGGATTAGATAAATTGAAGAAAATCCACCTCATTGAGACTCGAACCCACAACCTTCCAGCTTGTAGCAAAGTGCCTCAACCAACTACATTACTGCATGCCCGTTCTTAGTTTACATGACAAGTAATTTGGTCTCACTTGCAAAAGCATATGTTTCAGAAAAAATTGCTTTTGTTTGCTGACTTGTAAAACTACCGTGTTTAATTTCTTGTTTCTTCTAAGGAGATGGAACACTGAGTGACAGACAAGTGTTTCATGACAATGGGTACAGAAATTGTCAGGTAGAGGAACTTTCATGGTACCCCCAATTCCATCCCTCACCAAACTCAATTACTGCAGACTGTGGGTTATTTGGACCTGAGTCATTCATTTATTCAGAGATGTGCTGTTATCTACTTCAGTAAAGTGAATCTTTTATCAAGTGGCTGTTAGTATTTCACAGCGTGAGATTAATTTTTACTGCAGCAGATAAGTGGTTAAAAATGAAAAAAATATTAAAAAGACATGAGAAAATGGACATTAACATCAGTTACGTGTAGTTTTGCACAAGATCCAGCATGTGATAAACCAAATTTGTGTCGTCATCAAACAAACTGGTGTACTAAAGATGTGTGTCAAGAAAAGAACACCCAAGTATACAAAATGTGGATATACATATGCTGGTGATTCCAAATGTTCAAGACTGTGGTGTCTATTTGTGGTGATATGCTTGCGAATAACAACCTTGAACCTTCTCTGATGGCACTTAGAAACCAGATATGCCACTCAACTCAACATGCGAGCTGATTTTTCAAATTAAAAAATTATTCAGTCAAAAAGTGACATTATTAATTTTATTTCTACAGCAACTAATGATAAAGAAAATGGACATGAAGTGTCATACAGAGTAGCAAAACCAAATTATGCTGCAGAAAGCTTAGTTGGTCCACATGTAAAAGATGTAATTCACTATCCGTTCAGAAGAAATGCAACAAAAAGGCTGTCCCATCAGGGTAATGACGTTAAGTAATACAGGAACAAGTCATACATTGACTTAGAACTAGTTCATATATCATCCTGTTGGATGAATCAATATACGTAACTACCAAACTAGTTTGTAGTGTCTGTATGATAAATTAATGAGGGTACATTCTAAGATCTGTTATTCTGCAGACCCATGAAAGGGGAGGCCAGATGAATGATGAAATTATGCTGGCCCTGAGACACACTATAAGACACACTATAACATTCACAGACAAGATCTTGCCTCAAAATGCATGTCTGAGGGATTAAATTCAGTGCTGGATGATGCTGTGAAATTAGTAAATTTCATCAAGGCATTCAGAGCACTTAATGAGGAAATGGGCAGCATATGCAATTGTTCGTTGACTCATACCAAAGTTAGGTTGCTCTCATGTGGCAGAGTCCTTGTACATCCTGTCTGGCTCCACGCTTTGGCTTATTTAGTAGCCATTTTCTCAGGAATTAATGACTTCTATTTGTCTCTTCAGGGCTTGAACTTGAACTGGAAGACCGTGTTAAACCTAAAGTAACTGATCACCTGAGAGGGCTTAGCAGAATGCTCACAGAATAATTTCCAGCTTTATCAGACAATAATAACTAGATACATGATCCTTTTGATGACACTGCCATTTTTGCATGACAAATATTTGGGCACTGCAGAGAAAGAGCAATTAACAGAAATCTCTAACAAATATGGATTGAGAAACATTTTCAGAAGTCTCCCACTGATCAAATTTTGGCTGGGTTTAAGAAACAAGTTTCCAGTACTGTTGAGAAAAGCTGTTGTAGTTTTATTGCCATTTTCAACCACCTATCTGTGCCAGAGAGAATTTTCTTATCTGAAAAACAAATACAGAAAGACTTGATGTGGGATATGACTCGAAATTGCATCATTCTTCAGCGGTGCATAATCTTAAAATGTTGTTGGTCAAAAAAAAGCATAGCCACCATACTGAAAGCGAACGTCCACTAGATAACAATTTCTGACTTGTCCCTCACCACCAGTATGGGTTAATCACTGGTATTCTGCCACTACTAAAGATTGCAGTAAGTTGTATGTAATTACTGTATTACTCATCTTATTAATATCCAACATATAGTACTTTTTCTTCCTCGATTAACACAGAATGAATTTTTACCTGAGGGGATGCAATTCTGGCACAGCAACCCAATAAACATCCCCCATCAGATGAGTTTGTGCAGTGACTTAGGTTGAAATTGTCCCTATATCTGATTTGTTTCCAAAGTGAATTTAATACCCTTAAGTCATATACTGATCAGAAACTTAACATAGATTTATTGTGGTTTATAATCACTTGAAACCATTTCTAAACCACAGCATGTGGAAGTGATACAATCACTCCACAAATTTCTTTTTGTAAGGGAGATTATGAGATTATACAGCGTGTACCAAGAAAGATCAATAGTCTGGGAGGTCACAGTACCAGTCATTCTAAATGAGCAACACGCCATGTCCTCACATGCGTTGCAAAAGTGCACTGATGTTGATGATGGAGTTTTTGAAAATGTATATACTACGTAAAGTGTACCAACTTTGTAACTTGAACAATAAATGTTGGTTTTAGACACAGTATGTAATATCTCTTTCTTATAAACAATTCTGGAACTCTACAGTCAAATAGCTCTATCTCAGAAACCATTTGGAATAGAATATGTGTACATGAGAAGGCTCTTGTGAACCCGGTAATGAACCTTCAGGTTGCATAAAAAATGCTGGGAAATTCTTGAGCAGCTGCTGAATTGGCAGCTCCTCCAGAAGGGCTCAGCTTCATAAGTAAGTAAGTACACACGTACATATACACTTTTTTTTGCTTAGAATGACCGATACTATAACCTCCCAGAATATTAACCTTTCCTCCTTAGACACCCTGTATATTACCAAGAAACAGGTTTGCAGGATATAAAAGGCTGGAAAATGATGAATGGGAAGATGTGAGATCCATCCCATGATGATCTGTTCTCTTGGATCACTCACTATATGCTTGTGACAATGAATCACAGCACACAACATTAGGCGCACAGTGATCTCTGTGGAATAAATGCAGAAATGTTCTCATGTGAAGTTGAGAATTCCACATAAAGCACTGGTAAAGCATAACCACAACTTGCCACAGACATGACTCTCCATAAAATCTGCTTATCACTGTGTGAATACAAGATTATTAATGCAGCCAGCATAATGGTACGTCTAACAGGAAAATAATATGCACCATCCCTCTTTTGTGTGGGCATCTATACTCGGATTATCTTGGAACCATACACCAATTTCCTATGACAGATATGTGAACCATGATGTAAGATTTGAGGTTCTACCAGTGGTGGTTATTCAGATTTCTGTTTTCTCGGACTAGATGCCTTTATACCCCAGGATGGCTTACATACAGTGATCCCAGAAGCCAAGTCCCTATTTAAACTAGACAGAAAGAGTTCTGCATACAAGGTTAATGGACAAGTGATATATTAAAGGAACCAGTGGGCTATATAATGGGAAAGAACTATTATATGGGAAGGCAAATACTTTGGGTCGCCTGGATTATGATGCCATGTAGTGTCGTTAGTAGTTACCAACATTCTGAAGGAACACCCTGCCTCCATATTCATGGTAAAGATTGGGGCAACAGGTTCTTCTAAAACACTGACAAACATCTACCAGATTATATGGTGTCATAACTCATAAGACCATAATACAAATTTCACTTCTGCGAAGAAAAATTTCATAAGGTGGATCTGAATGTAGGGCAGACAAGTAAACTAAAAAAATAAACACGTTGCCATGCTTTGAGGAAAATTTTATAAATATAAAATTACCATGCTTTAAAAATCAATTTGGGGTACATGGTAGCATAGTCGGTTGAGGCACTAGGCTACAAGCTGGAAGGTCACGGGTTCAAGTCCCGATGATGTCACTGTTTTTTTTTTCAATTGACCTACTCCTTCCAGCCCCACTATGGCCCTGGGGTCGAGTCAACCTCTAACAGAAATGAGTACTAGGAATGTTCTTGGAATGAATTTGGGGGTAAAGGGCGGCCAGCACATAGGGCTGACAACCTTACTGCCATCTATGAGGCAATGGTCTAGAAAATGTGGGAACCTCAACGTCTCACAACCCTATGGGCCTCTATGGCCTGTTACAGGGATACCTTTACTTTACTTAAAAATCAATTCATTCTTATTGGTGATTACCTGTGGATGTACAGTTCACGATTGTTTGGTAAATCATAGTTTATAACCAAGGAAACCTGCTGCACATCAATTCCACGAGCCCAAACATCAGTAGTTATGAGAACACGGCTGAAAAGTAGAAAAAACATTTACATCTTTCCAAAATAATGCTTATGGCAGTAATGGAAAGATTTACAAATGGTAAGACATGATGGGTTTGGGAATAAATGCTGACCTACTTTAACCCTTTCACTGCTATGTTAAGTAACTCTCAGTACCCTCTGTCCTGAATCATTTTTGAATAAATCTTTTATAAATAATTTAAGTGCAAAGTATGAAAATTTGTGATAAAATTTAACTCATCTTACCTCAGACAGGGGACAGGCAGCAGAAGTTGCAGAAATGTTGAATTATTGAGTATTTTTCACAGTGGAGAAGTCCATTTAAATCAGGGTTGTCCAAGATGGCCAAAAAGTACATAATTCACTATCCTAGTCTTATCACTATGTCATATGTTGACCAAAGTCCATAACTTTATTTAAAAATATTATAGAAACCACTGCACACTATACAAAGCCATTTTTACTAGCCCTGTGAAATACCTGTGCCACATGACCACAGAGCACGTGCCTCACTGTGCAGATGCACCCTTTTACATTTATTAAGCTAGAGGGCAGAAAAATGCAGCCATTGAAATGAATGATGCTTCATTGCGATCCCAACAGATGACTCTATGCACCTGCCAAGTTTGAATGCAATTGGTGCAAAGAAACCTGAGATTTGAAACTAAAGTCGCAATACAGGTTTTGTCGACTGCAGCAAGGATGCCATGTTTTTCAGAGATCAACATATTTCAACCTCAGCAGTGTAAGGGTTAATGTAGTTAATACTATTCGTTATTTGCCTGCAAACTATTCAGTTATTCAGTATTGATGGGGGTAGATTACCCCATGCACTGCGACCAGTTTGATCCATAGTGCGTCCCTCTTTGAATTTCTACTGTCTCCATACCCTACCGGTACTGGTGCTTGCTACTGTTCCTTTTCTGCCAGCGAGGTTTCGGCCTTCTACTGGCAGTTGTATCTGATAGTTAGTCCCTTTCTGTCAGTGAGGTCGTCCTTCCTCTGGCAGTGGTACCTAAGCTCCCCCATCTACCGGAGGCATTGGAAACTACTTGGGTTGGAAATTTGCCTAATTTATCTCAGAGGTCTCCCAGAGACATGAGGTTCTTTTAAGTGCCATAAATCTATGACACAGGACCCATGGTTTAAGGGTCCCACACACAGACGCGATACGATTTGGGACGATATAGCACTCGGGATGAAAGCGGCTCTTTACCGAGTGGGCCGAACACAGACGCGACACTCGGAACTCGGGAATCTTTGACACCCGATAACCAGTTTGCCATGACTCACACTCAATCACTATCTATAAGTACGTGAAACGAGATGGGTAGCGAAATGGAGCAAATAATAGAGTTTGTCAAAGAAAATGCTTTATTGTACGATACTCATCATCTGATGTACAAGGATTCACGTGCTAAGGATAGAAAGTGGAAGGAATTGGCTGTTCCAATGAACAGAGGCAGCAAGTAGAAAAATCTGTATATATTTATATAGGGTTAAGTATACAGTAACTGTGGGCATTCTTAGTGTAGGCTATGCACCAGTTCCGTTCACTAACACGAATTCCAGGGGCAGTCATATAGTTGAAGTACACACCAAACCGCTCTCTAATAGCATAGCTAACGTTTGCCGCCCTTGGGAGATGTAAAGGCTGGATAGGGAACATTTCTCCTTCCAATGGCTCCACTCGTAGCAGTTCTTCCCTGTACTTTTCATCACAGTTTTTGAGACGTAGAAAATTATGAAGCAAACATGCTGTTGATACAATGTGCTTTATATTTCCTTCTTTCACTTCTATGGGTCTCAAAAAAATCCTCCACTTAATGGCAAGAATAGGCCTCCGGCAATTGGTATATTGTTTAGTGATACCTTCTTGCCCGATGGCTCTCAGGATTTCATCAAACCTGTCAATTTTCATCCTGAAATATATGTAGAACCGTTTTTCGTCCTTCAGGAGTTGAGGTATCAATGTATAAAACTCCCCCAGTTCCTCTCTTGACAAGTTTATATCATGAACCCAAGCGATTCGTCTCTTTCGCCTAAAATACGAACACACTTATACGTACTTAATTAGAGACTCGTTATGGAATTGTAAATATTTGTACATATATATGACATACTGAATATTTGGAGGAAAAGAACTACGCAGATTTAGTGTTCAGTAAAATACTTGCCGGGGTTCACCTTCGTCATCAAGAGCGACAGCTAAAAGCAAAACTTCTTCCTCCAAAGACTGATCCATGACTATTTACCGCTGCGATACCGCGCGGTCTACCGAGTGCGCTCGGTAGACCGAAATACCGAGGCGATATACCGACTGCGATAATATCGCGTTCCTCGGAGTACCGCGCCAGTGTGCGGACCTCCATTTATCGCAAAGTAATTAGATATTTTCCCGTACCGTACTGAGCTGAGTATCGCGTCTGTGTGTGGAAGCCTTTAAAGTCCCTCCCGGAGGACTTGTTCCCTGAATTTTTCCGCCCTTAAAAATTCCACAACCTCCACCGGGTTTGAACCCGCGTACCTTGAGTCATGAGATGGGAACGTTACCCCTAGACTATGGAGGCCGCTTGCCTGTAAACTAAAGATACACTGTGACAAATTTGTTGTGATCTAATTTCAGAATTTGATACAGACAACTTAGTGAATGTACTGCAGACATGTGTACATCCAGTAAGACATTTACCATTATTCCAAACTCCACCTAAATATACTGTGTTCCAACATAATTCAAAAAATTAATGTCATAATAACCTCTGCCCTGAGCGAAATTCTTTCATTATGGCATCTCGTTCCTTCTGTGGCATATCTCCATGCATTGAGCTAACTGTGAAATTGGCTTCTCTCATCTTTTCTGTCAACCAGTCAACCTAAAGGAAAATCAGACAGGTATACATATAAATACATTATGATAACTGCAACAATATTTTAAATAACAGGTAAAGAAATTACATGCTACAAAAGAATTTCAAAACATACCTTCCTCTTTGTGTTGCAAAATATAACAGCCTGTGTAATGGTCAATGTGTCATAAAGATCACACAGTGTGTCAAACTTCCACTCCTCACGTTCCACTGCCACAAAGAACTGCTTTATTCCTTCCAGTGTCAATTCATCACTAGTTAACAGAAACAATTACAGTCTTATAAAAATTAATTTTAAACTTTCAAACATAGCCTGGATGAACTGGAAACCAGGCCCTATATAAGACAATAATACAATACATCCCTGTTTCCAAGATACCAAACTTAACAATATCAAACAGAGAATTTAGGTTTAGGCAGAAATGAGCATTAAATATACCATTTAAAGGTACAGTGCTTAGACAGAAGGTTGAAGAAATAGCATTAAAGCTAAATAGTAAGTTCATGCCTTTCAATGAATGGAATGATCGATCCAGAAGACATGGAGGGCACAGATCAATGATAGCATTGTAATTACTAGTAGTTCCATATGTGGTGTGTATAGGTATTCAATAAATCCATTCAGCAATCCAAACCCCATCTAACAGTCACCCTCACACATGACAACATTATTCTTTGTGCAGTTCAGGAAACATTATACTGAAGACAAGAATACAGAAATTTATAATGAGGAAGAGGCAGCAGTGAATTGAAAAATAATTCCTTTGTGTAATGATGTATTACAGACTTACAGACACAGAGAGAGAGAGAGAGAGAGAGAGAGTGAGTGAGTGAGTGAGTGTGAGTGTACATGTGTGTGTGTAACCTATTCCTTAGTGGCATTCCTGACATGCCAGAATCAATAGTCAGAAACCTCTAGGACCTGGCAATCTTCTGGAATATAACACCATATAGTTCACTGAAAGAACATATGACTGAGCACGAAACAAGCATGAAAGCAGGTGGCAAGCAGAGGCCCTTTTAACTGATAAACTACAGTAATCAGACTTTTAGGAACTGTCATCAGATTAAGAAGGATTGTTGAAGCAAAACATTTTTTAAGTTTATCATTATTTTGTGGTTCTCTAGATTACAAGGTGTTGAATGGCAGGATGATTGGTGAATGATGAACCAGAAAGGAGTTGGCAGGGAGAGGTCATGGTCTGAGGTACTATCCTGGCCTTTGCATGGAGGGAATGAGAAATAAAAACATGCCAGGATAGCTGATGTTCTGGAAGATTTAAACCACACACCTCCTGAATATAAATCTAGCATTTTATGGCTACACCAAGCTGAAAATGGATTGTAACAGTGCATATACGAGTATATAGAGAACTGTGGCAGCCTACTCAGTTGGGCCCAACTGATAGAGATAGTCCCTATCTTCAGACATGAGCATCAACACAAGATAGGATATATAAACCAAGCATAACATAAACCATGGCAAGAGTTAAGACAAACGTTAATAACGTTGGAAATCTCCAAACATGAGGCCTAGCACCTATGTCTATGCCCTATTTAATGGCTACTGTTGTTAAAACCAGAGTACTATCAGAACAGAAGTCATCAATAATTAGATTCCCTGTATAGTACCAACACAAAAACACAACTTTCACTCACAGTCTACACTGGATGGAGTTTTAGTCTTCCGACTTCTATGGCAATAATGGGAGTCCAGATGGGAGAGATGTCCAAGCTGGGTTGACTGATCAGATGAACTACCAAAGACACGTGGGTGGACTGCTTTATTTCCTTTTATTCCCTGTCCTGTTCCATCTGCAAGCCCTTCACTTCTTTCCAACATATCTTGTGACCTTCATATGCATCATCATCATCATCAGTAATCTGTCAAGACGACAGGTCCACAGTCTCTTTCAAAACAATTCCTCCACTTAATGCGATCTAGAGCTTTCTCCTTCAAATGACAGTACCCTCTTCTGTCCCCAAGGTCATCCAGCATCTTCTTACGTCTTCTTCCTCGTCTTCTTGTCACTTCTATCCGCCCATCTATCTTTCCTTCGATAGCTTCTTTTAGAAGGCAGTTTCTGCGTAAAACATGACCAATCCAATTAGCCTTCCGTTTTCTTATTTCATGTAGGATATTCCTCTGCTCACTGACTCTAATTAACACTTCTTCATTTCTCACATAATCGGTCCAACTGATCTTCTCCATTCTTCTCCAACACCACATTTCGAAACTTTCCAGATGTTTCTGATCTACTGCCCTAAGTGTCCATGTTTCAGCCCCATACAGAGCTATGCTCCAAATGTAGCATTTCACTACTTCATATGCATGTTGGGATAATTTTGATTTTTTGAGAAAGCCTCGGGTCAAGTCATATTTGTGCTCCTTAATGTGTGAATATGCCATTAGAAAGGTCCAGGAAAACAAGAGGGACTGAAATTAAACCTGACACATCAGCTGTTGGTCTATGCTGATGTGAATCTACTGGGTGATAATATAGATACCATATAGAAAAACGCGAACTTTAACTGACGCAAGTAAGGAGGTTGGTCTAGAAGTAAACACAGAGAAAACTAAGTATATGTTGCTCTCTCATCACCAAAATTCTGGGCAAAATCATGATATAACGAAAGAAAATAGATGTTTTGAAAATTTGGCACCGTTCAGATATTTGGGAACAATGATAACAAATCAAAACCTGATTGAGGAGGAAATTGAACTCGGGTAATGCTTGCTACCATTTGGTCCAGAACCTTTTGTCTTCTCGTCTGCTGTCCAAAAACATAAATACTAGAATATACAAAACTATAATTTTGCCTGTGGTTCTGTATGGGTGTGAAACTTGGTCTCTGACATTAAGGGAGGAACATAGACTGAGGGTGTTTGACAACAGGGTGTTGTGGAGAATATTTGGACCTAAGAGGGATGAAGTGGCAGGAGGTTGGAGAAAACTGCATAATGAGGAGCTTCACAACTTGTACTCTTCTCCAAGTATAATTAGAGCGATCAAGTCAAGGAGGATGTGCATGTAGCACGAATTGGGGAGAAAAAAATGCATATAGGATATAGGCAGGAAAGCCAGAAGGAAAGAGACCACTGGGAAGACCAAGGCGTAGGTGGGTGGACAATATTAAAATGGATCTTGGAGAGGTAGGGGGGGATGGTATGGATTGGATGGATCTGGCTAAGGATAGGGACCAGTGGAGGGCTCTTGTGAACATGGTAATGAACCTTCGGGTTCCATAAAATGCTGGGAAATTCTTAAGTCGCTGCAGATTTGGCTTCTCCTCAAGAAGGGCTCAGCTCCATAAGTAAATAAGTAATGTGTACTTCTAAAGGTCCATTTGTTTTGCCAATGTAACATATGCCACAATCAAATGGGATATTGTACCCACTGCTTTGTCTGCTGGGCATCTCCAACTGGGCCAGTTTTCATGAATGTCCCATGGAATGTATGTTTAGTTTTGAAAATGGTTTTGACTTTGAAAAGGTTTCCAATGCATCTAAATTTCTTGAAGATGCCCTTAACATATGGGATAATGAGCATGCCCTGGTATGCTGTATCTGAAGGACGATTCATTTTTGATGGCATCATTAAGGAGTCAACAATTTCTTGCAGGTATTCATTAGTATCAGCTCATGTCTCATGTTCTTGATTTCCTTGCTGAAAACCTTCTGATCCTGACATATGATCTTGGCTCTAATTATGAAACTATGAATGACTCCCCTTTTTGCATGATGTGGGTGGTTAGACTTGAAGTGCAGATAACAAACCACAGGAGCAGGTTTCTGGTACACTTTTGTGGCCAATTTAAGACCTTTCTTCATGGTCAAGATGTCCAAGAATGGAAGAGTATCATTAACTTTCAAGTCCATTGTGAATTTGATGGTTGGTCTACGGCTGCTGAAGTGGTGAAGAAATTCCTCCAATCTTGCTGGTCCACATAACCAAACTACGAAAGTGCCATCAATGTAGCTGAGCCATTTAGCGGGTTTGAGGTCTACTGTATCCAATGCAATAAAAAAAAAAGTAAGTAAAGCTATCCCTGTAACAGGCCATGAAGGCCCATAGGGTTGTGAGACGTTGAGGGTCACACATTGTCTAGAAAATCGGGTCAAAGATAGCGGTAAGGTTGTCAGCCTTATGCACCAGCCGCGCTTTACTCCCCAGGATTTATTTATTTACTTCCTGGTACTCGTTTCTGTTAGAGGCTGAGTGAATCCCAGGGCCATAGTGCGGCCAGAAGGATTAGGTCAACTGAAAAAAATCCAATGACCTCATTGGTATTTGAACCCGTGACCTTCCGACTTGTAGCAAAGTGCCTTAACCTTTAATGGACGGGCCATTTAAATTCCGGTAGTGGTAGCAGGACGGAGTTAATTTAAATGCTCGCCATTGTAGAGTAATAAAAATTGTAATCATGTTACTCAAAATGTTGTGATATCTACAATTTTTGTGATAAACAAACGAAATAAACGCTGCTTTTATCTAGAAAGAATATAGAATCAGATACTGTAATTTACAGATTTTAGAATCTGTAAAAATTGTTACACTGATTCCAAAAATTTTGTTTCCCAATTTTGAGTGTCTGTCCACAAATATGCAGAAAGTTTCTGCAGTATAAATGCATGCTGCAAGACATCCTCTCTTCCTGTCTTATTTTTCTAAAGGGGAGGAAGTTAATGTTTGTATGGCACATTCTCCAGTCACGTCGTAACCTTTCTACTATTGCACGAGTGGGCGCAAGTCTTATCGTACTTTGTACTTCAGAAACACTGCATGTTTATATCTCGGGCTAGCCACACAGAGGTACTCTTCTTGGAATAGCCCTGCAATGCCTTTCAGTTTCGTCTGTACCACATTCTGAATCAGTGAGATTTATGAGCGGCCTTCAGTCTTGGCTTCTTCCATGCAAAATGGAGCCATGTTGGATAGTTCAAATTGCGATGTTTTATAAGCGTTATGATTCTGTTTACATCTCAGACTAAACACACAGAGCTACTGTTCTTGGAATGCCTTTCAGTCTCGTCTGTAACGCATTCTGAATCAGTGTAATTTATGAGCGGCCTCTTCCATGCCAAATGGGGCCATGGTGGATAGTTGAAAGTGCGATATTTTATAAGCAATACGATTAGAATTGTCCTTCAGGAACCCTGACTGTGCATATCTCGAACTAACCACACAGAGATATTGTTCTCGGCATAGCCCTGCACTACCAGAACGTTCTAGCCTACCGCATTGTGTTGTGAATAAAACATCGCAATTTAAACTAGCCAGCATGGCCTCATTTCACTTGGAAGAAGACAAAATTGAGAAGCAGCTGATTATTGACACCGATTCAGACTGCAGTACAGAAGATTCTGAGTGGCGAGGAAACAACGGGCTCAGAACCCGAAGTCGACAAAGACCCATCATCTTCATCGGCAACCTGGGGACCACGACACCAGCATGGCAGGAGGCGTGTGAATAATTATTCCGGTGGAGATGTGGGGTTAAATATCAATGAAGCTCCACACGTAAATAAGGATTCCACCCCTTTCTGCGTTTTCATGCTGTACTTCGCAGGGATTATCCATCTGCTGGTGGAAGAGATGAATAGGTACTACCACCAGTACCCAGACAAACTTCAAGACGGACCTTCTCCGCAGCCTGACGTGACCGATTCCGAGATGCTTCTGTTTCTAGGAATCATTCAAATGGGACATGACATTAGAGACAGACTAAAGGACTACTGGTCGACTGCAGAATAATTTGCCACGCCTTTCTACTCTTACACAATGAAACGCGACAGTTTTCTACACATTCTTCATTTTCCTCATTTTGCAGACAACAATACAGAAACTGACAGGAATGCCGACAGTTATGACAGACTATGGAAAATTCGGACCATCTTCGACACTCTCAATGAGGCATATGAAAAATATTATAACCCTCCCGAACATTTGGCCATAGACAAGATAATTGTTAAATTCAAAGGGAGGGTGGTTTTTAGGCAGTACATTCCTAAGAAACACAAACGTTTCCGAATCAAAATCTTCAAAATTGTTGACGACGCTGGGTATACTTATGACATGAAGGTTTATCTAGGAAAAGACAGGACACATGCCGACCAAGACGTGACAGCGACACATGCTACAGTTAGGGACCTATGCAGACGTATTGAGGGTGTAGGTCACAAACTGTACATGGATAATTTCTTTTCCTCACCAGACTTGTTTGAGGAACTGATGACAAAGGACATAACGTGCTGTGGGACAGTTAGACCTAATCGGAAGGGCTTGCCTGACGATTTTCGACGAAGACAATTTCGACTGAAGAAAGGTGACATTCGTGTTAGGGTGAGACGGAACTCGACAGCACTAGTTTGGAAGGACAAACGTGATGTTTACATACTGACAAACATGCACTGTCCTCCAGCAGAAGGCAGTTTCTGTGATGAGCATGGAAATGCCATCAAGCCAGCAATTGTTGCTGACTACAACAAGCACATGGGTTATGTCAACAAAGCAGACAGAATGGCAAACAGTTATAGCATCAGTCGTTGGACCTGGAAATGGACAAATAAACTATTTTTCCATTTCCTGGATATGACGATTCTGAACAGTTTCATCCTGTTGTCATCCTGTGGCGCGAAATTGTCATACAGAGAATTTTGTTTCGCCCTTGTGCGCAACATGCTGGAACATGCTGCAAGGGGTCCACCTCGCCCTCAACGGTCCAGGGGTCGACCTCCTGCTGTGTCATTGGTGATATCTCGATTAGAGGAGGCCTCTCGACATCACTGGCCGACTTCCTCTACTTTGAGATTGAGATGTCGCGTGTGCTCTTCGCGTAGGAAACGAAGTTACATCTGGACAAAATGCGTGAAGTGCGATGTTGGACTATGCATTTCCGGATGTTTCCAACAGTTCCACACGAAGGCAACATTCAATTAGATGACGCAGGAGGGGAGACAGACTACTTATAAAGCTGGTGTCCAAAAATAATGTAAGTAGAACAAGAATTTCTATCATAAAATTAGATTTTAAAACACTGTGCGCATGCGTGGACTGTGCATACCCATACGGTATCTTTTGGCCACTCGGCTTTACTTTAAAGGTCCCCATACGGGGTTTTCGGCTCATAAAGGTCAACCACTACGCTACCGCGTAGTGAGCTTCTCACTGCCATACCCTCCTTTTGCCAACAGAATTTATCATCAAACAGTTCTTAAACAGATGTCCAGTAATTCCATTATTTCTTCAAGTTGCTAAGGTGTGCATTCTGGGAAAGAAGGATCCATACCAAGTCTATTTCTTATGACCGGTAAGAGTTCTTCCACTGATGCGTTGGTGAATAGACTGAAGACATTAAAACTTCATTTTGAAGGTGCTGATCTCCTGCATTAATTTTATGAAGTGTTGTGTGTTCTTCAAAAACGAGTCTGTATTGCCAACTGGAGGCCTGAGGATGTTATGGAGAAGCTCTTCTAGGTCATAACAGGGACAGCCAATAGAGCTATCCACTGGCCCAAGGGGAGTGTCAGGTTTGTGTATCTTTGGAAATCCATGAAGGTGAGGTGGTTTGCTGTAGTAAGGATCGGGCTTATGCTTCAAGGAAGCTGGAAGGACAGTTTTATGCTCAAATTTGAGATGTTGGATCCTTATGTAGATTTTCATAAACCCCTGATTCTTGTAGACTCTATTATCTCCTCCTTGTATGTGGACTCATCCAACACTACTGTCAAGTTTTCTTTGTCAATTTGTAGAAAGCTGTGTTTTCATGTTGGTACTATACAGGGAATATGTCTCCTTAGTGATGACTTCTATTCTGATAGTACTCTTGAGTTTAACACTAGCCTGAAATAGTGCATGGATATAGGTGTATGTGGAGTTATTTAATGTTTGTCTTAACTCTTGCAGGTGGTTTATGTTGTGCTTGGTTTATATATATCCTGTGTTAGTGCTGATGTCGTCCAGAGATAAGGACCAGCTCTATCGACTGGGCCCAACTGAGTGGGCTTTTACATGAAGATGCAGACAGAATACAGTCTCCAAAATGTTGTTCTACATAAACAAATAAAAGGACAATGGGTAATGTCCAAAAACACAATAATTGTATTAATATACCATGGTCAATGAACTTTTAGATTTTATGTATACAGGGATGTTTACATTTTGCACTGAGGCCTTGCATATACAGGACAACTGTGCATTTTCATGAAACCTCTATTAGACATTAAAACAGAGAGTGAAATAAGGACCAATCCTGCAAAGACACATGCCTGAGAAGCCTACACATGAAAGTACCACCTTATCATATACATGTACATACATGTACATCCACAAAGTTAAGGAGTAGTTATCATGATTTCATACAACACATCAGTAAAGTGAACTTCAACTTTAATGAGGAATTCCTTGTGAAAAATTAATTTAAATAAATTTTTGGGGCTTATATTTTACACAACTCTTCCTGTGTAATAACCCCAAGTTGTTCAATGTTTCCAGAGGTGTTACATACTTCTAAAAATTAACTTCATGCCTACATTTCAAACGTATCTTACCGTTTCACCAAGATTCTAATGGGGTCTGTCATAAATTTGCTTGTCATTTCCAGTATCTCATGTGGAAGAGTGGCAGAAATTAGAACAACCTAAAGAAAGAAAGAAAGTAGAACATATACATATGCAATGAAATGTACTAACAGAATGAGATTCTGATCCAAATTAAGCAACCCAAAATAGATACTGATTTACAAGAATAAAATCACAGGCTAGAAGAAAAATATTTTATATGTATTATTTATATTTTTCTCATGGTATATAATTTGAGGTAAATGCTAAAAAATGATGACACTAACTTGAATATATGTGATACAGGTATATATATATATATATATATATATATATATACGTGTTATGCTGCCCGCTTTAGGAGCCCTACTTTTATTCATTTTGGTGTCCCTTAAAAGACACGTTTTCCTTGCAATAAAAAATCTAATTTGCAGTAACTGCAATACTTTGGTCCATTAGAGATTCACTTCCTATGGCATTTTAAACATTTGTATCTAGTTACATGCATATGTATATACATATGTATATAGGAATTGATTAACTGTCAACACAACAAACATACTCGCTTAATGTTTTACAATTCGACTTTTTATTCCTGTTACATGTTTTGGTTTTATAAGACCATCATCAGGCAGTTATATATAGGAATACTTATAGTTATTGAACTACTGCAATGGATCCATACCAGTGCAATGTGTCATATTATATACTAATATAAAATTTGCCTCAAATTGGTGTTACAATTAAAGTAGAAGGTACAAAATAAGATAAAAGATAAAAATATAAATACTGTATATCAAGATTTATAAAGTGTTGAGTATATTATGGAAATATTAAAAATATTACAAATATTTTAAAAATGTTAAAAAAATATTTATTTATTATGGGAGGTTAAGAAATATGTGTGCCAACTTAATACTAAGATTCCAAAGCTACAGTGTAGAAACTGGGCATGTTATGTTGTTTGTAGGTCTTGTTGTAGAAGCTTTCTACATAATAAGCCTAGTCGTGGAGCCCAGAGACAAGTTTCTATGATGTACGGGTTGTTAATGAGTGGTATATTAGGTGTGCAATTTCACGATATGTATTGTTATATGATCATATGGTGTATGCGTTTTTGTCTACATCGAATCCATTGCACAATGTAGAACACACCGAACACATATATGGCCAGACAAAGTCCAGAACCTTTTGTCTTCACGTTTGCTGTCTAAAAACATAAAATATTAGAATATAAAAACCTATAATTTTGCCTGTGGTTCTGTGTGAGTGTGAAACTTGGTCTCTGACTTTAAGGAAGGGACACAGACTGTGCTGTTGGAGAACATGGTGTTGAGGAGAATATTTGGACCAAAGAGAGATGAAGTGACAGGAAGTTTCAGAAAAATGCATAATGAGGAGTTTCATAGCTTGCAATCTCCTCCAAGTATAATTAGAATGATCAAGTCAAGGAGTATGAGATTGGCAGGACATGGAGCATGAATGGGGACAAAGAGGAAAGCTGGAAGGAAGGAGATCACTAGGAAGACCAAGATGTAGGTGGATGGACAATGTCAAAATTGATCTTAGAGAGATAGGATGGGATGGTATGGATTGGATTTATCTGGCTCAGGATAGGGCCCAGTGGTGGGCTTTTGTGAACACGGTAATGAACCTTCGGGTTCCATAAAATGCTGGGAAGTTCTTGAGTAGCTGCACAATTGGCAGCTCATCATGATGGGCTCAGCTCCATGAGTGACGATGATGAATGATGCTGTACAAAATGCAGTTACTTAGGAAATCATGTATCATGGAAGAAGGTAAGTAGTCACCTTTCATTGTAAATTTCGATTCTAGCATTTGCCTAAATGGACGACTGAAAAGAATAAAAAACCTGCAGGCAGCTGATGATCGAAATAAGATTCAAACTAGATACCTCCTGAATACAAATAATATATTACTTCTGATTACAATTATTGTGATTGATCAGAATGACGATTCAGTACGACCATAAATTCCTATACAGATCTTAAAGTAAATATTTATCCTGTATGCAATATATATACATATCCTTTAATCACCTGTGTTGCTGGAGGAAGGTAACGGTACACATCATAGATCTGTTCCTTGAAACCTTTGTTCAACATTTCATCAGCTTCATCCAGCACAAGCATTTTGATAGACCTAGTCCTCAAGACTCTGCGTCTAATCATGTCTGAAACAAACACAATATACTTGTTACTGCAGCTCCATTCATACGTACAAAAAATACATGACATGCAATTAACCCTTTGACGTGGTCATTTAAATTCCGCGGCCGCGGCTCCTGCGGTAATATATTCAGCCGGCCATTTAAATTTTGCTCGAAAATTATTTATTCATCATTGTNGTTTCGGAGACTGGATCTGTCTCCGTCTTCAGGTGGGTAGGGAAGGATAAACCTACTCAGTTGAGCTCAGAAAGAGCTAGTCTCAATCACTGGGTCTGAAATNACGACGACTTAGCGCTCTTAAACGCGTGTGTCATTAAATACAGTCCTCCTGACAACAGGCCAGTGAAAAATCTAACAATCTACAGCAAAACCATCAATTATTATGGGCGTTATAACATACGTGTGCAGCTGGACGAAACATACACGTCGAACCCCCCCAGACGATTTAAATCCCTGACGAAACATACACGACGAACCACGGCAACGGGTTAATTAGACTTGAAAGGATTCTGACGATGGTGTATACTGTATTTCTTTTGGCTTATTTTGGACTTCACCTATCGTCTGGTATGTAAAAGACAAAAGACCACGACGTTTCAGAGACTGGATCTGTCTCCGTCTTCAGGTGGGTAGGGAAGGATAAACCTACTCAGTTGGGCCCATTAGAAAGAGCTAGTCTCAATCACTGGGTCTGAAATGTCGTGGTCTTTTGTCTTTTACATACCAGATGATGGATGAAGTCCAAAATAAGCCAAAAGAAATGCAATTAATTCATTGGTGTTCTACAAAAGGACATATTTCAAGAAATATTAAGGAAGACTGAGAGTTCAGTTACAAACACTTAAAGGAAAGGAATCAATGAATTCTTGCAAGGTCAACTTATGTTCATAGCATGACCAGCTATACATACATAGCTTATTAAATTAAAGTTGATTAGTTCCACTGGCACACTTTCAATTACGTTAGGATGTATCTCTGTGGAGGGAAAATACTTGAAATGTTGCAAGTCCAATGAGAAGCAAAGAATACACATGAAAAGAAGCTCTGTAGGAGATCATGAGAAGACAATAATAAAATGCATGTTATAATAACAGTTACTGATAATCATGTAAACTTGATCTGAACTGGATTAAAGCAGCTCAGAATAGGGTCCTACATCAAGTTTTAGCAATGATGAACCTTCTTGTTCCTCTTACAGAGGGTTATACCTCAAAAAAGTGAACAAGTACTGAATGTACTGATATATTGGGTTTTTGGACTTTACTACACCATCGTCAGAATCCTATAGTAACTACAAGTACTGAATGTGCCATCAAGCATTCAAAACTGTCAAAGTACCACCTGAACTGCATTATATCTATGAGAAATTTGTATATGACTTTTCTTTTTACTGATATCACATGAGTGCAGTTAACAAATAAAACATTAACAACAAAATCTTCAAATACTATTTAATATTCTTTTTTCATAGCATTTCCTGTGACCTACTTTTAATAAGTTCAAAATGCCAGAGTTCCAACTGTAAGAATTGGTGAAGTTAATGTGCTGTGGATAAATGTAGCACATGTATATTATTTCACTCTATGTATGGGATAGTGTAACTAATGAACTTCTAAAACAAGGTGTACCAAAAACTCTTCCAGGTGTTCCTGAGACTACATGTTGTCCATAATCGAGTTTCCTGATATCTTCTCCAAGGTTTGTGCCACCAATGCAAGCATGGCACTGAACATTCATGAAGTCTCCTAAGGCAAGGATTACCTGAAATATAAAACTGCATTTGTACAAATCCAATGCCTACGGTAAATTAATAAATTCTAGTAAGACAGTACAGAGGTCTCGGCATGCAGCAAGATGTACACAAGACACAATCTGACTTACCAGGAATGCTTTCAACTTACATAAAGTCTAACCTGCTAATCAGTTCAGTTTTTTGTGATCATGACAAAATACATTTTTGGACTTCAAAAGGCTTCAATGTTTTGAGCCCCCTGAATATGACAAAGTGGTTTTGGAATGCCATATAGTCTATATGCATCTTGCTACTGCCAGAATAGCTGGATGGATTTTATTTATACTTGGTATTCCAGAGTTTATCTGTCCTAAGTCAACTCCCTTTGAATATTAACATTACTTACTTACTTACTTACTAATCGAGATGAACCCTTCTTGAGGAGACACCAATTCTGCAGGTACTCAAGAATATCCCAGCATTTTATGGAACATGAAGGTTCATTACCATGTTCACAAGAGCCCTCCACTGGTCCCTATTCTGAGCCAGATCAATCTAATCCATACCAGAATATTAAAATTAACATTATAGTTCCAAAATATGTGGCCATCAAATGGGTCCCAAAAATAAACTGACCATTTGTTAAAAAAAATTTCTAACAATTTTCATTAAATTTTTGTGATTTGTGGAGATTTTTTTCCCTAAATATAACTGCACAGCTGGTATGATCATGAAAATAATCTTGCTGAAACCAGATTTACTGGTGAAACAAATTTTGTTGCTGTTCAATATTCAACACCAAATACGTTCACTGTGAAGCAATAAATCTCAGTTCCAAGGTAACACAGTCAAGTATAATCACATGTGCAATGATGTTGTCCCAGTTCTTATGAATACTAGACCTTATTGTCTAATTTATTTGACCCAGCTTCTCATCGGCCGATGTTACATAAGGACTATGTCCACAAGGGTTCAGTTGAATAAAAAGGGGCTTGGCGCAAAGACTGGCAGTAAACGGCCAGTTGTGAAGTATGAGTATGAGGGGTGAGCCATAAAACTGGCCCTAGCACTGCAACCTTCAATGGTCTATTGTGCTTCCCATTTGGATTAACCCTTTATTAATCCTACACTTCAAATGAAATGTAGGACTTTGTTCACGGGGGCGTCACAAAAGTCACTTGGTTCCATGAAGACTTGACCCAGGTGGTGATATCTTAAATAAGCTATATCACATTAGACGTGTGTGGCTGATTCATCTTCTCGTAGGCACCTTTCACAGGTTGGGTTGTATATCAGCCCATTTGGAAAGGTGCCCTTTTAGGTGGCAGTGTCCAGTAAGTAATCCTACCACCCATCTTAGTTATGCTCTGTTTAATTTCAACAGGTCCTTCGTTCTTCTGGCAGAGGGCCCTGATATAAATCCTTTTGCCTGTTTGAGTCCAGTTATGGAATCCCAGTGATTTTTGTGATTTCTGTCAGTCCAGTCCCTGATTGCCTTTTTGGCAACTCCAATTGAGATGCGTCAAGCTGATTCAGGTCCTATGAACGGCTGTTCAGATCGCATTCTTGCCAGCAGATCTGTGGTTTCATTCCCTGCAATACTCCCCTACTGAGATGCTGCAAGCTGGTTCAGGTCCTATGAACAGCTGTTCAGATCCCGTTCTTGCCAGCAGATCTGTGGTTTCATTCCCTGCAATACTCTCCTACTGAGATGCTGCAAGCTGGTTCAGGTCCTATGAACGGATGTTCAGATCCTGTTCTTGCCAGCTGATCTGCAGTTTCATTCCCAGCAATACTCTCCTACTGAGGCCGCAAGCTGGTTCAGGTCCTGTTCTTGCCAGCTGATCTGCGGTTTCATTCCCAGCAATACTCTCCTACTGAGATCCCGCAAGCTGCTTCAGGTCCTATGAACAGCTGTTCAGATCCTGTTGTCAGTTGATCTGTGGTTTCATTCCCAGCAATACCCTCATGGCCTGGCACCCACATCAGCTGAACTCTGTTATGTCTGGCCAGTTGTATGAGGAATTGGTGGCAATCCCAAACCAATTTTGAAGTGATTTGGTGTGTACCAAGTGGTTTAATTGCGGCTTGACTGTCTGATAGGATATAGATGTTCCTATTTCTATAGTTCCTATCTAAATTCTTAACTGCACATGCCTTAATGGCATACACCTCTGCCTGGAATACTGTTGTGTACTGACTGAGGCTGAAGGTATGCTTCAGCCTCTTTCCATCACAATACATCCCAGCTCCAGTGCCTTTATTTTTCTTGGAACCATCTGTATACCTGATTAGTCACCCCTTTCTATCAGGTAGAAACCCCTCATTCCATTCATTTCTGTCAGGAAATCTGATCGTGAAGGCTCTATCATAAACATGTTTCAGTAGCATTTTATCAGATCCCATCTGTAGGATGGGTTCTTTTTTCATGTCCCGAGTCATGTATGCATGTCCAAAACCTTCGGATTTAAGTCTCCATTGATCACTGCAACGTAATCTGTAATTTCCTAACTTGGCCTTTGCTTCTATCTGCAAATGCAGAGGAGGGAGTCCTAGTAGGGTCTCCATTGCAGCTGTTGGAGCTGTTCTCATTGCTCCCGTAATTCCTAAGCAGGCCGTTCTTTGCAGTTTTCTTAGTTCTGCCTGACTTGTTTTAAGTTTAACTCTAGGCCACCATATAGTGGCGGCATAGGTGATTATGGGTCTTACTACAGCAGTGTATATCCAATAAATGACCTTTGGTGTCAGTCCCCAAGTCTTCCCAAATGTCCCTCTGCATGTCCAGAAGGTTTTATAGGACTTATTAATATTAATAGCTTTATCCAGCTTTTGTTTCCATGTCAGTCCCTTGTCTAATGTTAATCCAAAGTACTTGACTTCACTGGATAGCCGTGTCACTTTACTGAAGAGTATTGGTTCTTTGAGCCCCTACATATCCCTCTTCCTAGTAAAGGGTACAATCACAGTCTTGTTTGAATTGATAGACAAGTTTGTTCTTTCGCACCACTGTTGAACTGTATACAGGGCTATCTATAAGACCTCTGATACAGTGTGTGGGAATTTCCCATTAATTAGGATTACTATACAACAGCATATACTGTGAAGTGGCCTGTACTGTTGAGCTCCCAAAGAAGATCGTCCACGACCAGGCTCCACAGGAGAGGCGAAAGAACAACCCCCTGCGGACAACCTCTTGCCGCAGACGCTCTCAGGGTCTCTCCAGACAATGTAGCACTTATATTCCTGCTTTCCAGCATGGCACAGATCCATCTGCATATTGTGGGCTCCTTCCTATTGAAAACTACAAAGGCTAGTGCCGGTGCCAGTTGTATCAAAGGAGGTTCTGTCAAAGGCTCCCTCTACGTCAAGGAATGCTCCAAGAGCAATATCCTTGTGTTCAATAGCACTCTCTATGCATGTTACTACATTATGCAGTGCAGTTTCAGTAGATTTACCTATTTGGTAAGCACGTTGGTTTTGGTGCGGAGGATGAATTTTCAATGCACCGTCCCTAATATGTCTATCTACCACTTTCTCCATCATGTTCAAAAGGAAAGATGATAGGCTGATAGGACGTTAAGCTTTAGCCTCGGTATAATCAAGTTTCCCAGGCTTCGGAATAAATGTCACTTTAACTTGACTCCAAGCCGCAGTGATAAACCCATATGCCCTGCAGGCTGTAAATATGCGGCATAGGTGTGGGACTAAATGTTCTGCCCCTTGCTGCAGAAGTGCCGGTACAATACCATTTGTTCCCGCAGACTTAATGGTTTGAAGGTACCTAACACCCATCTGATTTTTGATTGATTGATTACCCGACCAGCCAGGTTCCAGTCTCCCCTGTTCGTTATGTACCCACATACGTCCAGGTTCTGCTGGCCCTGCTCATCACCTAAATCATCAATCAACTTTGAATCTTGGAAGTGAACTCTGAACAGTTCCTTCAGTGTTTCTTCTCCAGTTTGGGTATACTTGCCATCAGGCAGCTTGATAGAACTGACCTTATTGGTCGCCTGTTTTGCCATGACCCTCATGAGTATGGCACTGCCCGGTACATCGTTGATCTGGCAGTATCTCCTCCATGAGGATTGTTTGCCTTTCCTTATTTCTTTATTGTAACAGGTGAGGGTTTCCGTATAGGTGTCCCACTGCCCTGTCCTTCATGCTATATTAAATAGCTTTCTTGTTTTAACTCTTAGCCTACTCAGCTTTCTATTCCACCAAGGTGCACTCCTTGGTAAGCGAGTGGTCATGGTTGGACAATTATGATAACAGGACAAGATGATGGCCTGTTGCAACTGGTCAACAGATCGATCTTTGTCCCTTATCATGCGTATACTTCGCAAAATAATCTCCAGGTTCACCTTTAGCTCATCCTTGTATGAGTCGCAATTGGTTCTCCTGGGATTCCTGAAGGTAACTTGTTGCGTTATTATGTTACGTATTTGAAAGCATATGTATCTGTGGTCCAATCAAGATGGCTCACCACACACATACCAATTACTTACCAGGTTTCCTATGTTATTTGTCCCTAGTGTCAAATCAATAACCTCATTCCTATTGCAAACTACAAAGGTAGGTTCCTTACCATGGTTTAGAATATTCAGGTTTGAACTCACAAGAAATTCCACAAGGCTCTCTCCCTTTGGGTTAGTGCCAGTGCCAGTTGTAAAGTAACTTTGACTTAATTTATCCAAACCTGGCTTTACTAAAAACATATAAATAGCAGTGCTGTGGAGTATTTTCATAAAGGCGAAGTAGTGTATACTGAAAGTAACAGGTTGGAAATTCTGGCAGAGAATGTTGCTTTGCAGGAAACATTTCTACACAGAACACAACAATTAGTCTTTAAAAAGTTCTAAAAAAAGAGAAACTCACTGACAGTTACATTATGGAACTCTTAATTAAATGGCAGTCATATTATTGACACAACACTTCTATGTTATTTTTGACTTGCCTTTTGGATTTGTGTAGCGAGTTCACGAGTAGGTGACAAACACAACACCTGACTTTCACGAACTGTTGTATCCAAAGACTGCAGAATAGCTATAGAAAATGTTGCTGTTTTACCAGTACCAGATTGGGCTTGTGCAATCACATCTCTTCCTTTCACAATGGGTTTTATTGACCTCTGCTGTATTGCAGACGGCTTTTCGAATCCTGTAACAAAATACATTGCTGGTCTAAAATATGCATGTTGCACGCTTACTTGCTGACCTAACCTTGTACATGGACTCCTAAACAAACCAGAACAAATGGATACAAGTTACTCCGCTATGAACTACTTGCCATAAGCATATATCCCCCGCAAAAGTTCCTCTCGTAAGCCCATGCTGTCGAAAGTCGGTAGGACTTCCACATCTTCGCTGGTCTCAAATTCGACGTTTGATAAATCCTCCGTTTGCACAACGCGTCTAACACGAACATCCTCCATCTTGCCAAATTGATTTTT
>NW_019731217.1:557749-569085 GCF_002891405.2 Cryptotermes secundus | reverse complement strand
AGGAAGGAACATAGACTGAGGGTGTTTGAGAACAGGGTGTTGAGGAGAATATTTGGACTGAAGAGAGATGAAGTGACAGGAGGTTGGAGAAAACTGCAGATTGAGGAGTTTCATAACTTGTACTTTTCTCCAAGTATAATTAGAATGATCAAGTCAAGGAGGATGAGGTGGTCAGGGCATGTAGCACAAATGGGGGAGATGAGGAATGCATATAGGATATTGATGGGAAAGCCAGGAGAAAAGAGACCACTGGGAAGACCAAGGTGTAGGTGGGTTGACAATATTAAAATTGATCTTAGAGAGATAGGATGGAATGATATGGATTGGATTGATCTGTCTCAGGATAGGGACTGGTGGAGGGCTCTTGTGTACATGGTAATGAACCTTCGGATTCTATAAAATGCTAGGAAATTCTTGAGTAGCTGCAGAATTGGCGGCTCCTCTGGAAAGGCACAGTTCCATGAGTACAAGTAATAATATTAGCAAAATTTATATTTGCTATATTTATTGCCTGCCATAGAACTCACCTTTTAAGAAAATTCTTAGTATTGGAAATATGAGCCCATGGAGGTAGTTTGGTTAGTTTAATGTATTTTATACCAGTATACTAGCACAAGAGATATAATGTGATAGGTAACCCTTCTCAATAAATATAGCCTGAGCTTTTACAAGGCACAGTCAAACTGACATNACGAATCACTACATAGTGGGCGGAAGAACAAATGTCAGTGTCTTTTAAACATACAGAAAAACATGGAGGCTGCACATACAGCCAACCTAAACTATCAGAAGATGAACACTGTGCTACCAACTGAACAAATTAACACTTCCCATAACACAAACTGACAAATCTTAGCCAGAGTTAAAAGCAACATTTTTCTTTTTGTGACAATGGATACTTTGTATATTTAGACCAAACAGGAATAAAGTATTGTAGACTAATGCAAGCATCATAACGCAGTTTCTCGGTTTGTACTTTCAAAATTTCAAGAGTAAGATTTAATTCAGTATCGCTGTGATAGTTGCTTTGCTAAAATAGAAGGGAGATCTTGGATCAGAAAATATGACTGCATATTGCTGACAGGAATGACTAGAAGACTAAGCATATACAAGAGGCAAGTGTACACATGTTTATAAAAATGAATAAGACTAGAACAAAACTGTAACAGAGCAATGTAAATTGCAATTAAAACAACTCATAACATATAACATGAACAGCCTTACACAAAATGCTTCTCAGAGAGGGATTTTCATATTTAAAACTGGATTTTCTTGTAATTATAATGGAAGATTGTTCCCTTGTACATAAGTTACAGAACTTAGGTTTTGTGTAGGTGCCAGCCTTAACACATACAATGCTCTTAACCTGCCATTGGTTACAATAAAGTAACACACTTGAAACCTACAATAAGCACCAGGTAGGGACCCATATAAAGGCAGAAATGACTTAAGGATTCTTACGAACCGAAGACTAACCTAGTAATAGATGAAAAGGGTGATTTGCTTCTCAGTGAGTTTGGTATACTTTCCAACTGCCTTGTGTTGACAGCAGCAAAGCTACGGCAAATAATCTTGGTTATATTTTTTTACATTGGTAAATTGGTTACAATTAAGTAACACACTTGAAACCTACAATAAGCACCAGGTAGGGACCCATATAAAGGCAGAAATGACTTAAGGATTCTTACGAACCGAAGACTAACCTAGTAATAGATGAAAAGGGTGATTTGCTTCTCAGTGAGTTTGGTATACTTTCCAACTGCCTTGTGTTGACAGCAGCAAAGCTATGGCAAATAATCTTGGTTATATTTTTTTACATTGGTAATATAAAATATCAAGGTTAAGTTGTATATACTGAAACTCAGAGCAACTGGCACAGAAGAAACTTGGCTTCTCTTTGTTAATTTAGTCTAGAAGTTTCTGAAAAGCGGTACAGATGTGACCTGCCATATAACCAGGTGTGATACAGAACACAGCTGTCACAAATGGTACTTTTGCATCAAAATTGAGATATTTAGGAACCCTCTTTTATTACCACATTTTCTGGACTGTGAAGAGTGCCTAGATTGTACAAGTAAAATTATAGGAAAGAAAATCTTATGTATCTTTTGACACAAGTTTTAAGCAGCATTATCCTGGAAGAAGAAAGTGCATGTTGTGTACTGCAGAACGTATGGTATTTTCTGCCACTGTGTTTGAATTTCTTGTTAATAATGAACGTGTTTGAGGCTGGTAAGTATGAGAATGGTATGAAGTGGCTCAGGATTGTGCCCACAGTTGGGATTTAGCATTGGTGTTGTCAGACCATAAGGTTAATTTATCAGGTGGCTAGAGCAGTGTGATGATCATGAAGCTTCTAGCAAATAGTTGAGCCACTGAGGTGGAAGAGTGCAATGCTCCTCCAATCTGTTTGGGGTGCAGACAAAGCTGTAGCCAAACAAGTTAAAAGTAAAATTTACTCAGATTTTAGCAGATATGGGATTTGTAGTGGACCAAGTTGTACTGTGGTGGGTTTTCTCGGAGATTTGCCAGTTCTCATTCTACCAAGTGCTGTGTATTCATGGATCATTGTATTGTCATGTGTTAGTGGCTACACATGGAGTTTAGATTGATAATTGGATTTACTGAATGCTTATAAGTTGTAACTACAAATAATTATAATGCTTTCACTAATCTACACACTTTACAAATTACTGCTGCAGACAGTCTTCCATGACTTCAGTAATTGTTGGTAGGTGGTGGCATCTCATTATGCAACTGAAGACTGTGGACTGGTAACTGCTGACTGCACTTCTGACCTATGAGTGACTCATGACTAGCTGTCAGCTGACTACTGTTGACTCAGCTTGTATCATCATATAAATTAGGCACAGATTTTATGGAAAACATCACTTCCATAAGTTCCTCTATTGATGAATGACATGTGAAGTGGGATGTTGCCCAACAATAGCCCTGGTGGTGTTGGCACAGGAGCATGTTTTGGTTGCCATGGAAATGTGTTAACCACCCATTGTCTAGCAATGGATGACTTTTCTTGGTCTTCCCATTGGTCTCTTTCCGTCTGGCTTTCCCACCAATATTCCTTATCCCCTCCTCTCCCATTCGTGGTACATGACCTGCCCATCTCATCCTCCGTGAATTGATCATTCTAATTATACTTGGGAAAGGGTAAAGTTATCTCTCTCCAATCCAAATATTCTTCTCAGACACCCTCAGTCTGTGTTCCTCGTTTAATGTCAGAAACCAAGTTTCACACCTGTACAAAACCACAGGCAAAATTATAGTTTTGAATATTCTAATTTTCAGTGTTTTAGACTGCAGACTAGAAGGCAGAAAGTTTTCCTTTTCACATAATTCAGTTGGAACAGTGTTTAAATGTATCTGTTAATTACATATTAGTAATGTACATCATGACTTAACAAATGGAATGCCTGTGTTTACATGAATACATAACTTCTGTTGACAAGAAAACTGCAGCCCATGTTTTTGGCCAAGGTGAAAGGCTTTAACCTAGATCAAGTTTTCAGATTTCTTTGTAGTTTTCACTCACAAGCACAAGGTTTCAACTGTAGTGTATTAAATTTGCTGTCTTAATTGTCTAATGTCTCTTGTGATTTGTCACAGAATTTAACCAGACATCTCCACTGTGGTACAAGTTCACAAATAAAATCATGTGTGCATGGCCTGCTGTTCTCTCAGAAGTCCCTCAGATGCCTTGTATAGGTTTCAAGTTTTAATTTTTTCTCAGTTTCCAAAAATTAGCTTGAATGTGTGAAAGCAGACTTTTTATTTAGGTGCCCAAAATGCACACATAACACCACAGAGCCTTTACAATATCTGTGTGCTATAATCTGGGTTAGTTGTAATTTGTTGAGATATAGGATTGTTGATCCTGCTAGCAGTATGAAACTCTGAAGCAAGACTAGACTGACAGAGTGTCTGATTCTTTCATTATCGTGATTTAATGAGCTATGGGAATCTCTTACATTTATATTTATTTTCATTTCATTGATCCAATCCTTTCCCTGTAAGGCTGGATATAAAATATGTCACATATTACAAATTCATGACAACTAAACATCACACATCTTAGGTCCAGTAGAGTATATAAATGAGGCCTCATGCAGACAGCACAAGTTGTCAAGACAATATACTGTACATAAGCCGTGGAAACACTATTGTCACATTTCCAACTATAATAATTCTGTATTGCATAATTGCACATTTGGTTATTCTATATACATTGGCCAACTATATTATCAGTATAGTTTCATTTTAACATATGAAATTCATAGCAAACACGGTTATTACACATACTGCCACACTTATAACAAGCAAAGCCTCAACAACGTATAATACAAGCATACAGACTGTTTATTCATTCTTAACATTTGAGTTTTTTGTATGTTCAATAAATTCGTCAATAGAATAGAAAGACTTACTTTGCAAATAATTTGATAGAACAAACCTAAATTAAGAAAGCAGTCTTCTGGGATTTGGCACCGTGTATATGTGGTGTTAACCGACGTTTCGGAGGAACGTATCACCTCCATCTTCAGGGTAGAAGAAAAAATATAAGAAATCTGCAGGCGAAGAGACCGTGAGAAACGGTAAAAGCAGTCTGCGATACGTTCCTCCGAAACGTCGGTTAACACCACATATACACGGTGCCAAATCCCAGAAGACTGCTTTCTTCATAGTCACCGCCATGAAAGCCTCAAATCTTACAAACCTAAATTAGCTTTTATCATTTTTTAAAGTTGAGATATTTGACAGCAGAGTATTAAATAGCTTGACACCTGAATAATACACACCTCTCTGATAGGGTGATAAATGTGTTGTAGGTATATGAAGGTGGTCACTCCATCTAATACTAATCATATATACAGAGTTATTGGTATGAAACTTATCACAATTATTAACAACAGATGTCATCAGTGAGAGCAAATATACATGGGGCTGGTAATATGCCAAGCTTTATAAATAAGCCTTATTTCCTTTTGCATAACAAAGCCCTTATGGCTGTGAGTTGTATTTCCCCAATATATTATTCCATATCTCACCAATGAGTGATAATTTGCATAATATACAACTTTATGATTATTAATATTTAATATATAGGATAATTTTTGCATTAGAAAATCAACTGTGCTCAACTTATGAAGCAAAAAATCTATATGTCCCTTACAAGTCGGATGATTGTCCAGCTGCAAACCGAGAAATTTTATTGTTTCTACTTCTTTCAGCATTTTGTTAAAAAACAATGTATATGGTGGGTAGCTGTGTAAAATTTTGACAGGGAAGGGGGAGATATCTATGGTTCAGATTGCAGTGAATGATAAAAATTAATTGAAGTTGTGTTCTGATTCAGTAGCTTCAGTAGCAACTAGTTTCTGAAATACCCAAATAAAAATATATGTTTTCTCTTTAAATATTTTGATACTCACCATCCCATGATTGTCTTAGATTAACTTCATGTTAGCATAAACTTGTACAGGGTCTATCAATGAATTGGGCCATTTGGCAGCGGTGTTTTTTCCTGGACTGGTTGGAGTGGGGAGGATCCCACTACTGCCACCCAGCAGCCTACTTCAAAGCGATTTAGTTACAATGGTGCAGCAGACTGGAGCACAGTGTGCTTTTGCTGTGAAAGCATTTTACAAAAACGTTAACAATTTCGTGATTGTGCAGCGTTTTGACGAGAGTTTGGTATTCATCGCAGTTGTGCTGTTCCATCTGCCCATGCCATCAAGACCTGGGTTCAGAACTTTGAGGCTGCTGGTTTCTGAAGAAATGTGGTAGTGTAAAAACAGCATGTACACCCGAGAATGAAGCGGCAGTGAGAGAAGCCACTGAATGAAGTCCCCGCTGGTCTGCGTGTCACCACACTACATCACTCAGGCTGTCCGAAGCCAGCATTCGACAGATTTTGCACAAAGATCTCCACTTCTACCCCTATAAAATTCACATTACTCATGCCGTACATGAACATGACTATGAAAACAGAGTTGATTTCTGCCAGACATTTTGCAGTTAATTAATCAAAACCGAGATGTCATTAACAACTTACTGATGAGCGATGAAGCTCATTTCCATTTGTCAGGGTTTGTTAACAAGCAAAATTTCTGCTATTGGTCAGCCATAAACCCCCAAAGAAATTTATGAGAGGCCACTTCATAGTTACAAAGTCACAAACAAAGGTATCATGCACCATGCTGTGACTTTGGAACTATGAAGTGGTCTCAAATATATCTTTGGGGTTTCTGGCTGACAAATAGCAGAAATTTTGCTTGTTAACAAACCATGACAAATGGAAATGCTTCTTAGCTTCTGCACTTTCTCGTCTTCAAGTCAAGGAAGAAACTTTTTTCCAGCAAGATGGGGCTATGTGTGACACTGCACGAGCTTCCATTTAAGTTGTGAATAACCTGTTTCCTTACCATGTTATCTCCAGATATGGGGACATCATGGGGCTACCTGCCACACCGCACGAGCTTCCATGGCAGTTGTGAATAACCTGTTTCCTAACCATGTTATCTCCAGATATCGGGACATCATGGGGTTACGTGCCACACTGCATGAGCTTCCATGGCAGTTGTGAATAACCTGTTTCCTAACCATGTTATCTCCAGATATGGAGACATCATGCGGCTACATGCCACACCGCACAAGCTTCCATGGCAGTTGTGAATAACCTGTTTCCTAACCATGTTATCTCCATATATGGAGACATCATGGGGCTATGTGCCACACCGCACGAGCTTCAATGGCAGATGTGAATAACCTGTTCCCTAACTGTGTTATCTCCAGATATGGAGACATCATGGGGCTACATGCCACACCACACGAGATTCAGTGGCAGATGTGAATAACCTGTTTCCTAACCATGTTATCTCCAGATATGGGAACACTATATGGCTAGCCAGATCACCTGTTCTTTCCACATGTGATTTCTTTCTCTGGGGGTATCTGAAATCCCAAGTTTTCAAAGCTCCAGCACCCCACACAGTTCAGGAGTTTAAACGTCGAATTTAGGAAGAAGTTGAACAAATTCCTGTAGAGATGCTGCAAAGAGTAATGAGTGACTTTAGTAAGAGACTTACCGAGTGCCTACAGCGAATGGTGGTAATGTGTTGGATGATATTTTTGGGAGATAGACCTCTGTTTTCAGTGAGTTAATTGAGGAAAACCAAATGCTTTTATGTTCACACTGTATTCATATGTGTTAAAACCAAATAAATGTAATAGTTTACTGTTCATAATGTTTTTAAAATTGCCCGATTTGTCGGGTTATAACACTACTTCATTGTTTGGTATCTTAAGTGGTTTACAAAATGGAGACTGTTGAAACCTGTATTTTACTATATATAGATTTCTGTATTTATGTGACATAGGTGTTCTCCACTGCTTTCTATTCAGGAGTGTGCTTTCATTTCATAGGAGTTTTGAATAAATGAAACATGTCAGATTGGGAGTTGACTTGGCAGTCTGTATTCATTCATTCATTATTGGAGGGGGTGGGTTTCCCCATGCACGGCGACCAATTGTTGATCTATTGTACGTCCCCCTTTGATATTCTACCAGTCGCCATACCCTTCTGGTACTGGTGCGAGTTTGGCCCCTCTACTGGCAGTGGTACCCGATACTTCCCCATCTACCAGAGGCATTGGAAACTACTGGGGTGGGAAAATTTTTACCTAATTTTGCTCGGAGGTCTCCTAGAGACAGGATCTTTTATGTGCCGTAAATCTGTGACATGGGACCCATGGCTTAAAGTCCCTCCTGGAGGACTTGTTCCCTGAATTTTTCTGCCCTTAGGAATTCCACGACCTCCGCCGGTTTTGAACCCGCTTACCTTGAGTCATGAGGTGAGAACGTTACCCCTTGACTATGGAGGCTGCTTGGCAGTCTGTATTATGTAATACCGCTGGATCACTAAGGATTAAAAGATTTTACTGGAATCAGTTCCTTGTCTGGCTCTGAAATGTCTTAGTTCATAGAATCTTTTCAATTAGAAAACTTTATGCTGTCATGAGCAGGGCTGATAATGTTCAAAATTGGATCGAAGCCTGCTGCTGAAGAACATGGTTGATAGGCAGTGGCACAGTAAATGCCTTATGATGTCATTGCCTTTGCTATGCACAGTAAACACATGACAGTAGAAGAAATGTTGGAGACATTGTTTTCTATTCATTTTCACCTGAGGTTATATAGCAAGTTGCCATCAGTATTAGTTGATAGGTAGCAATGCAATGAGTTACTTGCGAGTTGACAGTTAGAGCATTGAGTTAGTTGTGAGACGGTTGCCAGACAGTATGGAAGTAAACAGAGGACGTTGGTGGGATCTATTACCAGGCAATGGCTACTGAAGACATAGGAGACCTAGCATGGGCTGTGGTGATATGTAGAGTGTGCAAATTAGTGAGAGCATTGTAATTACTTGTAGTGACGATTTATAAGTGTTCAGTAAATCCAATTACCAATCCAAATCCCATGTCTAGTGACAAACATGTGACAGTGTTAACTAATATTAGTTTTTTGTAATAAAATTATTTACCCAGAATTAGGTAATTAAGTTGTAATTAACTGGAGGTGTAAGTAACTGATATTTTGCATGGTTTCTTTTACATAGATGGCAAGTTTATTCTCGAACTGTCACATCGCAAAGAAGGTGATCGCAATTCCTGGGTTCCTGTTCCAAAAAAGACATACTGGCCTCCACCTGCAGCTGCAGGAACTCCAAGACAAGAGAGTTCCACCTCACTTAGTGGTATAGTACATCTCCAATTGTATGCTTTTAGTTATGTTTTTAAGTTTACATTTAGTTATAGTGTGCATAGCATGCGGTAAAGTTGCCCCAGGCATATGAGGTAAGCGGAGGTATAGTTCCACCTTTCTTGACCTCGGCCCTAGATTGAGGCGAGTGGTCAGTCTCACGGCGCTACTGCTTTACCCCCCGGGGAAGATCCCCTGTGTACCTACTGGATAGAAGGCTGAGTGGACCCCTGACTCAGTCTTGATGTCATGGAGAAGAGAAAAATTTGAAGTGCTCGGAATCGAACCTGGGTCACAAGGTAGAGGATAAAGAGCAGTGTCATGTTGAAATCTCAGATAGGGTCGCATCTTTGGAAAACTTAGATAATGAGTTGGATATTAATAGAGCTTGGGAAACTATTAGACTGAATATAAAAATTTCAGCCAAAGAGTTTCTAGGTTACTATGAATTTAAGAAGCATAAGCCATGGTTTGAGGGAGGTTGCTCAAAATTATTAGCTCAGAGGAAAGAAGCCAAATTGGAATGGTTACAGGATCCAAGTGAAATAAATGGGGATAATCAGAACAATATAAGTTGTGAGGCCAGCAGGCATTTCAGGAATAAACAGAGGGAATATCTGAGACAAAAAAAAACTTGCAGGTAACAGTAAGAACAAGAACATCAGAGACCTGTTTAGAGGAATAAATGAATTTAAGAGGGGTTACCTACCTCGAAGCAATATAGTGAAGTATGAGAATTGTGATGTTCTTGCAGATTCCCACAACATTTTGAGTAAGTAGAAGAACTACTTTCATTTAAGGTCAGTGATGTTATGCTGTTAGTGCCTGATCCAAGTCCTTTTGAGGCTGAAATTGCTATTGTAAAGTTGAAAAAGTGTGAATTGCCAGTTATTGATCAGATTCTGGCTGAACTGATTCAAGCAGGAGGTGAAATATTATGTTCTAAGATCCAAAAGCTGATTAATCCTATTTGGAATAAGGAAGAATTGCCTGATCAGTGGAAGGAGTCTGTTTTTGTACCAGTTTACAAGATGGGTGATAAAACACTGTAGTAATTATTGTAGGTACATGGAATGTTTGAAGTTTGTATAGGGCAGGTTCACTCAGGGCAGTGGCAGAAGAAATCTTAAAATATAAGTTAGATTTAGCAAGGGTACAAGAGGTCAGATGGGATGGAGGTGGCATCGCAACAGTAGGCGAATATACATTTTTCTATGGAAAGGGGAATGAAAATCATGAATTAGGTACAGGTTTTTTCATACATAAGAGAATCGTTTCAGCAGTTAAAACTTCATGGACCGGTGATTTAAATATTTAAATCACTCTGGGGACTGGCATTTTTAAACATACTACCTAACTTGTGCACTGTTCACTTTAAAAATTAATATAAAATCTAATTAATTTTTTGAACTAAAATTTTTGGAGAACACTTACCAATGCTCCTAGAAGTGCTTGAGGGTGTGATATTTCTGGAAACTTTCTCCTTTCTGAAGTGGCATTACACAGAACTTGCAAATGTAGACATACTCCTTTTTTTGTGAACTGTGCAAACACGGCATTGCCTGGAAGTATTCTTCCCCTTGGAATGTTCACTCTTCACAATTTTCACGAGGGTATTTTTCCGCATATCACTCAAGAGTTGCCCTGGGGGGGGTCCACATGAGGCCGTCGTGGGGTGGGAGTTGATGGGCCCAGTCGTAGTAAGTCTTTGTGTGACCCTGGTTCTGCCGCCACCATCCGGACTGTAGTCCAGGCCTTTGCCACATTCATCAGAAATGCTTTGTATTTCAATTTTGAATCAGGGTTTAGATTTTTTTTTAGATTTTTTGCTGTCCCCGCAATGTTACTACACACAATGTTATTACCCGCATTATCATCGGAACTACTGTCACTTTTACTGTCTGTGGCCACAATTCTTGTTGCCTTCCGTCACTGTCGCTGTCTGAATGACAATCCATTACTACGCTTCTCACAAGGCAGGTCAGCTAGGTCATCAGAGGAGAATTTGTCCTTGATCCATTCTCCCCACTAGCTACTGGCTGATACACACAGCTTGAAGAAGGCAAAGCATGTTCCTTTATAGTCGGTTAAGTAAACAGCGAGGTCAAGTTACTGACTGCTAACTAAACATTCCAGAGTCTTATCACGCGTCTGCAGGCGGTTGCGTGCAATGTATGTGGCGCCAGAGTGATGTATAGTGTGTTGCAACTTATCGTGTTCTAAAAACCTGTTAACACACGAACGGTCCACCATGTTTAAAAGAAAAAACCTTTTAAAGGGTGTGCGGTCCACAAAGTGTTAAGAGGGTAGAGTTCGTTAGTGATAGGATATATATTGTGACATGTTGCGAAATCCGAGCCCCCCCCACACCAGCAGTGACGCGGCGAGTGAGTCAGCGCTCCCCTCCCACCCCGCAATGCGCAACGCGCGGTGACGTCACGAGCGGAGCCGAAGAGAGCCGAGCCCCGTAACCTGGCAACTACGCAATGCTAATCAACAGCGGTGACGTCACGCTAGCAACGGCGTCCTATGCTATCCGCCACGTCACACTAGCAACAGCG
>NW_019731217.1:551849-554717 GCF_002891405.2 Cryptotermes secundus | reverse complement strand
CGTAACCGTAATCAACGTCCTACTGTGACGTGGCACTCATTACGCCACAGGCAAGCACTGCAGCTATATAAGTGGATGCACAGTGCGTATCGATCAGTTCGAGTTCGAGTTCCAGTGTGGCTACCGCCGAAGACATTCCGAGTTATAAAGTAACAGCCAGCCGACTACAAGTTGGAGTATAGCAGCCGTCGCGGAAAGAAGATCCGGACGTGTGTGTAATTGTGTAATTGGGAGCGTGTGATACAGTGATACAAAGCTCCCCTACGGTAAACGTGTAGACTACTGAAGACAGAGTGAACTGATTTGCGCATAGGGTTATAAGTCGTGAAACCCCGCAACAGTGTCGACAGATTAATGCGCTTAGGGTTATAAAGTGTGAAACCCCGCAACTGTGATAAGTAATTGTAGCCGTTAGTTGTAGATTGTTAAATAAACCAATTAACCATCTCTACGGCGTCTTCTGTAACGTAAACTCGTTACATTGGTGTCAGAAGTGGGATCAGTAACGAAAACACGTTACAATATAATACTAAAAGGTTGCTGGTGTGATATCATTGTTACAAATATTCACGCCCCAGTAGAAGATAAAATTAATGACATAAAGGACAGGTTCTGTGAAGAACTAGAACATGTATTTAACAAATTCCCAAAGTACCCTATGAAAATTTTGTTAGGAGATTTCAATGCCAAAGTAGGGTGGGAAGACATTTTCAAACCAGCAGTTGGGAATGAGAGTTTGCATGAAATTAGCAATGATTATGGAGTAAGAATAGTTAAATTTGCCACATCAAAAAATCTTACTATCAAAAGTACAATGTTCCCACATCGTTAACATCCATAAATTTACTTGGAGATCTCCTGAAGGAAAGACACACAATCAAATCGACCATATTTTGATAGATAGGAGACGGCACTCAAGTATACTTGATGTCCGATCATTCAGGGCAGCAGATTGTGTTACTGACCACTACCTGGTGGTGGCAAATGTTAAGGAAAGACGGGCAGTGAGCAAACAAACAGCACACAGAGTTCATATGGAGAGGTTCGGTCTCAAGAAATTAAATGACGTAGAGGTAAGGAAAAATTGCCTAATCAGTGGATGGAATCTATTATTGTAACAGTTCACAAGAAGGGTGATAAAACTGACTGTAGTAATTATCAAGGGATATCACTGCTATCAACTTCATACAAAATTGTATCCAATATTCTTCTGTCATGGTTAAGTCCATACATAGATGAAATTATCGGGAATCATCAATGTGGGTTTCAACGTAACAGATCAACTATTGATCAGATCTTTTGCATTCGTCAAATATTGGAGAAAAAAATGGAAGTGCAGTGAGACAGTAGATCAGCTATTTGTAGACTTCAAGAAAGCCTATGACTCAGTTAGGAAGGAAGTATTGTACAATATTCTGGTAGAGTTTGGGATACCCATGAAACTAGTTAAGCTGATTAAAATTGATTTGGCTTCTCCTCAAGAAGGGCTCAGTTCCATAAGTTAATATTGCTGCTGTCAGCTTTATGCAAAATTGTATTCAATATTCTTCTCTCAAGGTTGAGTCCATATATAGATGAAATTATTGGAGATCGTCACTGTGGGTATCAACATAACTCAAATGTTGATCAGATTTTTTGCACTCTTCAAATGCTGGAGAAAAATGGGAGTGCAATGAGACGGTACATCAGCTATTCATATACTTCAAGAAAGCCTTTGATTCAGTTAGGAAGAAATTATTGTACAATATTCTCATAGAGTTTGGGGTATCCATGAAACTAGTTAGGCTGATTAAAGTGTGTGTAAACGAAACATATAGTAAAGTCTGTGTAGGTTAACATTTGTCTGATAACTTTCCTATCCGGAGTGGTCTAAAACAAGTAGATGCTTTATTACCACTGCGTTTCAACTGTGCTTTAGATTATGCCATTATGAAGGTCCAGGAAAACCAGGTGGGACTGAAATTAAATGGGACACATCAGCAGCTGAACATAGATCGAGCATATTTGAGAACATGTTGCTGAAAATATTTGGACCAAATGAAGATGAAGTGACAAGAGGTTGGAGAAGACTACATAATGAGGAGCTTCATAACTTGTACTCTTCATGAACTGTAATTAGAATGATCAAGTCAAGGAGGATGAGATGGGTAGTATATGTAGCACAAAAAGGGTTGAAGAGGAGTGCATGTAGTATGTTGGTGGAAAAGCCAGTAGGAAAGAACCACTAGGAAGACCAAGATGTGGGTGGGTGGGTAATATTAAACTGGATTGTAGAGTGATAAGATGGGGTGCTATAGACTGGATTGATCTGATTTAGGATAGGGACCAGTGGAAGGCACTTGTGAGAGTAGTAATGAACCATTGGATTCCATATAATGCTGGGAAGTTCTTGAATATCTGCAGAACTGATGGCTTCTCAAGAAGTGCTCAGCAACCTGAAGTTTGTTTAGTTAGTGCATAGCATGATCAAATAATTTCTGGGCTGTATTTTAGTTTCTCATACACACACACACACACATATATATATATATACACACACAGGGTGTCCCAGGAGGAATGGACCAAACTTTGGGAGGGTGTTCCTTATGTTAAAGTATGCCGATATAACCCAAAACACCTATGTCCTAACGGTTGAACGGTTACGGAGATAATGGCCAGAGAAATGTCAAACTTTGACTGGTGTTACACACTTGTTGATTACAAAATACCTACTAAAACTGGCAGGAATATGTGGATTCTGTAATGTTAATAATGTACATAACATCAAACTAACTTGTGAGTGATGTGAAGCCATAAAATTGAAGTACAAAATACTCGCTTGCCATGTCATAATTGTCCTTAGGGTTTCCAAGCACTATACATGACACA
>NW_019731217.1:547144-551206 GCF_002891405.2 Cryptotermes secundus | reverse complement strand
AAATATATTGTAACTTGTTTCTGGTTACTGAAGACGCCGTAGAGATCGTTAATTGGTTTATTCAACAATCTACAAGTAACGGCTACAGTCACTTACCACACAGTTGCGGGGCTTCACACTTTATAACCCTATGCACAAATCAGCTCACTCTGTGTTCAGTAGTCTACGCGTTTAAAGTGGGGGAGCTATGTATCACTGTATCACACACTCCCAATTACACAATCACACACACGTCCGGTTCTTCTTTCCGCGACGGCTGCTATACTCCAACTGTGGTCGGCTGACTGGAGAACTGTTGATAACACACTCGCTCGTAGGCTTGCTTGGAACTATCTTCGGCGATGGCCACGTTACAACTCTGCAACTGCTACGTTACAACTCAACTCGGTGACTGTTACGTTATAATTGCTGTAGCCACATAACAACTGACTGGTAGCTGCTGTGCAGTTCCCTTATATATCCGCAGTGGTGCCTGTTGCGTGCCACATCAAAGTAGGAAGCGGTTCCGCTTCACTGCGCGTTGCATAGCTACCAGGATGCGGGGACTCACCTAACTTCGGCTCCGCCCGTGACGTCACCGCGGGAGAGTGGCGGGGTGATGAGTCACCTATTACGCGAGCTCTACGTTACCACTACGTGCCGCTGGGGAGGTAGGGGTCAACATGTCACAATATATATAAAAGAAAATATTGTGACCATGAAGAAATCTGTCTCAAAGATTTTAGCATGTTTAGAGCTCCCTTCCAGATTAAAAATGGTTTTTGGAGCATGCCTTACTAGTGCATGAACAGTTCAGTGGATTTCATTTATATTTGATATTTAAGAGTTTATATGTCATAGGTTTCTGCCCAGTGAACATGAATGGTCTAGCTCCAAAAATATGGGCTGCAGTGTTGATTTTCTTAAAAACCACTCTAATGGTATTTTTAAATTTCAGTAATTTATGGAGACCATCTCCCTAAATAAAACAATATAGATATCATCATCATATTCATCAATTATTAGGCCAGGTGGCCTGTTATGGTTTTACTCCATCTTTTTAACTGTCTTCCTAGGCTTCTTTTTCCTTGTGGTCTCTAGTGCAAAAGTTTGTTTGGGACTCTGTTAGACTTGGAAACTTGAGATCATCTAGTGTTGTCTAGTATGTGCACAAGAGGTCAAATATGAAACAGTGATTTTGTTAAAACCAGCTTTACTGGTCAGACAGCTTCAATTTTTGTTTTGTATTCAGTAACAAACAGTGGTCTTAACAGCAGCAGTCAGTTACATTTCCAAGATAATTTAATCAAGGTCCGTGATATATGAGGAAGTATGTCCCTTGTCCATGGTCCTTTTACTTCTCATATGTGTAGTTGTATATATGTATGAAAACATATTGTGATGGTGAAAAAAATCAGTCATAAGATTTTGAAAAATTTCCAAGTGTTTGAGCCCCCTGATTATGAAAAAAATTGCTTTTTGATGCTGTCTCTGTTTATGGATGTGTGAATCACTAGCATCTGAATGGTTGAATGGATTTTATTCATATTCGTTATTTCAGAATTTATTATACTAAGGGTGTTCCATATATAATGCCGCCTTTTTTTTTAAAGAAAACTACAACAGATACAGAAATCAAAATAATGCAGTTAAATAGAGCAAGATTTCAGCTACTTACAGCTATTTTTCCACATAATCACCACCATTCGTTATGCACTTTTGCCATCAATGAACAAGAGCCTGTATGCTGCGCCTGTAAAAGTCTGCGCCAGCAGAGGCTAGCCACTTTCTTATAGCTGCAATGACAGCATCTTTGTCTGGAAAGTGTTGCCCACACAGTCCATCTTTCTTAGGCCCAAAGAGATGGAAGTCTAAAGGTGCTAAACCGGGGCTGTAAGGTGGATGTGGTAGGACAGTCCAGCCAAACTTTGCAATGTGCGTGGTGGTTGCCAAATTGGTATGGGGGTCTAGTGTTATCGTGTTACAAGCGAAAGGTTGTCTGCTTCTCTGGCCTGACTCGGGAAATACGGGCTTTCAGCTTAGTCAGCGTCGTCTTGTAGCGTTCAGAATTGACAGTCCCTGGTCGTTATCTGCTGATCTGTTCGGATGAGGCGCTGTTCATTGTGAGAAGTGGCAGCTGAGCAGGGACGCCCATGGCGTGGCTTCTCGTGCACTTCACTTTCGCCACTGTTGAAACGCACTACCCACCGAATCACTGTGCTGACATCCACTGTATTGTCTCCGTACACCTTTAGCAAGTGTCGATGGATGTCAATGGGTACAATTTGTTTGGCAGTGAGAAATTCAATAAAACAGTTCTCTTTCATACGCACTTCTATGTCAGACGCCATTTTGGTAGACTGCTCTGCTGTCGCTATCTGTCGCATGACAACCAAATTAACAATACATTGGTGGGAAGGTTCAACCTTTACTACAACACCACCAACATCCAGCTCAGACGTTACATATTAACACAAAAAAATAGGAGGCATTATATATGGAACACACCATGTATATTAGTGCCTCTATAGTCTAGTAGTCAGCAGTTCCTGGCTACAGATTCAGAGGTCCGGGTTTGATTCCCGGTGCTACCAGATTTTTTTCTGAGAAGTAGTGGGTCTGGAATGGGGTCCACTCAGGCTCGTGATGATAATTGAGGAGCTTTTTGAAGGAAATAGGGGCTCCGGTCTAGAAAACGAAATTAATGGCCATGGGGATTTGTTGAGCTGACCACGTGACACCATCTGTCCGCAAAAGTTGGTACTAACTTCACTGACAAGTGGTGGTTGCTTGGTCGGTATAGTTTGCTTGCTGACTAAAACCATGGAGTTTGTTTTAGTGCTTGGTGAGCTGGGGTAGCTTAGTTGGTATAGTGGCAGACTACAGGCTGAACAGCCAGGGTTCGCATCCCAGCAGGAGCAAGAGATGTTTCCCCACTTCATGGTGTCCAGACCAGCTGTGGAACCTACTCAACCTCCTGTCCAATGGGGTGTTAGTTTAAAGTTGTTGGAGTGAGAAGCTGTCCTCTCACATCCATCTAGCGCTGAATGATATTGTAATTTGTGGAAACCATCTGCTTAAATAGAACTGCATAAGTGGTATCTTCTAGGGTCCTGAATGTGAAATGTCATTTTTGTCAGAACCAGCTTAACAGGTCAGATGGATTGCATCATTGTTCAGTAATCAGCAGCTAGCAGTGATCTGCTGAGCAACAGTTTGTTACATTTGTGAGGTAATGTAATATAGGTCAGTTGTATGGGAGATAGGATGTGCAAAGTCTTTTCCCCAGTTTCTTTTTCTCTGTGACAATTGCATCTGTCCCCTGTTCCTTTCTCTCTCATCTTGTGATTGATGCAGCAAATCCAGCAATGGCACCTTTGTTGGAAACATTAGCAGAAGTAATTTGCTTTGAAATCTACACATACATCCTGTGCTTGTTCTTGAATCATGATGACGTTAATTCTTCTCCCCTTCAGTACCAGCCTGAGTTTCAGAAAAAGAAATCATATGTTTGGTAGGTCTGAAGAGTATAGAGAGTTTGGGAGAGGTCATGCCATTCGTATGTGTCTTTGTATCTCTGCAGGGTGCCTGTTAACTCTTTGACTGGCGCGAAGGGTATTTAAATCCCACCCCTGTCCTGGCAGGCCCTTTAAACCTTATGTCGCTAAAATGCATGTAGTTACTTTATCCTAAACAACTTCAACAAAAATTGGTTTCTAAAAACTAAATTTTCAGGAACTAATTAAAATACAATATTTTATGCAATAAATGCCTTTCCATACCTCTTTATTAGTTTTTCTTCGTGTGATAAACATTGAAACATGAAAGTTTGCAGAGAGCCACACCACAGCCTGCACACATGATACTTGTTTCTTTTCTAATCTTGTGCTTAGCACTCACGCGACACTTTCTCAGGGCACCATTCTTCTTGTTACCGGGAGGAACATGGACCATTTTGTGAATTTTCAAGCCACCCTCTAGACGATTTACTGGCTCTTTCACTGGTGGTCTTTTCAAGGTCGAGGGCGGAGGCGTGACTGCACTCGAGTCTGACGCAATAGATTCGTCATCCACTTCATTCCT
>NW_019731217.1:539871-546943 GCF_002891405.2 Cryptotermes secundus | reverse complement strand
TATCAATTTTGATCCCGAAACTATTAGCAAATGGAAATATTGGGGGTACAGTGTCTCCGTACGTTCATGAGATGGGCGTGTCAGGCACCGCACTCGTGGTAGGTAAATGTTCATGATTACTGTCTTGTGGATCATTGTCTATCAATGTATTATTGTCACTATCAACTTCATCCAATTCAGGAATCATTATTTCATCGCCACTATCATCATCAGAACAAATCTCGTTCACAACATTTTCCAGCTGGTCTGTAGGAACACGAAGATACTTTCTGCAAGAAGCCATGGTGAATCTGAATGAATGTGAAATATTTTCTGACCTTTTCCTTCTCAGAGGGTTCTAACAATAATATAGACCCCCACAAAGTTTACAAGGGTTCTTTACAAACATGCACAAAAACTATCATATATATGTCTTTGGTTGATGAGTGCCAAGAGAGCAAAGAAGGGAAGAGATTGTCAGAGCGTTAAAACACGCCAACGCCAGGGAACGGCTGGCATCGTCCGGGCGTTAAAACACGCCCGCGCCAGTCAAAGAGTTAAGATTGCTCAGTCCATACGTCTCTGCATGTGCAACTATTTGAGAACGAATAAATCAGTTTTGGTGACATTTCATATTATAAGATTTTATGAAAAATATGTGTTTCATTTGCATCAGACAGTTTTAGCAACTAATTTACATGAAGGCCTGTTTGTGTTTATGTGCATGTCATAGGAATAACATGGTAATTATGTATTGGATGAAGAACAGCTGTGAACAGCATTTGTAGAGAAGGATGCACATGTTTTATGTCGAGTAAATATTTTCTGTAAGTTTTACGGTTTGGGGGGTAATTAAAGAAAATTAGTAAATTTTCCAGAACTGTTATGCTATGTGTGCATTTCTAAACTTGTATGTTCAGCTAACAGCAGTGAATTTTTGAACACATGCAAAGATTGTGGACATTTTTTATGTATGTATTTATTTATAATATGCATCTATTTAGCCATGACTTACTTGTTTGTTGTGTAATAAGTGGAAAGACACATTTAAAAAGCATTTGCTCCTGATCATCAGTTTTGTGCTATTTATGAGAGAACATCAAAAGATGGCATTCACAGATTGAAAATATAAAGTCAGTTACAGACTGGACACACCTACAAGATCTAGAACAAAACAGAATAAAACATTTACTAGAAGATGAAAAATCGCATACTATAACAGATACATATATGACATTTTCGTATTATATAATCAAAAATAACTCCCCAAAGCCTTCTCGAACAATTCAGTGCACAACATAAAGACTTGCAATTTACAATAAATGAGGGAGTAAACAACCAAATAGCTTACTTAGATTTAAATCTAATCAATAAACAAGGACAAATATAAATGGAAATATACAGAAAACCCACAAGGATAGATAATAACAATAAATAATAACTCATGCCACCCCAAAGGACAAAAATTAGCAGCATATAAAAACTGGATACACAGACTTCTCACATTACCCCTTAAAGAAAACACCAAAAACAAATTAAATACTATTATTAATATAACACTAAATAATGGTTATAGGAAGGAAGACATCCTACATTTATATAACAAACTCAAACAACGGAAAAATAATCCTGAAAATAAGGCTGAAGACGAACAAAAATTGGTTACGTTTACCTACACAGGAAATTCTCCTTGTCTTGAAGGAGCCACCGGTGGAACTGACTCTGGCACAGAGTGCTCTAGAAATTTGGGTGCTTGTCACAAAGATGACTTGGATTCATCCTGGAACAGGACATCCTGCAAGCCTGAGACATGACAGTGGATTTGAAGCACATGTGCTATGACTAGGCAAAGGAAAGGTGTCATTATGGCATCCTGGAACCTGACCATGATCCTTCTCTCTGACACTAGCCAGCAACAAGGTGGTATCGTCTTGCTGTGAGAGGGTGGTGACTGTGTGGCTGCAAGGTCCCCATGAGGCAGGAAACTTCCTAGTGGAACCCAGCATGAAGACTTCAAATTAAAGGACTGTACATAGTCATAGTATTGGCTCAAGTTAAATGGGAGGTACTCATTAGAATCCGGAATGTGAACAAGGCCAGATGTTGGCCCAAGGTACCACCCTCATTCACTGTGAACAAGTTATGTGGGCAGTGCCAGTTGATGGTTCAGACCCTGAAATTCCAGGGATTCAGCAGCTCAGTGAACAGCTGCAAAAGCTGGTGTCAGACCCTAGGTCAAATCTCAATACCAGAGAAACCCACAAGTTTGAGAAGTTAATCATTGTATTCCAGGCCATTTGCATAACAAAGAGCAGTGGATATGGGTGGATCAATAGAGTTTACCGCCGCCCTGAGACTGGTGATGCTGTCAGATCAGTAAGCCCCCCACCCCAACAGGCTGAGGTATGTCAGTTGCTGAAGTACATGAAAGGATGAAGGGAAGTTAAAGAGTTGGACATTCCTTAGTGTTCACCTGTCTTGCTTGTCAGGAAGAACAGAGGCCTTCAGTTCTTTGTTGGCTGTCAGCAGCTGAATGTCATTACAAAAGACTGCTTCCTGCTTCCAAGAATAGGTGACACCCTGGATTTACTGACTGATGCAGAGTGGTTCTCCATCTTTGATTTGAAGGGTGGCTACTGGCAAGGTGCCCTTCACCCAGTGACAAGGAGAAGACAGCATTCTTTTCAGACTTGGGCTGTGACAGTCCAGAATTGCATTTGACTTTGTAGTATATTGTCAGCATTTGAGTGCTTGTTGGAATCCACCCTGTGGGGCCTTACTTACAAAGCCTACCTGGTTTACCTGGATGATGTGATCATTATACTCGTAGGCTGGACTTTCTGGGAGAAATTTACAACCTGTGGTAGGTATTCAGGTGTTCCAAGGGACACGCCTCAAAGTGAACCCCTAAAAGAGGCAGTTGTTCAATAAGGAGGTGTGGCACCTGGGACGTGTATTGCCAGAAGTAGTGACAACAGACCCACAGAAACTGAGGGCTCTATACGAGTAGCCACTGCCGAAGGGCAAATGCAAGTTAGAAGTTTCAGCAGGATTCACAGACTTTCCATTGGGAACGCAGCCGATAGCTGCCTTTTGGTCCCTGAAAAACTCAGTTTGTATTGTAACCATCCTAGGAAAGCCCCAACTGGTGCAAAATTCATCAACACATATGTGAGCAACATGGGTATTGGAGGCATGGAGGCATGCTGTCACAAGTCGAGGAGGGCCAGGAGTTTGTAGTAGCTTACTACAGCAGGACCCTATCCAAGGCTGACAGAAACTAGTGCATTACCTGACAGGACTTACTGCCTATGAATGAATGAATAAATAAATAAATAAGGGTGGGCTTAAACCAGCCAACGCACCATGACTGTCAGTGATCTGTTGTGCATCCCTGTATGGTCACCCCCTTGACAATCTTACACTTTGTTCAAAGTGAGGTGTCTTGCTTAAAGGGGGGTCTCGTTAGTGACCTGGTTCCATATAAAGTAGTGTCCCAAGTGATGAAATCTTAAGCTGTAGCTTAACCCTTTACAGTCATAACATATCTGCAGTCAGGACGTGAAGGTATTTAAATTCCTGCAGAGCCACAAAGTACACTGTTTACTCCTGAAGAGTTTGTGCAACAAGGGCCTAAAATGAAAATTCAGAATGTGTACTTACATTTTCATTTGTCCAATTTTTGGGCCAGCTGAACTCTACTACAATATCTGTCAGTAAAAAGGTGGTAGCCTTCAACACCAGACACACTGTCCATCAAGGAAAGAACTGTTCTAGAAATGAAAGGTTTTTCAGAGTATGGCAAGTTACACAAGTCGTCTGTAAGTTTTCTGTAATTTTGAATTATACTATGAACATAACCAGTGTCACTGTCAGCTAATACAAATAATCTGATGCCCCACTTCATTGATTTTTATTATTATAAGTTTTGAAAATTATTTTGCCCTTAAACCCAACTGTTGATTCAGCTGTTGGAATGTTTTTACATGGCACAAAATGTTTCTGAAGCTGTTTCTCTATATGTTTGATCACCGCGTATACTTTCTTTGTTCTTTTGGTGGTATCGTTTCTCACATGCATCATCCAAAATATTAGTAAAAAGCGATCAACAGATATTACATCACCAAAAAATTTTACCTGTGTTGTCCACTCACTAGACCAGTAGTTTTTTTGTGTTGGATAATTAGATTATGCTCATATTTATAATTAGCCTTAAGAACGCCTTCACTTCAGAAGAGACATATCAGACCACCTACTCCAAATGGACCATGGGCTTAGTTCAAATTCCTCAATTTTGTGACTTACCTATTTGTCTCCAAGACATTGTTATTCAAAAGCTCGCCATTGAAAAATAAAGTAATATAATCCATGGGCTCTGCATCTGGCAGAAGTTTAAATCGTGGCCCTGCACATTTAGTAAATCTGTATGCCTTAGGTTTATTGTCGCCCTTTGTCACGTCCCACCTATCAATGCGCACAACACTTGTTTCACTCTCACTCTCACATTCTGACATTTTGTTACTTGTTTCATCACTTGCAGTTGCTTCTTTAATTTCCAAATCCATCTCATCATCAGAGTCAATATTGAGTTCTTCAGTTAATACATCACTAATAGATTCTTCATCTGTATCACACAAGGGATTATATTCACATTTTTTTAAGCAAGAAGGGCTAGGTTTGCTTGAACGTAAAGCTGTGCTGCTAACACGTGACACATTGTAATCTGTAAATGGCATTCATTCCTCAAGAAGTCCAAATTATGACTTCCAGATGGCAGAAGAAGGCAGACAAAACATTCATGAATGTGTTGGCATATTATTATACAGTGGTTAATAGTGATCGATCTGTAGTCCTGCCTCAATATCCCAGTCCTTTTCTTCACTCAGCACATTTCTCTTCAGTTGCTTCTTTATGTTCCTCTTTGATTGCTTTTTGTGTCACACACTGAACTTATGACCCACCACTTTTTCACTAGCTTGGATACACATGACTTTGTGAGAACTGGCGAGTCATGATATTTATGACGAAACTTACAGATACATTTTCTATAACTATTTTCCTTGCAAAAGTTATGACAATAAACACACACTGTTCAATAGTGAACTTCATTTCAGTATAAATGTTGATTGCCTCTCAACACCTCTAACAAAGACCGACTATTAATGCGACCTGCAGTGACAAAATCAGATCTGACGGTACGTGTTTATCAGCACTAATGGCTCATTCTCCTATCGGCAGTTAGAGCAGCGATCTGTGAGGAATGTTGTTCCAGCCCAACAGTGTTGCAAAGTTTCCTCATTGGTTGGTCGCATTGTATTTGGAAATTATTGAGTAGCTGCACAACTTGTGGCTTCTCAAGAAGGGCTCAGCTCCATGATGTTAGCTAGATGGTCGGTCAGTTAGTCAGTCAGGCTTCAAATTTGTCAATACATGTGAATATGCATTATATATTGATCTTTAGAAAGTAATTTGATGTTTGGTACCAAGCACTCAAACCATTATTGTGCGCTTTAATTTTGACACAACCACATACCAAGGTATGGTGTAGTATGTCTAATATTTTAAACTTCACATTGGTGTGACCAAGATGAAAATACATATTAAAATATATATTATAAAAGATAAAACAACTCCATCCAATGTGGCTGTTGAAGTCTTACTACTTCAATTCTTAACACCCTTACATGTTTCAGTCCCTATAGACCATCATCAGAGGGACATCAATACTCTTTGGAAACCACTATTACAATGCGTGTTTTAATGTTAAAATATATACACATACAATGTTTGTAATGCACAATATATACAAAATCCAAAGTTTTCACAACTACAGTGGCTGTCTTGGTATATTAAAGGTTTTTAGAACTTTTGTTATTTAAGTTAAAATTTTTAAACCAAATAGGTTCGTGTCCCTTCTCTCATCACCTTTCTTGATGGGGGCCGAACTTGTGCCACCTGTCTTTCTCGAGGAGGTTCTGCAAATATATTATGGGTATTGTATTATTTCTGCAACCCTATTATATATTTTTTTAAGGAGTTTGTTGCTTATTCCTACCTTTGATATCGTCCTGTGTTTGTTTGTGGTGTGCTGTGTTGCTTTTACTGTTCAAGGGTGTGTTGCACCACGTATTTATATTTCCTATGTCTGTGACATTAATTTGGGCATGTTCTGATGTTGTATTATGAAGTTGAACATGTTATGTTGGTTATTACTTTCTTTTGTCTGTTTTTATTCTTCTATCAATTTGTTGAGCTTATTAAAGCAATATATATGGAAGTCTTCTTTTATATTCATGATGCTTCCTTTTTTGGCTTTCTAAATCATTTCCGTTATTACTGTCATCGGTCTGTACTGATGGTGTTTGTTTAGTGTATGTTGGGCAAATGCTGATTCATCTTTTTTAGTCTTATGTTTCTTATGTGTTCCTTGTACCCTGTTGTTAGATTTCTACCAGTTTGGCCGATGTATACATTTTGGCAGCTTTGGCATGTTATTTTGTCTATCCCACTTTGTTCATAAGGGTTTGTTTCTTATTTTTCGTTTACTAGTTTACCTTTTGACTGGGATGTTTTGAAGGCTATCTTTATGCTGGTGTCTTTGAATAGTTTAGTGATTTTTCGTATGTAATTTCCTGTGTAGGTAAATGTGACCAATTTTTGTTCTTTTTTGGCTTTATTATTTGGTAAATGATACAAACTCCATCCCAAGTGCAAACAATATATATTATATGTCTTTGATCTTGTTCTCTTCCACACTACATGTTTCGGCCTCTATCGGCCATCATCAGGTGTATACTCTTAACGTTGCTGCTACACTGAACCCAGTCTAAAATTTAACATTTTAAAACACATTGTTATTTTCTTCGTATTATCAACATCTACCTCGTTGATATGTGTCTGGTATGTAGATTATATTGCACACGTCAAATTTGATTTTCCTGTAGTAGCACTATAAAATCTTTAGTTATGATTTTAAAATCCTTTAAAATTTCTCTAAATTTTAAATTTAAAATTTAAAATTGTTAGGGTTACTCGCCCTATGTCTAAAGTGCTGGAGCGGCTAGTTCTTGTTTCCACACTGTACAGGTGTTAT
>NW_019731217.1:326231-539346 GCF_002891405.2 Cryptotermes secundus | reverse complement strand
TCTTGATTAATCTTTTGGTTATGTTTGTGACGTATCCGTTGTTATGTAATATGTTTTTAATAATGTTCTTCTCTATTTGTTTTCCTTTTTCTGTTATTGGGTATGTGTATAGTCTATTTATGAGGTAATTAATACCTGACAATTTGTGCTCGAATGGATGGCACGAACTGTTAGGTATTATGATGTCTGTTTGTGTGGGTTTCCTATATATTGCGAATTGCAACCTATCTTCATTGCGATATATTGTTATATCTAGAAAGTTAATTGATTCTTGTTGTTCTCTTTCAATGGTGAACTTTATAGTTCACCATTGAAAGAGAACAACAAATATACGAATATTTGTATATTACAGATAACACCTGTACAGTGTGGAAACAAGAACTAGCCGCTCCAGCACTTTAGACATAGGGCGAGTAACCATAACAATTTTAAATTTTAAATTTAAAATTTAGAGAAATTTTAAAGGATTTTAAAATCATAACTAAAGATTTTATAGTGCTACTACAGGAAAATCAAATTTGACGTGTGCAATATAATCTACATACCAGACACATATCAACGAGGTAGATGTTGATAATACGAAGAAAATAACAATGTGTTTTAAAATGTTAAATTTTAGACTGGGTTCAGTGTAGCAGCAACGTTAAGAGTATACACCTGATGATGGCCGATAGAGGCCGAAACATGTAGTGTGGAAGAAAACAAGATCAAAGACATAATATATATTGTTTGCACTTGGGACGGAGTTTGTATCATTTATCGTGTAGAGTGCAACAGGATGCTTAAGTATAATATTGTTTTATTATTTGGATTACTTTTCGTTTAAGTTTGTTACGTAGTTGTGTGATGTCTTCCTATCTATAGCCATTATTTAGTGCTATATTAATAACAGTGTTTAACTCTTTGTTTTTAGCGTTCTCCACGAGGGGTAGTGTGAGAAGTCTGTGTATCAAATTTTTGCATGCTGCTAATTTTTGTTCTTTAGGGTGGCATGATTTATTATTTATTGTTATGTCTGTTGTTGTATCAAGTCAAGGAGGATGAGGTGGGCAGGTCATGTAGCACGAATGGGGGAGACGAATGCGTATAGGATATTGATGGGAAAGCCAGAAGGAAAGAGACCACAGGGAAGACCAAGGCGTAGGTGGGTGAACAATATTAGAATGGATCTTAGAGAGACAGGATGGGATGGTATGGATTGGATAAATCTGGCTCAAGATAGGGACCAGTGGAGGGCTCTTGTGAACACGGTGATGAACCTTCTGGTTCCATAAAATGCTGGGAAATTCTTGAGTAGCTGCAGAATTGGCGGCTCCACAAGAAGGGCTCAGCTCCATGAGTAAGTAAGTCTGTCGTTGTGGGTTTTCTGTATTGTCACGTGTTGGGTATGGCATGTGACAAATAACTATGCATGGGTCTCAGATTCAGCGAATCTTTGTTGGACGCTTCACTTATACGCTTACGAGTACAATTATTATCCACTGCTTCACTGTTATAATTACTTCTTGTACCACTGATCTCGGCTGCTATGTTGTGAATGTCTTCTGTAGCGGCTATTCCCAGGCTTACTTCTGTATCTCTCGACATCTGCCCGAGACTCTGGCGAATGCATGCAACCCCTTTTTATACCCTCGGCCGCTGCTATGCAAATGAACCCTCTGTTATAACTGTGGAAACGCTGCTTTGTTGATTCTGCGATTCCTACGGAAGGACCCACTGTTATTGCATTGTCTCTGTGGGAACGCTCCGTGTATTCATTGTAACTGTGGAGATTCGACGCTCTTGACGCAACGGCTCACTGTTGTTGCGTTACTATGGAAGTGTCTTTTCCGAACACGTTACAGTATATTTCCATTTCTGTTTGTAGAAATCTAACAACAAGGTACGAAGAACACATAAGAAACATAAGACTAAACAAAGATGAATCAGCATTTGCCCAACATATACTAAATGAACGCCATCAGTTCAGACTTAAATAACAAAAGTTTTAAAAAACTTCAGTATACCAAGCCAACTGCTGTAGTTGTGAAAACTTTGGATTTTGTATATTGTGCTCTTACCACCCTTTTATCTGCCTACACGTTCGGCGCCACTTCTTACCGCCATCCTCTTCGTCGTCCTTACCGCTCAGTGAGACTTCAAGCCTCACGAGTTGGTCGTCCCTTACCTGCCCTTCACGTTCGCACCTTTGTGGTCTGCCCTTTTATCCGCCGCTTCCTTGTAGCTGTCTGATTCAGGGTAGGGTGTGGGATTGCTCTGAATACTTGAATTTTTATGGGCGCCAGTGGACTTGGGTGAAATCCACGACTTTGGAACTGGTAAAACAAAGGTGGGGATATGGATAGGCGGACGTTTGGGGTTCCGACTGCTCAGAAGGTAGGACGAGATTCTGTCTCAGGGCGACTTCTGGGCCTTGCTCACACAAGGGGAGAGAGAACACTGAAAAAAACTAGCACTTCACCAACACTGTTGCTTTTATTGTTAGTGTTCACTAGAGTTACACATTACGAGGCCCTAGCACTTGGACTTTATACACCAATTTAACGTCCGGGAGGTTACTACTGTTACTCCCTTTGGCAACTCTCTCCAGTTACTCACTATCCATGACTACGCTCTTATTCCCGTGTAAAAACTGCTCTTATTGCCTTGTAATGACTCACTCCCGCCGTTTCCTTCTGATGACTGACTCCCGCTGTTTCCTTCTGATGACTTGTAATGACTTGTAATGACTGCTCTTATTGCCTTGTAATGACTCACTCCCGCCGTTTCCTTCTGATGACTGCCTCCCACTATTTCCTTCTGATGACTGACTGCTCTGGAGAGGCAGAAGTCCCGACGGTTCCGGGAACGCCTGGATTCCTCTCCTCTGAAATTTTGCTGATTGGCTGAACCTAAAATTTGGGTGTTTCTCTCATTTGCATTCAGCCAATCCCTATCCAGATCCATGTTAATTTGGGCCTAAGTACAACACGGTCCCTCTGACAGCTCTCAAATAAATGGAGGTACGCTAACGATCGCTTGGTACACCCCTTCGAAAATTATTGCGACTCGTATCTGTCAAGCCTCAAATTTTCAAAGACTCGAACCGTCGAAGTTAAGCATTGAAATCCCCAGAAAACACAGCGGGATACTTCCTGCTCCGTTCTGGGTTTTCAAGTGACCTGCAGCTTGCTTGTCCCTCAGAAAGACTAGATGTTGTCCTTGGCATCTGCTGGGCCTGGGGACAACTGTANTAAGTACAACACGGTCCCTCTGACAGCTCTCAAATAAATGGAGGTACGCTAACGATCGCTTGGTACACCCCTTCGAAAATTATTGCGACTCGTATCTGTCAAGCCTCAAATTTTCAAAGACTCGAACCGTCGAAGTTAAGCATTGAAATCCCCAGAAAACACAGCGGGATACTTCCTGCTCCGTTCTGGGTTTTCAAGTGACCTGCAGCTTGCTTGTCCCTCAGAAAGACTAGATGTTGTCCTTGGCATCTGCTGGGCCTGGGGACAACTGTATATCATCTTGTTATCAGTAATACAGTTCATTTAAATGTAGTACATTGTAATTAAGAATGTAAATCAACAACATTGTTGATGTTCCTGCATGGTGCGGTTACAGTGCATTACAAACATTGTATGTGTATATATTTTAACATTCAGGACACCCATTGTAATAGTGGTTTCCAAAGAGTATCGATGTCCCTCTGATGATGGTCTGTCAGGACCGAAACATGTAAGAGTGTTAAGTACTGAAGTAGTAAAAACTTCAACAGTCACACTGGATGGAGTTGTTTTATCTTTTATAATATTGTTCGTGTGATGGACCAGAATGAAAAAGAGAATAAAATAGATAAAACAGAGTTACATGTCCGTAATAGTCCCAGTATATTTTCCATGCCTTCTGTAAACTGAATTTGGCCCACATTTGAGCACAGTAGTACTGTTGACTTCCATTAAATGCTGTTAACATTTTAGGTAGTAGCATGGAATTCTTACATGCTCAAGTATGTGGTCCTGCAGGGTTTTACTAACCTTACCTTAATGAAAGAATTGCCTCAAATTGGACTGGTGATGAAGTTCTATGGCTGTAAGTAATATAAAACACAGCACAATACTATTAGAAATTTGCATGTTTTATGTTATTTCCTTTGTTCAGTTTGTTCACCAGTTCATATTGGATCCACTTGCTGTATATATTTCTGCATCAATTTAATGAATGACTGTAACAGTGCAGTTGAAAAGGGCTTGCTTATGTTTGCAGTATCGGATGATAATTCATCAGTTCAGTCATCCCCATGGCAGCGTGATCACTGTTGGAAACAAAGTAATCCACGCCATAATATTGGCAAGGAGATGACATTCATCATGCAGCCATTGCGTCACATGTTATATATCCGGAACTTGCACTTCTTCTCGAATACTATTCGCCGGAAAAGAAGAAGCCCTTATGATCCCACGGAAGTTACTGTGTTAGATGTGAACAGTACAAACAATGGGAAATTAGTGAGGCTGAAAAAAGTAGGATCGGATCCAGCCAAATTGACTACTATAGTACAAACACTGTGGGAAAGAGTGCAGGGATCAAGCAGTAGTGAAACAGTGGCATGTAGCAGCAGTGGGGTGAGTACATCAATGCCAGTGCAGAACCATGCAAGGACAGTGACTGTGGCTGCCTGTCGCATGGATCCAAGCATAATATCTCCGCGAAAAAGAATTCTTCGAGAGATGGAACGAGTCAGCCTTGATGACTTGGCTAATTCAAAACGGCACCGAGCTCGTACCACTAGTGCCTTGCCCCACAATAATAACAACAATGGTAGTAGCAACAACTGCATCGTCACGTGCCAAACTCTGCAACCAGGTAGTGCTCTGCCTTCACCACCCCAGCCAGGGACAAAGGTTAGTGTGAGCAGTTGCAGTTACAGTATCACATCTCTTCTGGGTACAGGCCGGGATGAGGAAGCTGCTGTAGCTGGAGCAGGAATACAAGACAGTGAACCGTCGTTTCTACGTACTCTGCTCAAGTCTCCATCCCAGCAGGCCACGTCTCCTGAGCCAAGCCCCAGGCCAAAGGGAACCAATAAGACTGGAGGAAGCAGAAAAGCTTCACCCACTCAGCATCGGCAAATTAGGTCGCCATCTCACCATGGGTCCCCCACGCTTTCTCCATCACCAGAGTCACTTCGCTCAGGGCTACGAACTCCTGTTGTTCCGTCCGTGGGAAACCCGGCACATGCCCCCCAGTTGTCATCCTTTCTGCCATCACCATTGCTATATACCCCTTCTCTCACACCTCCCTACCTACCTCACCATCCCTCTTCATCCCTTGGTCATCATCCCTACTTGTCTGGCTTATCATCTATTCCCCCACCATATCGCGGTTCACCATCACCCATCCCTTCATACTGGGTCAACTACCCGCTCTCTAGTCTTCCACGGGGAGCACTGTACCCTCCTGGGCTGGTGCCCCCTTGCCAGGCCCCTCCACTCAGCTCCTGCCCATGGGGGTCTTTGAACCAGCAACCCCTGGATGACTTCAAGAAGGATGATGGTGCTTCAGGTAAATGAAGAATCTGAGGTTATTCTGTTGTTTTCTGTGTTCTCAATGTTGAAACAATTGGGCCTAATGATGAGTTCACTTTGTTTCCAGATGTTCCACTCAACTTGTCAAAACACGCCGGGTGAGACCACAAGCAGTACAGTGAGAAAGAAGTGAAATGTATATAGATGGTGCTGGGGTTGGAAAAGTAAGTTCAGTGACCTGCTTGTACCTGCGTCTGGATCAGTTGACTTATAAAGACTGTTTCTGCTCTAATGATGAAGCAGGTTTGAAATGAAGACAGTAGGAATCAAATACTCGGAACTTCCTTAACATAGTTGCATGGAATCATAATTATCTTTATGTATAGACACTTTAAAAGTGGGGTATAACATTTCTGCATTGTTTTTCAAAAGGATGCAGGAGAATTAACACTAACGTGCCTTGTTAGAGGCAAATGATTGATGATGACTTTGGTCACTTGTAAAGTTAGATTAGGTTGTTTTTTTATATCTGAGATTTATGAGTACATATGTGTTTTTTTCTTTTCTTTTGTTGCTCTTTTCCCCCCTTTCACAAGAATTTCAGTTTATGGCGAGAACCATTGAAAATGGTTGCTGCCATTGCATGTGGATTTTGTTATATAGAATCTAGTGCAGATTTAAAGAAATCTATCTGGAGTCTTGAGGAGTCCATGCCCATTAATACTTATATTTGTGATACCTTTCCAGTATTCACATTCTTCAGTAATAAAAGTGTATATATAGTTCCGATCTTTGAAATGTATTCACACTTGAAGAAGGGAAATTAATTTGGTTTATTAGGGGAATGTTGGTAAAATCTCATTTCAGACAAGGTGCGTCTAAAATTTGAACACAGAAATTATTGTCTAATTACCAGTTATGTTTCTGTCTTATTAAAATTTAATTTTACAACTGAATTTAAAGGTACACATTTATCACCTGTTTCCTATGGCAGCTGAATTGTTTTGTAGTTGGTGCTATGCTTGTCTGAATGATGTCATGGTGCTTATATTTTCTGTGTTCAGGCAAACCATCATTCATTTTATTATGGTATTCAGGAACTGAATGACAGACATTTCCTGAACAGAATCATACACAGGTTTTGGTTTGTGCAATCCAAATTAATGTTATAACTTTTCATTTTAATGCAAAACAGTGGAACTTTGTTAAGAAAGCTGCCTTTAGGACAGTGTCATGTCTTTTTTACAGTTTTGACTCTCTCTTTTGCATATTCATGTATATTGAGACAGCTATAGAAGTTGCCGCCATATACATTTTTGCCAGCCTCAAGTTCTGTTACGAGATCTTTCTCCAATAGTGCTGTGAAATATTTAAAAATGTAAACCCTAATGGCATGCATTTCGTTTTGTATATATAGAGAGATACAGTAAAGATTCAACTAATTTTGGTTTATTTAAAAAGAGAGAAAATGTAAGTTCGGATGTTTCTGAAAGGTAAGAGCATTTATTAATTTATAAGACAAGTAAGAAACAAGAATGTATGTCCTGGCATTTTTTGGAGATAACTATATGACATCAGTATTGTAATAATAATATCAAAGCCAGTCTACAAATGGAGCTTAGACCCAGCACTTTCACTTTCAAAATGGTCTCACTATCAGCCTCAGTTAAGGAAAATGAAAATGTTATGTTAGGATTTACAGTAGCCTGTATGTTATGGACCTCTGTATTTTAAGAACTTGATGTGGCAGATCCTGGGCCCCATCATAATTAAAGTTGTTATACTCAAGTACTCTTTGTATGTAAAGACATAAAAGAACTCCCATATGACATGTCTAAAACATGGTCTGCTGATGGTATATGAATGATTTACTGTACTTCTTGAGCATTTCATCATAGTAATTTTTGTTAAAGAAAAAGTTTTTGTACTTACAGCTTACAGATTTTGTCACCATTATTTACATGAAATAGAATTATTCTTGTGAAGCTAGTAGTTGCTTGTCAAAGAAGTTCCCTGCCTGTTATGGAACCCTGAGGTTTCATTACGCTCTTAGTTCAAGTCACTGGATCCAATTCTGAACCAGATACTTTCAGTTCATATGCTCAAACTCCATTCCTTTAAGATCCATTTTAATATTCGCCTTCTATTTATGTCTAAATTTCTATTTCACCCCAGAATTCTCACCCACTGTCAGTAGTGCTTAACCTAATTTTTATCTTGTGCCACTTTCTGTAGGCCAGGAGTGTAAGGTGCCATTGAGTTGACTGTATTAACAGAGGTATGTTTTTACTCATACACCTTTGCCTCAAGTTGTTTTTTTTATAGGTTCACATCTTAAAACAAAGAAATAGAAAAAAAAATGTGTTATTACCAACATTATTGAGTCTTGTATTTGCTTCACCTCAGCCAATTTGTAATCAGGTTGTTGTCTGGGATATAATGCCATGTAGTCTGTTGAAAGTCAACTGGCATTGCTGAGGAACATATCACATACAAGCAAAGCTTTGCTTGCTACTTGCTTCATACTGGCTTCCTGTTTGGCTTGCTCTTCAACCCTGAGGATGGAGGCAAAATGTTCCTCCAAAACTTCTTTTGGCTTTCAATATACGTATATGTATATGTACTTCACAGCTTTGTATCCCAGAAGATAGAACTCTTCATAATTACAAGCTGATGACAAATTGGCTCAAAGAAAAAAGACCCAATAATGCTGATAATAAAATCTTTCTTATTTTAAATTTCTCTAATTTTGTGTCCCAGAAGATAGACTTGTTCATAACTGCTACTGTGAGAACCGCAAATCCTACACGTAATTTTGTTATTTCAGGAATTGCCAGTTTTTTTTAAGTCATAAGTTGAGACTGATGTTTGGTCTTGGTTTCTTTCATCGATGTAAAGACTTGTCATAGATAAATGATTGCAAAATGGCAGATACATTGCTGGACACATTTTTCTGAGGTTAGGGAAATTTTCATAAGGCAGTGACTTCCAAAACTCGATAGTGTCATCAGCTGTAGGAATTACAGGAAGTATTTAATAACCAATAATTCATAATTTTAATTTAAGTAAATTAATTTTTTACATTATTAAGGGGTCATTCTAAACGTACAAAGTCACAGACTGAAAATCATAACATTAACATTTAAAAATACGTATATATTAGCAAAATGAACATCTTGCAATAATGATGGATTATCACTTCAGTGAACTTTTAACAGATGTCAGTAACATTTCATTATTTACTAATTCAATTTCTATAGCTGAACAGAAAACAGAGTCGACCCCAGGGCCATAGTGCAGCTGGAAGGATTAGGTCAATTGAAAAAAATCCACCTCATCGGGATAACAATTTACATTTTAGTTCAGTCACTTCCATTGTTATATTTGTGTCCGGTACATCTGTTTTCTGTTCAGCTATAGAAAGTGGATTAGTAAATAGTGATATGTTACTGACATCTGTTAAAATTTCACCGAAGTGATAATCCATCATTATTTGCAAGTTGTTTATTTGGTAATATATTTTTAAATGTTTATGTTATGATTTTATATGTTTAGAATGATCCCTTAATAATGTAAATAATCAGTTTACTTTAAATTTAAATTATGAATTATTGGTTATTAATTTGGTAAATAATTTGTTTCTGCCATGTAATTTAACATTCAGTAAATGTACATGAACAGTTAAACTGACTAAGAAAGCAAGAGAACCTTTCCTGGTCTTGTAACAGACATCTGCAGTCTGGTCATTCACTGTTTTCTTCCAGAAATTCAAAACACTGTCTTTCAGTTGCCAAATGTGTTGCAGAACTTTACGTCTAGAAAGCAACCACACATCACAGTGAAATGCCCTTTCTCAGATATTAACAGTGTTCTTTGAATTCTTAACAAAACAAACTATTTGCTACAATTGTATGTACACATGTTACTAGTGTACCCATAACATGAGTGAGAATTAAAAATTTTCCATGTAATGAATCATTGTGTGTAATGCAGAGATATTCGAGGGTGGGACCCTTTAAATACTTCTTTAGCAATGAGAACAGTTCTAAGTTTTTACAAACTGCAGTAGGAGCACTGTCAGTGCACAGTCTATCTAGTTTCATGAAATCTGCAGTAATTTTTATGTGCACAATTTATGTTTCAAAAATATCTTAATTATTCATTATACTGTGAAGTAGCTCAAGACCTACAAGTTCTTCAGTAACAAAGATTTTTATGATTTTTTCCAATAAAAGTGCACAACCGAGCTGTATCATGAACACATTGCTGCATAGATGTTGTGGTGGTTCATCATATTAATTTCCAGTTCTTCAGTGCACCTTGTTACAGTTGATTATGATAGTGGAATATTGAGAAGTTTTGTCGTCAAGCTGTTTCGCTACGATTTCTAAAATCAGCATGATAATTGCTCACCGTCAGAAAATGCCTTCCTCCTGCATCATCATCTTATTCTTCAGTTCGAGAATTAGGCAGATGGTAAGATCCAGCTTCTGTGAATTCCACCTTCTGCATGGTCTTTTCTTCCTTTGGGCACTCAGATTTCTTCCTTTATTTTCTTCGAAATTAGTGATGAAATGTCATACAGTGCTACAGTAATGGCTCTCAGTTTGCCAGCATTCTGTTGACAACATTTTTTATATCTACTGCTGGTGGTGTTTCATTTTTGATATAACTTTCCCATAATTCTGTTCCTGTAATTAGTTTCTATTCTTGTTTTATTCTTTATGCTGCTGCAATATAATATTGATTATAATTGAATCTCTTATTATTTGATAAGTCCCACATACCACAATTTGGTTTTCCATTTGTGCCCCAAATAAATGGAAACACATCTTTCCAGATTTTCAGTAAATTACATTTGTTGGTATGCTTAGTGACTATTTTTCTGTTGAGTTGTTTAATTGTTTTATGGGTGTGAACAGTTGGTGTGTTAATGAAGTACGTCTGAAATCATAGAACACATTTGTTTCAGTGACAGCAGCTTTAAATATAATAATGTAAACATACATTTGTTGTACCCAGGAATACAGAACACTTTTCTTGTAACATTCAGATATACCATTAAAATCAGTATGTAAAAATACAGAGCTCTCTGATTCAACTCCCACTGAACATACTCTTATATTGGATTTACGTGCGGGGAGTGCTACTAGGAAGAGAATATCAGGTCATCCTCTCTTTGTTCTGTCTGGAACCCATAGCAGGCATGTGCTATAATGAATAGGTTTGGCAGAAATTTGTGGTAGCATACAATATAATTTTAAAGTTCAAATGCCTTCATTAGATCTAGTTACTACAAATTGTTGTACTTGGCAAAACTGTAATGATTGTGTTAAGATTACACTTCTGCCAAATAAAGTGAAAAGTAAGCACCAAATATTAAAATTTGAAGAAAAAATATGTCTCCTCTTGAGAAGTATTTATGTGCCATTTTTGGGGCTGTGATGTTCCATGCATGGAACATGTGCCACATATTGATATCACTGCTCTAAATTATGCTTTGCATATGTCATTAATTTAGACATGTTCAGGACCCTGCCTAGTGAAGATTAAATTCACTCTGTACACAAACAACTGAGCAACCAGTGAGTGAATTTTCATGAGATTTGATATTAGGGAGTATTAATAAAATTTATCAACACACATACATATGTCAAAATATATATAAATATATGTTTAACTAACATATAATTGATTATGCTGCAGAACTAGTTTATTCTCAGTTGTAATGGACAGTTGACACAAATAAAGGCTTCGGTTGTTTCAGTGAAAGATCACAATTAAGGAAGAACAAAAGAGTCTTCACTAACTTTACATTTAATTTAAATAAGATTTGTGTTATTCTCTTATAGAAGTTTTCTGTTACTGTATGACTTGAAATATTTATTAAACAAATTCTTCGTATTTAATTTCCTTTTAGTGTTCATTATAACAGTGAACAGTGCAGCCTCAATATTGATTGTGTATGCATTCAGTATAGGCCTATAGTTTTGACTTTTCACCAATTTGATTAGGTATAAGCTAACAGTGAGTGATTGTATGTGAATTCAGTGTTTGTTTATTTTAAGGGAAGATTTTATTGTAGCCTTGATTGTGTATATCACCCCTCGTTTTCACATTAGCTACAATTTTTTTTTCTGTAACTAATTTGAAGGGCATGGATGTTGGCATATCATTTATGATTCTTTCTGCAGAATGCACCTATGAAGTATATGCTGTCTACTTTTATGTCTTGTTTTTGTTTGTGGGAAGTAATTGAAGGTAATTGTGATAATTCAAAATTGAATATATGTTAATTTTGTTGTATGAGTGATCAAATGTGACATGACACTTCACTGAAGAAAGTAACTGCTCTCTCTATTATGTAGTCAAATCATACATTCAAAATATAACTTCAATAAAGCTGTCATATTGTACTGTAACATACTTCAGTGCATTGAAAGAAGTGCAGCTGTATATGCATGTGACCATTTATCCATATACAGGACATCAGTTCTTTATATATGTAGGACTGTAAAATATACATGCCTTTGCCCAAGTGTAACACACACATATAAGAAACTGAAATTTATAAGAAATATAACAATGGCAGAAGGTACTTGAGGGTTTCTCCTGTATCCTGGTAGTTGTTTTGGATTTTCCCTCCTGTTATAGCAACAGCAGAAGGTAGTTTGTGTTTTCCCCTGTATCTAGCAACAGCATGTGATAGTTTGCATTCTCCCCATAACATAGTAATGGCAGAAGATATTTTGTGTTTTCTCCACGTATCATCGCACAAGACTGGATTTGAAGCTCTCAAAGTGGTGGTTGTAAAGAGTTACAGTCTTCTGGGATCTAATGCCATGTAGGCCCCCTCAGAGTCAACAGACTTTCTGCAGAAACATGCTTGTGCCCATCTTCAGGGTTGGAGAGTAAGCCAAGCAAGAAACCAGCATGAACACATAGATATCGGTTTACTTTAAAAAACTATGTCGTATTATATCCCATAAGGTGAAACTCTTCACAAATTAGTTCAGGTATTCCTGCCCCTCCCCATATCCTAACAGCAGTCCCATTGTCATAATCCTAATGCCTTTTCTACATAAGAAGGAATAGGGAATTAAGTGTGAAACTGCCTCAGGTAGGCCCTCTAGCATCATGCTGAGTTTCTTCAAAATGGGTACTGCAGCAGTGGGGAAACGTATGAATAACAAAGAGATGTACACTTCTCTTTGTAAGTACAGAAGAAGATAGATGATAAACCTTCTTTGAAACTGGTGGCACTCGGGAGCATAGTTGGTTGAGGCACTATACTACAAGCTGGAAGGTCGCGGGTTTGAATCCTGATGTGGTTATTGGATNGGGAGTAAAGGGCGGCCAGTGTGTAAGGCTGACAACCTTACCTCCATCTGTGAGCCGATTGTCTAGAAAATGTGTGAGCATTGACATCTCACAACGCTATGGGCCTTCTTGGCCTGTTACAGGGATAGCTTTCCTTTTTTTTTACCTTCTTTTAAGCCTTAATAGCTGTAGTAAGTCATTTTGTGTTGTATGGTGCTAAAGTTTATTTACCATTTTTTCAATTTAATTTAGAACATTAATATGTGGTGGTATAAGCCCAGTTTTTTTTTTTTTTGGCATTTATGTTTTAAATAAGATTAACTACTTTTTACTGCTTAAATTATAAGTGACAAGGCTGTTTTAATTCTATGATCTTCTATGTTAAGGGGAGAAGAGGGTCAAAAATGCATTGCTTCTTAAATTAAAGCTTAACAGAATGTTTCTGTTATGGAAAATTTAAATTGGCTTGCATTGGTTTCCAAGTATGTGGGTGACTGATCAACTGAACATTTACACAGCAGCAGTAAAGTTTTCATCCCTTTAATAGCTATCGTTATGTGACAGGAGGGTCAGTACATATGCACAGATGCTAAACTAAAATGGTTTTGCCATAGCATATCATCTGCCAGTATCTAAAGCTTAGTTTTTGTCACCACAATAGGAAATATGGATACATCATATGTTCATAGTTTCTTGTGGTGATGGAATGAAACAAATTTCACATGCTATATGATGCTAAAATGTAATATTTCTATCTGAAGTGTAATTTATATGCTGCTTTAGACCATGGTATTAGCATTTGTATGTGCTTATTATAGTTATTTCAGTGATGCAGTGACATTTCTGTTATGGAATTTCAGGCTTAGATACATTTGACAAACAGTGTGATCTCATAACACTGCAGTTGTGTACGTTGCATTGATTCTTTGGTAATTTAATCATGCCTTTTAAACTCTAATGTGGCATAACATGTTAGGATGATGTCATGAAAGATAAATTGGGAAGGAAATGGAATTAAACAGTCGTAACCCATTTTAAGGTAATAACATAGTATTTGCCTGGAGAGACTAAAGGGAACCATGAAACAGTTGCCAGGATAGGTGATCTCTGGACTAAGATTCAGACCCAGACCTTTGAGCTTGACTGTGATGTTTGTTGTAGAAAACAAACAATAGAAGTTCAAAGGAGCAAGCTTGACATTGTCTCCCGACTGTTTTACTATGCAGTATTTACCCCATACCTGGCTCCTGTTCATCATCATATTATTGTTGATAAACAGTCTTAATTAAATTAATTTTCATGATTACTGCATTTCTTCATCACAATTTCCATTTTTGTTCTACATGCAAATGCTTTGTGACTTATCCAGCTGTTATTTGTGCACACTTCCACTATTTCATGTTGTCGTCAGTCTTAATCTTTTGTAGCTGCCTGTTTTTCTTTATATAATGTTGTAATACTGTTAATCCTTGTTATTTTACTTTAAAATTAGGCATAAAATTGAAAATAAAATTAAACTGAAACCTGCACCTTATGTGTATTTTCTCTGTGCTGTTTGTCTTCATTGTACATTTTCATATAAGTTTCCTTCTCTGTTGTACTGTTTTACCCTTTGACTGCTAGTGTGTTGAGTAATTCTCAGTGTTCTCTGTGCTAAATTATTTTTTAATAAACCTTTTATAAATAATATAAGTGCAAAGTATGAAAATTTGTGATAAATTGTAACTAATCTTACCTCAGACAGGGAACAGGCAGCAGAAGTTGCAAAAATATTGAAGTATTCAGTATTTTTCGCATTGGAAAAGTCCATTTAAATCAGGGTTGTCCAGGATGGCCAAAAAAGTACATAATTCACTATCCTAGTCTTATCACTATGTCACATGTTGACCAAAGTCCACAACTTTATTTAAAACTATTATAGAAAGCACCACACACTATACGAAGCCATTTTTACTAGCCCTGTGAAATACCTGCGCCACATGATCATGGAGCGCGTGCCTTGCTGTGCAGATGCAACCTTTTACATTTATTAAGCTAGAGGGCAGAAAAATGCAGCCATTGAAATGAATGATGCTTCATTACATTCCCAAGAGATGACTCTATGCACCCACCAAGTTTGGATGCGATTGGCGCAAAGAAACCTGAGATTTGAAACTAAAGTCGCAATATAGGTTTTGTCAATCGCAGCAAGGACACCATGTTTTTCAGAGATCAACAAATGTTGACTGCAGCAGTGTAAGGGTAAATGAAATTCTGTGTCCCAAAGTGTATGACATGAAACAGGATTTGAAGTTCTCAAAGTGACAAATTTGAAGATTCTTCCTTGTTGGATCTGACATCATTTAATTGGATAGAAAGTAACATTTTGGAGGTACCTGCTGCCTACCTTCTCAAGGTAAAGATGGAAGCAGCAGGTTCCTCTCAAACATTGGTAACTTTCTACCAGACAGCATGTTGTGAAATCCCAGAAGATAAGGTTTCTAATATTACCATGTCTAAAAATTCTAATAACTACATTATATCATATGAGTCCCAATTATGTACAATATTGTTGGATTTGCATAGTGCTATGTACATTTTCTCATTTATGCTTGATATTTCCTGTTGATTTAGTCTTAAAAGTATTTTTAAAATGTTTTAATAAAGCATTTCTAATATTGCATTATGTGACAAGTTGGTGGCTAAGCCATAGTTATACATCTGCTTTTTGTCAGTTTTTTAAACTTTCATTTTTATTGTGTTTGAATGCATCTCTGCAGTTTTAAGACATAGAATTTCTATATTTGTACACTTTTTTATGCAGTGTTGTCCAATTTGTCCATTTAATTACTCACTATGTTGAAACATGTTCCTCTGACTGGTTCCGTAGTGCTCTTCATCTTGATGGGCTTTGTCTGGCTGTTGTGGCTCCATGTTGGCTCTTTACCATTGCCAGCCATACACCCTGTAATCTGTTGTTTACCCACAGCCTATAATATGATTATTTACCTTTTATTTAACACTACCATCTCCATGCAGAAAAGTCTGCACAGAAAGTTCAGAAACAGCATTTGTTGTTCATTGTTGCTATGTACATTTAAGGTTTCTGGGTCCTTGGACTCAAACACGTGTCATTTTTATGCCATATTCTAGTGTAAATGTCATCGTTTTGCACCATATCCTTCACAGCAGTGTCTCCCAAGAATTGCACATATGTCCCGTGTTTCGTGTAGATTGTAACTTTACCAAATAACACAGACATAAAATTGTGTTTCAAGTTAAGCTGAAACATGGTGTGAATTTTTGTATCACAGTGCACAACAAGAAACCAATAAAACTACAACATTGTTAGACAACTTCCAGCTATTTGCATTGAAAAGAGTCATAATGTAAAACATTTGAAGGTGTGTGTTGTATTATGCATTGTACACATGTCCCTCTCAAATGAAACAGAAAAAGAGTAGCTCTCCTTCCAAAGATATCTGACAAAGATTTACATTTATTTTTCACTTCATGGATCCAATCGTCTCCCCATAGAGCTGGATATGAAACATGTCACATATTACAAATTCATGATGACCACACATCATTCGTCCTTGGTCCAATGAAATATATAATCAGGCCTCACACAGACAGCACAAGTTGTCAGGACAACACACACTGGCAAGCCATATCGTCCAAACAGTTACATTATGAATGTTTACATTTATCATTTTTTTAACAGTGCACAGTTTGAACAAAACAGGGCCGTTCATATATCTCACATTTGTTTATCATCCCTGTGCCAAATGTTTTAAATAGAAGTAGATTAATAATTTTTCTGAGGTTCCCTGATCAAGAGGGATGTTATTTACATACACAATTTCTTCTGTGACATGCCATTTGGTAGAAACAGGATGAGAAAGGCAGACATGTATTTGACTATTAAACGTGTATGTGTATATACAGGGTGGGGTGCAGAAACTTCCCTTTTGTGAAGACGGATTGTAAAGGGAGGGAGGGTCGCAGAAAAGTGGGGATAGGCTCAGCGTATGTAGCAGTCGCGGAAGTTTCTGTCTAATACCCCTCAGTAGGAAACGTGAGGTGGACGAGTGAGCAGCGTGCGTTTGCTGTTGAAGCCTATTTTTCGAACAACCATTCCTATGTGGCGGTGCAGCGTGCGTTCCATACTCACTTTGGAATTAAGCCCAGAGGTCCGGTTCCCGACGGGAAATCGATTGTTTTGTGGGTAGAGAACTTTAGGACAACCGGGAGTGTGGTGAAAAAATCGTCAGAACGACAACGGACCGTTACAACGCCAGAAAATGTGGAGGCAGTTTGACAGTCAATTTTGAGATCTTTTTTGAACCAGCTCTTGAAGAAATGCATCTAGGAAATGTCTGGTTCCAACAGGATGGTGCCACGGCGCGCACAGCCTGAGCTTCGATGACAGTTTTGAGGGCAAAGCTCCCCAGACAGCTCATCTCGCTTCGAGGTGACATCCCGTGGGCAGCGCACTCACCTGATCTAACGCCCTGTGATTTTTTTGTGGGGATACCTCAAGGCAGAGGTTTTTGAACAGCGCCCAACAAACCTGCTTCAGCTGAAGAATGTTATTCAGCAGGAAGTAGCTCAAATTCCCATGCACATGTTGGAACGTGGAAGGGGGAACTTCAGAAGACAGTTGCATCAGTGCATAGAGAACAGTGGCCACCACCTTCAAGATATTTTGTTTAAAACTACATGATTTAAAACTTTGAAGTATGTTCTTTAATTAGCTAAACATAAAATTTGTCTATAACCAATTTTTCTTTTATTCGCCGTCAAAAAAATGAAGTTTCTGCGCCCCACCTTGTATATGGCATGATCACATACAAACAAATGTGCCCTGCAATATCAGACTCTGTTCTGCCTTTGGAAGTTTATGGATAGGCTCAGTCAGTATGGCCATGAGCAATGGGAAAGACGGGCAGGGATTCGTTCCTGGCAGGGGCAAGAGATTTATCTCTTCTCCACAGTGTTCAGACTGGCCTCCCATCCTCCTCTTCGGTGGGTATTGTGGGTAAAGTGGCCAGGGAATGAAGCTGACCACTTGACTGCATCTAACGCTGAGGTCAAGAATACTGGAGGTATACCGCCACTCCTCCATACATCTTTATGGCATGGTGCTGAATTAAGAACATGGAAAGCTTTTCCTTTTTTAAAAGTCTTTAAGTTATCTTAAGACAAATGGAAATACGGCACATCCTGGTCTATTGTACACACATTTCTTTGTCGTGGTTGCTATAAAACATGTGAAGGCAATGTACTCATTGTCATGGTTTCCTTTCCTTTTTGTGGAGGAAATAATGGGGAAGGAAATTGATTTGGACTTGATCCCATGCATGTAACAACAAAATTAGCAATTTTTATGTGCTTGTTTGCCCATGAGGAATATCTTTTGTCATTATTATTCTTTCCTACAATCCCCTATTTTGGAGAAACAGTAGTTGAGAAGATACTTTATTTTGATCGGCGTGTTATTCCTTGATCATTATTCCTTCTTTGTTGAATTTTTTCCATTGCATGTTACTTTCAAAACATTCGTGGTTTCCTCAATTTTTAGCCTGTTTTCCTCCATCAAAGAGGAAAGGTGGGTGCAGAGACAATGTAAATACTTTCTCAAGTAGAGGGCATACCAATAGTTTCCTGGAGGTACCACCTGTGCACTTTCATGTAGGGAATTAGCTTCCGTAAGTTACTGGAATGTTATCAGAATTTTTATAACAGTTTTATAAGAAATACAGAGCTCGTGCTTTTGGAGCTGGAATGTTTATATTCACTGGGCACTGACTTGTAATGGCTGAAGTCATAAGTACTGAATCTGAATAAAATCCATCCAAACATTCAGGTACTGTTGAGGCACACGTGCATATGTCTGTACAGACAGTCGCATTCCTGTAACCACATTTCAATATTCAGGGCGGCTGAAAATGTGTCATTCCATCGGAATCTCCACATCAATTCTTTTCACCATCTCAGTACTTTCTCATTTATATAACATATATGTGAATGTAAGAAGTTGGTTTACCAGATCAGACACTCCTGAAATGTTGTTAGGTAATAGAACTAAAAAAATGTGCAGCTTTTGTTAAGGCAATATTTTTATAGAATGTAAAATAACAAAAGAGCTGCATGAGAGTTTTCGTGAACTTTTGATTTGTTGGCAGTAAATAATAAACTGTTGTAGCCAGACATACAACATTTGTCAGGGAGATAAATCATAAATGTACTTACGTGTAATATAAGGAATATTGTTTGTAAGGTGAGAATTTTGAACCTAGTGACAATGGGAAACTTTGAGGGTGTATCCAATAGATGTTAACATTTAACTCAGAGAATGTGTATTCAAGTAGTAAGTTCAAAAAATAAATAAAATGATAGGGTAGTAGATCTGTTGAACAAGAACTCTATGCCACAGCTAAGTAGGTTTTGCGAGTTCCTCCTGGAATGCCTTGTTCTGCATTCATGTCGTATGCATAGGATATGTTTGGTGTACTTTAATTATGTTTTTAATATGAATGTGAAATAGTGGAAGTGTGCACTTAATAATGGCTGAATGATCCAAAATGTGTTTGATCATAAGAGTAATAAATTATTAATAAACATCTTTATTTTTAATATAATATTGCATCCAGTCTGTAAAAATTATGATGTTTTTAATATATTTAAAAAAATGCATTTCAGTATTTTGTTTTTTATTTTGTCAGAACAGACTGAAGTAAGACTGGAAAGGTGTACTTCTATTTGGAATACACATATTTTCGAAGTGTGTTTTAATTTTACATATCTTCATTTAGCTGTTCATTCATTGCTGATGCAGATCTTGTAGTGGAACAATTAGAAAGTATTTCCTCATATTTTGATATGTATGATGTCACTCATTTACTTCTTGTATGGAATATATTTGTGAAACACTTCAAACTCTTATAACCTTTTGGTTGCTACATCAGGAGAGATGTGATATTTCACAATTCATTACATCTTTTCAGTAGAATTTAAATTATAAGAATATATTAGTATTTAAATAGGTTTCTAGGTATATATTTTCTTTGAAAACAGAAGGGAAACCAAATGAACACAAATAGCCTATTCTGTTATTTGTAGATACAAATATATTGCTGCTAAGCTACTCACATTACCTAGAGTTGGAAATTATTTTTCCTTGTATTTTGTTAAATATTCATCATACTGAAAAAAGAAATTTTAAATGAAAATTATAGTCCTTAATGAACTCTATATTTTTATTATTTCAAGTGTTTTCTGTTTGTTTCTAAGGAAATTAAATTCACTTCTGTTAAGCTTGTTTAAAGTGAAATTGAATACTGTTTCTTATAAAGTAGGATATTTATTTGATCAGTATGAATCAAAATTAAATTTTCCCAAGTTTTGTGCTCAGTGGAGGCTTGACAACAGTGCTTCAATTCCCAGTAAGGACAAGAGTTTTTCCATCTCCACGGCATCCATACCAACTCTGATGTCCACTCCAGCCTCCTGTCCATTTGGTACAGGGACTCTTTCTGCAGGAGTAAAGCAGTCATGGCATGAACCTTTCCCCTCACCTCTGTCTAGTAACATGGTTAATGGAATGATGTGTCCACTGTCCATACATCTTCATGGCATGATGCTTAACCCTTAAAATATAGCAAATTAAATGACCAGTAACCCTCAGTGGCCAAGAGTTAAATGCCACAATCAATGCTACAGGTACAAGTTTTTACTTCAAAATTGATATCTTCAGTGAATAAAGGTGTAAAACAGTGAAACAGAATGCATCTTTTCAAGAAAAAATTATTCTGTAATTCAGCAAATTTCCTTTATTATTGAATTATAGAGTGCATGGTTTTGAAACCTGAAATGTATTATACATTTATATTTTTACATTTTTGTTACAAAAAAACTGATTTTATATGTGAAATTGTATTTGTATATACCGAAAAGAGCATTACATTGTGCGTAATCTAGAAGTAACGTTTGCAGTAAATAGCATTCAGGATGTTCATATTAATTGAATATCTGTTATCACAAGCATGCATTCACAGCATGAATACAAGATCTCTGTACTTTGAATAAATTCTTTGTTGCAGGTAGACAAGAAAGTTTAAGTGTCTGACATTACTTCATGTAGTTGTTTTTCACAACCGTCCTGCCAAATGAAATGGTGCTCAACAAATACAAATACGCACTGTAAACTTCACAGTGGTTCATGACTCATTACAACTGTTGCACGCTTCTGAATGCTGGTTTTCATGTGATTGTCCTCAAAACACACAAAATGCCACATCACACTCCCTGCAATAGTGTTAGGTAATTGGTTTCTTTTTCCCCAGGCTACACATGACACAACTCCTTTTGGTTCCTTTGACAGGCCAGTGACTGAATTTCTGTACTACTAGATGGGACACCTGGGTGACAAGTGAACTTGATCTTCCTCTCTGCACTGCAACATTGGCTATCTCCACATACACATTTGTTCTCTACAGCGTTTGTGAAGCAGAGAGGCATTAAGTACAGAGAGATCCAACAAATGAAGAATCAGCTTCTTCATGTATTTTCATGTATGTTGATGTATGCCATAGCTGTTTGACATTGTCACTTTTGTTATTCTATCACTTCTGTTGACATTCTCCTTACGAGCGTAATATTGTTCAGTGATATGATGGTCTATGGCGTTCCCATGCTCATCTAGAAAATTTCCATTGGCCGGAGAAGAGGTATGTCCTTCCAACATATGGCTGTTAGATTGTTGCAAAGCTTTCTTCAGTTTCGAATGTTTTGGTCTGAAATTTGTATGTATTTCCTTTCTGTTGTGGCAGACTGTACCACAAAAACCAATCATTCTGCTGTAAAGGCCATAAAATAGTTTTGGTGATGAGAAGTTGTTATCCATATACAGGTTATTCTCTGCCCTTCTCACTAGCAGAGGACATTACCATGTGTTTCAGTCTTGTTGCTTCTCGAAGTACATTCTCATGTCATAGTTGTACCCCAGTGAGTTATATAATTTTTATACCTTTATGCTGAATTGTTTCCTTTTCTTTGGAATAAAGTGGTTGAACACCAGTTCACCCTTGAATTTTACAATTACCTGCATTCAATCTCCTCTTAATTTCCTTCTGAATCAGGTTTTTATATGTTATCGTCATTCCCAAATATCTGAACTGTGCCACATTTTCAGAACATCTGCTTTCTGTCATGATTTTGCCCTGCATTTTGGTGACGAGACAGCAACATATACTTAGTTTTCTCTGTGTTTACTTCTAGACCAACCTCCTTACTTGCGTCAATTGAAGTTTGTGTTTTTTTATTTATGATATTTATATTATCACCCAGTAGATTCACATCATTGGCATAGACCAACAGCTGATGTGTCCCATTTAATTTCAGTCCCACCTGGTTCTCCTGCACCTTCATAATGGCATATTCTAAAGCAAAGTTGGAAAGGAGTGGCAATAAAGAATCTCATCTTAGACCATTTTGGATAGGAAGTTTATCAGACAAATGTTTACCTATACAGACATTACTATAAGTTTCATTTAAACACATTTTAATCAGATTAACTAATATCATGGGTGTCCCAAACTTTATCAGAATATTGTACAATACTTTCCTCTTAACTGAATCGTAGGCTTTCCTGAAGTCTACGAATAGCTGATGTACAGTTTCATTNCCCCCCAATATCTGACAAACGCAAAAGATCTGATCTGTAGTTGATCTGTTACATCGAAACCTACACTGATGATCCCCAATAATTTCATCTAATTGGATAAAATTTTGTATGCAGTTGATAGCAGATAATTACTACAGTCAGTTTTATCACCCTTCTTGTGAACTGGTACAGTAATAGACTCCTTCCACTGATCGGGCCATCTTTCCTTATGCCAAATAGAATTAATTAGCTTGTGGATCTTAGAACGTAATATTTTGCCTCCTGCTTGAATAAGTTATGCCAGAATTTGATCACTACCTGGCGATTTTTACCATTTCAATTTCCCAATAGCACTTTCAACCTCAAAAGGGCTAGGATCAGGTACTAATGGCACTGCTGTATGGNTAGCAGATAATTACTACAGTCAGTTTTATCACCCTTCTTGTGAACTGGTACAGTAATAGACTCCTTCCACTGATCGGGCCATCTTTCCTTATGCCAAATAGAATTAATTAGCTTGTGGATCTTAGAACGTAATATTTTGCCTCCTGCTTGAATAAGTTATGCCAGAATTTGATCACTACCTGGCGATTTTTACCATTTCAATTTCCCAATAGCACTTTCAACCTCAAAAGGGCTAGGATCAGGTACTAATGGCACTGCTGTATGGATTTCTGTCTACCTAACATCACTGACCCTATGTACATTCAATAACTGAGAGTAGTAGTTCCTCCACCTATTCAAAATGTTGTGGGAATCTGCGAGCAGATCGCCATTCTCATCCTTCACTAAGTTACTGCTAGGTTGGTAAAGCCTCTTAAAATCCTTTGTTCCCCTATACAGGTCTCTAATATTCTAGTTCTTACTGTTCATTGTATGCTCATCAGTTTTGTCTTTCAGATATTCCCTATTTTTTCCCGAAATGCCTGCTGGTTTCACGTCTTATGTTGTTCAGATTATCCCCATTTATTTCGCTTGGATCTTGTAACCATTGCAATTTGGCTTGTTTTCTTACGTCTAATAATATTCAGCATTATTTATCAAACCATGGCTTATGCTTCATCAGTTCATAATAACCTAGACTCTCCTTGGCGGAAATTCTTATACTTTTTCTAATAGTTTCCCAAGCTTTATTAACATTCACCCCAAACCTATTTGGGATTTCAGCACAATACTGCTCTTCACCCTCTACCTCATTTAATTTCTTGAGATTGAACCTCTCCACGTGAACTCTGTGCATTCTTTGTTTGCTCACTTCCAGTCTTTCCCTAACCTTTGCCACCACCAGGTAGTGGTCAGTATCACAATCTGCTGCCCTCAATGATCGGACATCAAGTATACTTAAGTGCCATCTCCTATCTATCAAAATATGGTCTATTTGATTGTGTATCTTCCCATCAGGAGATGTCCAAGTAAATTTATGGATGTTACGATGTGGGAACATTGTACTTTTGACAGTAAGATTTTTTGATATGGCAAAGTTTACTACTCTAACTCCATTATCATTACTAATTTCATGCAAACTCTCATTCCCAATCTTTTATTTGAAAATGTCTTCCCTCCCTACTTNTGCCCCCTTTGTCCCATCCAACCTCCTGTCCCCCCCCCCCCCAAATCTAACATATTTTAAGATTTCTTCTGCCACTCTCCTGAGCAAACCTGCCCCATACTTCTGACGTTCCACGTACTGAATCGCATGTCCATTTTCAAGTTTCTCTTACTGAAAACAAATAAATTAAGGGCTGTATAGCCAAGGAAGGGTTTGTGGAGGTTCAGAGTCCCTCATCTATTTTGCGATATTTGTAGTCAAATGAAAGCCTTGAGACGATGTTATCTGATGAGCTATTTTGAGTTAACATTGGTCCACTCTCTGTTTTTTAAGAGTCAGTTGAAACTGATACTGGGTCTTAAGTCAGTTAGGTACAAGGAAACTGTATCTTCATTTTATCTTTAGAATATACTCCCATTTCTAGATTTCATCAAAATCTGATCTGTAATTTCAGAGGTGGTACATGCATATGGACCAACAGACCTCACCTTCCTGTTATGCATTTATTTCATGCACTTTATTCAAGCACTCAATAAAACTTGGTGACCACAGACATCGTATTTAAATAAACTGGTAGGGGATATATATGTCATGTGCCATAAAAATGAGGTCCATCTTTTTCCTCGTCTGAAGTACTGTAGCGCACCATTGTTTCTGTGCTGCATACTACACTGTGTAGATATTAAATATATGAATGGCAATACTTATATGTATGTCCTATGATAATTGTGCTAATGAAGTTCCACTGTGCTAAATTGTTTTTGTGATATGTTGCTTCTGGAAGAACAAAAATATTCATTTGTATGAGTAAATATTATAGTGCTAGTTGAATTTAAGTGCTGATGTTCATAATATTAGATCCTTTGTTCTCTATATTAATTCAGACTGTAGTCAGCTTGTGACAGCGAGTTATGTTTAATTTATGAGAGGATAACATTTCAGAATTAATAATTTTTTGTCTCCATTTTAAAACAGATGGGTAAGAAGAAAAAGACAAAAAAAAAATGTTTTAATGACAGTGGATGAAGATGCAGGCTGTGGTTTTTTGGGGTATGACATCTTATAGGCTGGTTGGTGGTCACCAGTATTTGAGGGGCATGCTGTTTTCATCTTCAGGTTATCTGAGAATGGAGTATATTTCTCTGAAACGTTTTCAACTACCTGCAAGATTACATGGTGTCATAACTTAGACAACCCCAAACTAAAAGAATAATAAGATGCATAATCATGACAGGTTATGAATATGATATATTTAAGAACTGTTGTTTCAATAAAGCATTAGCTAATTAAAATTACTTAATCATCAATTTTTTTATACATTCATATTTTCATCATGGGAAACAAATTTTATGCAGTATCACAGAAGTTGAAATTATATTGTTGTGCAGCTTTAATATATCAGGTTCATGTGAGCAACAAAAAGTATTGTTTATAGCAGCATGATTTGAGACAGTCTGTTGCCTGTGTGTGGTGTGGTATCCAGCCAGGTTTGAAGAATAGCTTTTTCAGATCCAGCTAAATACTATAGATCAGTCACAGATTGTGATAAATTTATAACCTTAAATTGTAATTTTTCTGCTTATTTGTGGGGCACATTGTACATGAAGGTTCCTGGCATTGAAATCATCTGCATATCTGTTGTTGTTAACTGATTGCACAGCTCATCTGTAAGTTTTGTATCACAGACCTGATTTGCGACCATATTATGAACCTTTTTATCACAGGTATATTTTGCTAAATCATGTGGAAAACAGCCAATCCAGAATATATAAGTAAGAGAGTGGAAGTAAATACAAAGATTTTATTTGTTATTCACAATTGTTTAAAGAGTGACAGAAAAATGAGCTATAATAAAATCATATTATTTAAAAAAACATAATCAGTGTTATAACTGAGGGATGGAAAGTACCTTGCAAGTTGTTACTTTTACCTTGTCACTCTTACCATTAATTACAGTACTGCAAGGGAGGGAAGGATAGACACATAAAATCTCTCATTTGTAAGACAAAGCCAGATCCTTCTATATTCTTTGAAGAATCTCACCATTATATGAATTGTTAAATGGTATTTTCTGAAATAATATATTGATGGTTCACTTTTCATAGACAATATTGAAATCATATGGGGAATACTCAAATGTTTTGTGTGTCTGAAAAACTGTCTGTCATAACTTTTCTGTGTAGCTCACTTCTAGGTTCAAATTCAGTGACTTGGATAGCTCATGAAAGGTTCCCCTTCCCTGTCAAGGAAATGTCTTTTGTGGCCATCATGAGCTATCATAGTAATCATAGGCCACCCAAGAATATGGTAAGCGCTACAAAAGAATGGTGTATGCAAGCCAGATGGATACAATCTTTAGAGGCGCTATCATCTATCTATGTGGTTCAGAGTTAGAGTTCAGAAGAAACATTGATGAGTGAATGATATCTTGGCTATGAATCACATGCTAGTTGATGTTATAAGGCAGTTTGACCTGAATTCACATACATCCTGATATATTTTTCTTTACCTTTCATGTACACTTTGAATATGTGTGCATGTTTGCATGCATGTGCATGTGTGTGTGTGTAGGGAGAGGAAGAAGGCTTAGGTTTCATTCTTTTTGCACTTATGTGAACTGGTTTAAGAACTGTGACATTGAAAGCATATGCTGAATTGTAATTGTCTATAGTAACCAAATAATTCAGTATTTTCAGTTGTAATTAAAAAATTAAATTTAAAATAGTCCAAATGAAATTTCTTTAACACAAAATTTATGTAAGTCAGAGTCACATACCTGTGTATGTAGGGCATTTTAGAAAAGGATGAGCACTTGTTAGATCAAGAGCTGGCAGAGACCTCAACAGATTTATAGGAATTATTTTGTTGATATTTTGCAAGAAGTTAAGTACTACTTAAGTTCACAGAATAGATAAATTATCTGGTATTTTCTTTTTTCTGTGTATGTTCTTCCCTTTGTAAGTGTTCCTTTGTGTGAACTGTTGAAATCATGCTATGACATGGTATGGAAACAAACTTCAGGAGCAGGTAGAAGAATTATCATTGAATTTCTAAACCAGTATCCTAGGTTCAGTTACAAGTATAGCACTTTCTAGAACAGGATGATGCTATTCACTATAATTATATCTTGCCTTCAGCTGAGTATGACTGCACTAAACTTAACTGTTAAAGTAATGGGGTAAATATATAAATAATGATAAACACAGATATTCCGATATATTTTATGGTTTTTACTTAGTCTTCAGGTGTGGTCAGGAAACTTTGGCAATTGTTGAATATAGAAATGTGGGAGCACTCATAATGGTGGACTGTTTAATTCTCTTAAAAGCAACAAGACTCTCAGACAAAGTATACTGAATATAACATGTGTGTTTCATTTTTCTGTACAACTTCAGTTCAAAATATTTGTCTCTCGATAAACATTTAGCATATTGCATACAAGATGCACACAGAAACATGCATAAGTCTTGAAGTAAAGTAACTATTAAACTTGTCCACTCTAAATGAAAATTTATAGGGCCAACAGATTTTGTAAAATTCTCTACTATTTCATGAAAATGTCAAGTGGTATTCAGAGTTTATGTATATGGATGGATGGATTGACTGAGCAAACTTAATGAATACTCTGCAGTGTTGGGAACATGCAAACAAGGCACACAGATAAGCCACAATTTGGATGGTCTGTGCATGGACAAGTGGGAATATACTGTATGTAGTAAAATACTGATGTTTAGCTGTCTGATTGTAAAATTTGATCCTAAAACACTTCTAGGAATTCATTGGTTTGAGTCAAGTTGTATAACATGAGACAGCTGTTTGACCTTGATATGACAAAATATACAAGTGTTTGGAAAGCAAGGAAATTTTTCAGTTGCAGTAGAGAGATTGTTATAATATACAAAAATAGAGGCAGATGTTTGGTATTAAGTTTCAATTTGTTTTTGTTATATGTGGTTCATGCTGGAAGTAAAAAACTTGTAATGTAAGGAAAGTTTAAATAAGGTTACAGTAACTTTAAATAATATCAGATCAGAAAAAAAATTGGATCCAGGTCACTGACTTCCATGGATATGCAGCAGTAAGCATGTTATATAACACTGTGTAAGTATGTACATTCCCAAGGCGGATGGTATAATGTTTTTTCTTCTTCCCATTCATATGTCCAGATCTGTATCAGCTGAAATTAATTATGGGTGGCTACATATGATTTTAAGAGAAAAGAGGAACATGACAGTGTTCGTTTTAAATTTGTATCATTTAGAAGATTCTGTCTGTGAGACTAGAGATGTCAGTGGGGAGGTCTGGGGGTGAAGGCGTACAAGTTACAGTGTGCTCACATACTGAAGGAGTGGAGGCCTGTGTCTGCTGACATTTCTGTTCCAATAGGCAGTACAGTATCTTATACAAAGGAGAAAGGAAACTTACACAATGCAGTAAGCAGAGATATTTGCTGTCAGGAAAGAAAGAGCACTTACACACAGGGCAAGGACCCACAATAATGTCACTGCTTTAATGACCAGGTACTGTTAGATTTGTATGTAAAATGTGAAGATGCACCTGTGCTTAACTAATTAAGCACCATGCCATGAAGTCATATGGGGGATCAGATGCATTTGTATGTAGTATATTTTATCGAGTTACAGATTTAGATAGGGGTATGGTTATAATTATTTGTAGTTACAACGTAAATGGTCAATAAATCTATTCACCAATCCAAACCCCGTCTGTAGTCACACATACCACGTGACAGTATCATATGGCGATCAAATGGAGCCCAAAATTACAGTGAGAGAGAAACCCCAAGCCTAATTGGAAGAGTAGCAAACTGTTTGCAAGATGGATCTTAAAGAGAATATGATGAGACACTGTGTTTTCACGTCATCAAAGAATTCTATTATATTATGGGTTGTGACACTGTACAGTCTCGTAGATGGGCACCTGTGTTTTGGAGGAATGTGCTGCTTGTACTTTCAGGATATAGTACCCTGAAGATGATGGCAGTATGTTCCCCCAATACCTTGTCACTCACCTACAAGACTTCAGGGGGCACTGTGCTACAGGCCAGAAGGTTGCAGGTTCAAGTCCCGATGAGGTCATTGGATTTTTTCAATTGACCTAATCCTTCCAGCTGCACTGTTGCCCTGGGGTCGACTCAGCCTCTAACAGAAATGAGTACCAGGAATATTCTTGGGGGTAAAGGGCAGCTGGCGCATAGGGCTGGCAACCTTGCCGCCATCTATAAGTCTATTGTGTAGAAAATGTGGGAACCTCAACATCTAACAACCCTATGGGCCTCCACGGCCTGTTGCATGGATGCCTTTATTTACTTACTTTTTTACAGATTTAGATATACACCACTGGAAAATTGTTTTAGATTGGAAGTTTTCTCTAAAGATTCCAGCAGAAAATAAACCAAAGAAATTTATTTTAATGTATATTCATGTGTGACTATTAAGTGCCCAATGTTACTGTTAGAACATTGTCATAGCTGTGCCATAAATATGTGCTAAAATGTATGAACTAACATTACAAAATCACATGTAGAATTCTGGTACATTAAATCTATGCACATCCATGTAACACATCTCTTTACTGCTGATCTTTTTTTGGCATGTATTTTGTAGGCATTACCATCCTTTAAATCTAATCTTGCCAGCATATCAAGAATATGCTTGACTATAATGCTGCAGTTTTCCAGTTTAACTGTTGTAGATTATAAATTATATATATTCCATCTTGGGGCTCTTTGGTGCTTGAATATTTCTTGTAAAATGACTGTTCTGGTAGCAGAGGTCTCAAATTCTGTAAAGTTATTCGTTTTGCAGGAGATAATGTGTAGGGGGGCTGCCATTATTTAATAATATTTGGTATCCTGTACAACAGATATTACGAGGCATAACTGACATTTAAATAGTTGTCTCCATACCCACATATTTCCCTGTGATTACCTTTAACACATTTTAAGCACTTTCCCAGTCAAAATACCTTTTCACTCTCACTTACAAAACAGTGTCTCAGAATAAATGTTTTGCCAGTTGCAGACATGCTGTGTGTGTTACATCAGGGTTGTAGCCAACATTTTGTCATGGGGGAGGTAGTAAAAATCTGTTCTATTCTGAAGTGTAACATTCCATACATGTTGTATATTACTCCTGTCCTTGGGTTTTCAGAGCTAGATTATATGTTTCTTTAACTTTTTTGAATACACCCCATAGAATGATGAAAGTTTTTCAGATTTTTGCAAACACTGTAGTTGCCATCTTCATATTTACTACCTGTGGGTTTTTGGGAACCCCTGTGTAGATCTGGCAGTGGGCAGTGAATGGGAGGTAGAACTGCAGTTGGACAAATGGAAGAGCAAGTTACTATTGAATAGAGGGCCACAACATGATTGAAGAAAGGTGGTGATCAGAAGTGTCTGTCTCTTTCCCTTTTTGTAATTTCTTTAAAAGCCCTAGTGATCATGAAGAGATGTAATGAAAATGTTGTTGCAACTGCATGTTTAGGATTGGAGCTGATGAGAATGCTTTCAGCAGCCATGTGGTGCTGGTGAAAATGTCTATGACCACGTGATTAGAGAAGATGAGGAAGATTTTCTTTTGACTTTGTTGGAAAAAAATTGCTGAAATTTTTGTAGTGATTATGTTAGAAAAGGCAGTCCTATTTTTATTTTATAGCAATGAAGTGGTCAGGTAAAAAGGTGATGAAAAAATTAAGTCTTGTAGGCAGAAAGGAGGTGAAAGAATGTTTTTTTGCAGGAAGGTAATTTGTATGCAGTTATTGTTGTTGCAGTTCTGTGTTATAGTAGATACTAGCAATATATGTATATATGAGAAAGTATTATGGTGATCAAATCAGTCTCAAGATTTTGACATGTGACTCTATTTCATCCCTTCTGAATATGAAAAAGTCAGTGGTTGGGTGGATTTTGCTTGTATTTAGTATTTAAAGTTCAGAACACAGTTAATGTGGGCTAGGCCATTTGAAGAAAATTGTATTCCCACACTAAAAATGCCTGTCTTTGGAATTTAAAGACTTCTTCAGTCAGTATAGGAATGAGCTACAGGCTGGACGGCTGGGGTTTGTTTCCTGGAATGGCCATGGGATTTTTTCTTCTCCACAGCGTCCAGACTAGCTACCCAGCCTCCTATCCAGTGGGTTCCAGGGGATCTTTCCTCAGGTAAAGCGGCCGGGGCGTGAAGCTGGCCACTCATCTGAATTTAGTGCCTAGGTAAAAATGGTGGAGCTATGCCTCCACTCCCCCATACATCTTCATGGCATGGTACTCAGTTAAGCACAGAGACAGCTGTACCTTTACCTTCTATATATAAGAGTTATTCATCATAGATTAGAGTACAGTGAATACAAGCATTCTAACTCCAAAAATATGGACCCTTCAGATGACCCCCCCCTCCAAAAAAAAGAAACGATGTAATTTTTTTTTATTTCAGTGTTTTATGGTGACCATCTCTTGAAATAAAACTGCCTAGGTGTTGTCTTCACATAAAAAATGGTATGTCCTCTGACAAGATATGTGCACTGTTTTTGGTTCAGGTTTTTCTTGTAATTGTGTTGTAATTAGGACCAGAAAATGGAAGTCTTCAGAGCCATATGCATATTCTGTGCTAGTGGTTCTCAATGTGTGAGTTGCAGGAATGTCTTGCATGAATCACAAATTTAAATATATGACTACAGCATGTTGAGTTTTGTAACATTCTCTGTTTGAAAGACTGCTTTTGCCCAGAGCAAAAATAAAATAGCTCTGTCATTGTATAGTAGTATTTTGCAATCATACACAAGTACACTCTCAATGCTGTAAGTGGCTCCTTGTCTGTGGTCTTTCAGAGAAGTTGGTCATATAGTTGGAAAGGTTGAAACCACCTCTTCTGTGCCATCGTGTTTGGATGATTGTTTTGGCAAAACATCCTAAAGAGAGTTTGTTTATAGGATTTGGTGTTCTCACAGCGGTGGTTAGGAAAAATTCTGTCTTCTGGTATATAACACCATGTATTTCATTGAAAGTCAATGTCTCAGAGGAACATCGCCTCCATCTTCAGGGATGCAGAGTAGCAAGCTTGCTGCCTACTTCATGCTTGCTTGGATTACTCCATCGCCTGATGATGGAGGCGAGATGTTCCTCCAAAACATTGGTTGACTTTCAACTTACTACATGGCCTTGTATTCCAGAAGGTACAACTATTCAATGATTTTCTTACTATGTAAAGCATCTGCCCAGAGGTTGTAGTGGGTGAAGTCCTTGTACTGAACTGTTCTGTAAGTTTCTCTTTCATTATTTTCTTATTTCATTCTGGCATCAGAGATACAAAATGTCTTTCTCTGCCTTCCAGAATTATTCATTACTCTGTAATTTTGTCCATCATCTCAGTAATATAGTGTGGCCCAAAAGTCAGTTAGTTTAAAACATTCTCTCATATTAGCGCAAACGTTCAGATTTAAACTTACCAGTCAATTTGTAGAGTGGTATCACAACTTCTTGAGCTTTGCATTAGAACACAGTGGATCTCATTTTAAATTATTTTTGTAAATTCAGTTAAGTAAGGAACGTATTTATAACTTATTTTAGTGCACATGTTACTAACCAGTTAACTGACTTTTGGGCAAATCTGCATTTTTAATTCAGGAGAAATCAACTTACCTGTGTAATCATACATGACTGTTTCATAATTACTGCTCATCTCTAGCTACCTTTTTTTCACCCAATGTGATCAGCTGGTTTGATATTCTGTTTATGTTGTTCTCTTAAGTATTATGTAGTTTAAATTCTTTTGAAGACAAGCAACTGCAGCCCACAAAAAGTGAAACATTTTATGGGATGTCATTTTGATATTCAGCTGTTAGCCTTCATTGCAGAGTGCAGCATGGTTTTTCATAGACTTAGAGTTACAATCATTATTATGTAGCAGGTTCTGCATAAATTGTTCTGCCATATTCAGGTGTATTTATTGCATCTTTATGCCATCTGTTGATCTGTGAAGAGGGAACTTGATACCCGTTCAGTCCCTAAACTGAAATTCTTCAGCAGTTCATAACATTTATCAAAATATATGTATGCCTGTAGATTTCCTTTAAATAACAGTTGGATGCCAACAGAATGAATATATGAAGATAAATATTTTTAGACTTTGTGAGCAGAAATGTGTTGAATGGCTATCTAATGTGGAAGTGCTCTGTGTATGGGAAAGTTGAAGAACTTTCATGTACAATTGATAGTTTTGTGTACTTGAAGATGAATTTAATATTGAGCAATATTTTATATGAAATAGACACTATGACAATAAGTTGAAGTACTCTGTTATAAGCACTTCTTTGTGTGGTTTGCCTGATGAAACCACAGCATTACTTAAAAACAGTTAGTGTAGGAAAGTGTTCCATATGTTGTGAAAATTCAGTGCAGTAAATTTCACATATATGGAGAATTAAGACATCATAGAATATTATAACATAACAGAACTCAGACAAAAGCTTTTTCATCACAACAAAAAAAGGTGAAGTAAACACCCTATTAAAGAAAGCTGTGAAAGAAAATGCCAGTCAGTGAAAAGTGTGTGTGCAAAGGTGACTATGCTGGGTGTATGGACACATAAGACATGCAGGAATATGACCAATGTCAGGCTCTCATATTGGTGATATTGAGACTTCAGATTGTAGGAAAAAGTGAATGAGCTGATATATAGGCATTATTCCGTGGATTCAAGAAACAGATTCATTTGAATACTGAACCTTTGGCATTAGTTAAGTAATTATGCATCCATAATTGTGGTAATGTACAAAGAAATAGGATTAATCACCTTGCATAGCATTCACCAACAAAGGTACTTTTTTCTAAAATAATATTTGGACGTTTTATTATATGTTACACACTTACCAGGAATATTTTTATTGTGTTGAAGGTGAAATAAAGTTTTGCATAATTTTGTAACAAAAGATTTAATTAAGTCTAAGGGCTCTTATACATATTGACACAGTATAATTTCCAGACTGCAGTGTCGTCATCATCATTGCCTCTTAAATTAAATTTGTTGAACATCATGTTAGACCTGTTTCCTCACAAGACTCAGTTTGGTAATAAAAACACTAATTTCACAAAAACAGTGGTATAATGGCATAATTGCAAGATCGCTTAGGACTTAGGCCTGTGACACTTTTTAGATATATACAATATTACCAACTATATTTTATTCTGATTAACTTCACATTCATCCGGCATTCACAGTTTGGTGAAATCTCAGTTTACACACAGTAATGCTACTGCAGGTCACAATGTGAATCTTGTTAATGACCAGTTATTAGCGAAATATATTCCTTATAAAAAATCTGAAGCACAGAAATCAAACTGTTATATAAGACATTTTAATTTTTGATAGAAGTATTTAAAATTCTGGCATTTTACAAGACATATAGACATTTTAATACTGTGAAAAAGAAATGGATGGGTGAAACAATAATGTGATGATTCCTGTGTCTGTTATTCTTGAGGTTACAGCCTAAATTAGGGAATGTGTGCAGTTTTGTATGTTTGTGTGTGTAAATGGGTTTCCGATTTCCATTTTCCCAGTTTTTCTGCAAAACAAATAATGAGTGTGTTTCTTCATTTAAGATAACACAGATTTCTAGTAAAATTTACAAGGGACCAATCTGTATGTCTTAGTATATCAACAGACTTTGTGTTCAAAATGTGCTGTTTGGGGAGACTTCCAAATTTGTATGATAATGACAATGGCATCATAATATCCTTTTGTTCATGCATATTCATCATGAGTTTTTAAAAATGTTATGTATGATATTAAAGTAATGCTGTGATTTCTTCTTTCAACATTTTGATTCTTCATCTCCTGTCAAATTATGAACATTACGTTACCCTTATTTAAATGGTATTACAAATATTGTCAACATTCTTTATGTTACTTTCTGTGAGATATAAACATTTATTCCCACTGGGACACAAAGGGCCTGGCATTATTCCAACTCCAAGCCATATGTCATTGTCAGAGATTGTATATTTGTTCTAGGGCAATAGGGAAGCCAGAAAATGATGAGTTTATTATATAGGTTGCATATACTCTGAGATGTGTGTACAGTATTTTCATTAAATGCAATATTATTGTTAATAGTAAGCTCTCTAAATAATTTTTAAAGAAATGGAATAATGTTTTTGTCTTGTAAGATATTATACATATTTTTCTTCTTAAATGGAATAGTAATTACTTGTAATTTGTGTCAAAGGCAAACCTGTACAAACTAACAAATATTAGAATTTTTGTTACAAATCAAGAAATAGTGTTCAGTAAAATGTTATTGCAAAGTGTAGCATAAGTGATTTACAAATCTACTGCATAACTTCAAAATGCATTCTTGCCGTGGGTTGCCTCTCATTTCTAATCACTGTAATACAAATTAATCAGAAAACATAACATGTACATTTCAACATGGGTTCATCTTGTTAATTGGTAGCACTTTTAGATGTATGTGGGTGTATGATTAATATGTTCTGTATCCATCACGCTTTAATTTCTATAACTAAGAAAAGTTATAGAGGTGATTGTGTGTCACTTGGGTGAAGGTTCCAAAGACAGGAACAAATTTTGGAAGAAAACCTCATTTATTAAACCCTAATCCAAAGACTTGGACGAATTATGCTGTTCGAAATAAATCCATACTAATCCTTTGATGTTTGGTCATAGAAAATGTATAAATAGTCTTTCAGACTCAAGTGTTTGATTAATTTATTTGTTCACAGTTTATTTGTTATAACAGTTATGATATTGAGTTTCTGCTGCTCTTAAGTGTGAACAACAGTGGTAAATTGATATATACAGGTCCTCCTGATATGACTTCCAGACCAATGTATATACTGTTTTCATAATAAATGAAAATACAAGGATGAATGTGGGTAAACATAAACATATTCCTAACTTTGCAGGACGTCATGAATGTAAAGTAATAAATCATATTATCTAAAATGTCTTCTTAATGTTTTATTTTATGACATGTCAGGGGCTCAAACTATGAAGATTGAATGATAGGTGAATTGCTGTGTTACGGAACGTAGAGGTGATGGCCTGATTTGAGAGTTTGCTTGAAGAGGCTAAGGAAATCCATGAAAAACCTCAGGGTAATCAGTGCCCCAGCCAAGATTTGAACCACGTATTTTCCGAGTACATGTCAGAAGTGTGCCTGTTGGAGCCAGTTTGTGTGATCTAAAATATCTTCATCTCAAACTAACAACATGCACTTTATCTTGCATATGTTTTCTGATGTGTATGTTATTAAAATACCTTCTACCTTAGTAGAACCATACAGAAACATAAAAAATTTGAATATATGGAAACATTTATCATTTTACATTTACATTTTACATTTAGTTTTCACTTCATGGATCCAATCATCTCCCCATAGGGCTGGATATGAAACATGTCACATATTACAAATTCATGATGACCACATCATTTGTCCTTGGTCCAATAAAATATATAATCAGGCCTCACACAGATAGCTCAAGTTGTCAGGACAGCACACATAGGTTGTGGAAAACCACTGTCAAATTCACACCTTGCCATTCCATCATTGTTATTTGTATTGGTGTATGTTTATTCCTGTTGTGCATTGCCAGGACAGTGTATCCTTCATAATATCAGTACAGTCTCCTCTAGTTCACAATCAGCAGACCAGGTATTCCTGTAACTGAAGAAGAGTTACTTTGATGTGGGAATAGTTTATGTACCAGTATCAGAGAGCCCATTGTTCCCAGTCACTTAACAGCCACATAATTTTCTTAATATCTCTGTCTTCAGGTTGGGTAACTCTAATTACTGTCTTCAGTTTGGTCAGTCTTTGGAAACTGAATGTGCTTAATTTAGAGCTTATTTATTTTATTTAGAGTTTATGTTTGGTATAACGATCATGGCTTTACCTCATAAAGTCAGGTTAAATTTTCTAAGCCTCCTAAATATTGAGAAATGGTTATAAATTTATAGATTTTAGTCAGGCACTGGAAACTGTATTTCTGCAAGTTATTTTCTTCAGGTTCTTGTCTTGTGGCTTGTGACACTGTAGTCCTGTAGGTGGGGGGTGATGTGTTAGAGCAATGAGTTGTGTCTACCTTCAGGTTTGAAATCATGAGAACAAAGGAAAAGGAACCCAATGTGGGCCAGTGGGAAACATGGGCAATATATGGCCTTTTATGATTATTTTATCACAGGTGGGAATGGAATAGTAAGAAGAACAGCCCTTTCCAAGGACACAGTATTGGGGAAGAAAAACAGAATATTGAGAGCAAAGGTCAAAAAGAAGGCCGTTTTCAGCGCCCCCCCCCTATTTTTTCCTCATAAGAGGGAAATTTGAACCAGAGTATAGGGAAGTAAGGGCCCTTATGGACAGAAAGTGGGGGCCTGAAAAGGGCTATCTCCCCCCCCCCCCAAATATACTTTTCTTCCTGTAAACAATTCTGTATCCTATGAAAGGGCTGTTCTTACTGTTCCATTTCCCATCTGTGGCAAAATTCTCATGTGCACCTTAAGAGTGCTGGCCATCCATTACCAATATTTCCCATTGGCCCAAATTGAGCTCCTTTTTGTTACCCTGTCCAGTGGGTCTCATGACCACTTCCCACACAGCTTGCTTTTATAACTAAAGCATTTCCTGTATCTGTACTGCAACTCTAAAGATGGAAGCAACATGTTCCTGTGAGACACAAGACTACATGTTGTCACAGCCCAGAAGATCAGTATCTGAACCACTGCCACCATGAAAATCTTAAAAGTTATATGTTATTTTCTTATTGTATGTTGAGTTAGGTTTCTTTCCAAGGGTTTACGTATGTCCATGTGTAATAGTGCTGTACTTTGCAAGTAAATTGTACTGAACTGTGGCTAGACCCAGTAACTCATTATGTCTCTCTGTTGGTATATTCATAGTAATAAAGTTCAACAAAATGAATTTGAGATTTGGTGCAGGAGGTCTGTACTGAAATATATTAGGCAAAATTAGTCTGATCGACAATGTAAAACGTTGACACTATATAAAACCTTACTTTTGGACTTGCACTGAGGGTGAGGGGATGGGAGTTTTGCATTCTGAAAATATTCATGTTATTTAATATTGAAATTTTGTAACAAAATGGAAGGTAAAAGGTAATTTTTGGCCATATCAGCTAATGGAGCATACCATTTTATTTCAAGAAGGTAGATAGTGTTTAAGAAACCTAGTTAAACATTCACTGGGGTGAAAAAACTGTTACAACAATTTTTAGAAGTCTGTGGCAGGAACAACGTTGATGAACCATTAGTTATAAAAGAAGCAGCTGTTACATTTCATTTAAACAGTGACAAGTGTTTCTGGATCATCTTGTGGCAGGTGTGCTTCCTAATTTGTTAGTGACACAGCTGGGTAGATAGCAGACTTCTTCTAGACAAATTAATAGACAATAGACTGGTTAAGAAATTCTCCACCTTTTGTGGAACTGAGAGTTATTTTTGTTCCAAGTTTCCTTGTAATTGTTCTAAACCGTCTGGCTCTAAAGGAACTTCATTTCCTTCATCTTCTGCTTGTGTTTGTTCTTTGATTGTAGGAAAGGCTTGTTTGTCATTTTGCCTTCCAGACATGGAACACATTTCTTTGACCGATCTTCTTGTTCTTGAAAATCGATGCCACTAGCTAAACCTTTTTTTAGCAACTGCATGCTAACCCTATTTAAATGCCCCAAACGCCTATGCCACAACAGTTGTTCATCAACTTGCTGAGTGCTTGCAACTTGTTCATTCTTTACAGTATTAATACAAGATTTTTCACATTTCTGATTTTTCTTTTTGGTATTAATCTTATCTTTAGTTGCTATATTTGCAGATTGGGTCATGTTAACTTTGGTATTTAAACAATAAATCCCATTTTCGGGATATGCTTTGGCAAGAACTTTGCCTCTTACCTGAAAATCATCAGAATCATATCACTTGCAACAGTCTTTGGTGAATAACACAATTGTACCCTTATTTACAATTCAGTTTACAGACAACAAATTTGTAGACAATCCCGGTACATGCAATACATCTGAGATATGGCTATAATTGTCATTCATAAGTTTTACATCACCAAAACCTGCACTGGTTAACATGTTATCATCAGCAAGGGTTACTTCATGTTCCTTAGGATCATGTGTTTTTGCAAAATAGTCTTATTTCCGGTCATATGGTGTGAAGCACCAGTCTATTACCAAAGTGTTCTCTTTAACTTTAACATGATGGGCAGATACCATATACATGGATCTTTTACTGGTCTTATTTTTCCATTTATTTTCATTACACCTATGATCGGATCCTTCTTTATTTTCATCAGTACTATTAACTGAATTAGAAGACTGATTGCTCTTAAAGTTTTGCCTATGCTGATTGTTATGATTCTTGTTGTTTGCCTTATCCTTATCTTTGAACCAACAGTTTTTGTTTATGTGGCCTAGCTTACCACAAATTTGACATTTTGCAGGTTTACGTTTAATCTTATCTTTGGACAGAAAGGCTGAATCTGAATTTGAATTTTTACCAAATTCAGTGTCTTGCAATAACTTAGATTTGATGAGCTCACTAGTCAGAGTTACGTTGGAGTTTTCAAGCGCCATATGCATGGATAATACTCTTTAGTTAAACCCTTTAACATTAATGCAGCTAATAGCTCATCATCTATTTTTTTGTCCATTGAGACTAGTCTGAGATTTATTGACATGAAGGCATTAACATATGCCTGCATGCTTTTATAGTCCTCAAGTTTCAAAGAGCACAAATCAGTTAAAATACTTATCCAACTATTGACTCCCTGATCTTTGAATATTCTTTCCAACGCATTCCAGGCTTCCTTTGCTGTTGTTGTCTGGACGACGTAAGATTTAAGTTGGGGCTCCAATGTCAGACAAATGATGGCTCTTGCTTTCTCGTCCTTTTGTTTATTGATGGATATAGGCGTTGTGTCTTAATAAAGCAGGAGTAGAGTGAACACTGATTCTCACTTATCATTCGATCCACGTGGAAGTAACAAAAATAACACTGAGAAGTACATTACTGTGTTCAGTAGAGCCCACCATTGGCCCCTGTTCTGAGCCTCATGAATCCATTCCACAGCCTAATATGGTTTTTCTTTAAGATCAATATAATTTCATCCTCCAATGTATATTTAGGTCTCCCAAGTGATCTTCTCCCTTCAGGTTTTATGTCTAAAATTCTGTGTACATGGATCATCTCCTATGCATGCTACATATCCTGCACATCTCATCCTCCTTGAATTTATTACCCCAGGAAGAGTACAGATTATGACACCCCTCATGCATTACTTTGTCAACTAACTTACCATTTTGGTTTGTACGACATCAGAGCAGCTTATGTTACTGTGAAGGCAGTCTCAGTTACCTATATGGATGTATAATCTAGAGTGCACAAATGATGAGCTACCTATTGTGTCTGTGTAATGGACACATCAAGGCATGGCTGGAGTTGTCACATTAAAACAAACATTCCAGCTCCTTTCTTCCCATTGCAACAATCCTGTTTGTAAGGTTGTACACGTATTTTAAATCTGAGGTAATGTAGAATTATGGAAGTTAAATTTGTAACTGTAAACATTAGAACCTATTGATCTGTATCTGTGAGGCTCTCAGTTTCAGAAGGAAGAACAAAAATTGAAGATAGTTGAAAATGAAATCAGTAAAATGCTTAGATGCCAGAGAAGTGGACCAGTGGATGGGAAGTATGTATCATTGTTAGGGATCATAAATCAAGTGGGTTAGGAAACAAGCTATAATGTGAAATGGATTAGACTAGTTCAGAATAGGGCCCATGATGAAAGCTGTTTTGATGATAATAGTGGACCTTTGACTTCTATAATGGCAAGGGTTTTTTTTTTAATTCTGAATAGAAAATGGTTGAGTGTTCAGTGAAGAAGCTGTATGAGGGAGCTTGCTGTCAGTGAACACTGAATTTGAGGAAAACAGAAAGAACTTGACAAATCTTGTTGCTCTGTTAATAAATTAGTATACAAGATGGACTTTATGTTTTGGAAAACAGATTGGCTTGAGGATCACTGTAATCCCATGTCTAAAGTGTGTATTCCAAAACCTCTTGAAAGGCTCTGGATAATTCCAGTCATGCTATGAAAATAACATTGTTTATGCAGATTTGGGAATCAGAGTGAATGAAGTGATTGCAAGATTACCTCTTACTCCAGCTACCATTATCTGTACCCAACGTTGTTTCTTTCAAAAGATAGAATAAAACTTCATATTTATGTTTGATCACTGTATAGTAGCATACAAGAGGATAAGATATGTGTGTTATCAATTTCCATTTTTAATCCAATAGTATTTTGAGGATTTCTGTAAACATTAAAAATTAACCTTTAAATTGTTTATAAGTTTTTAAACTATAAATCTGTCATTATTACATATTTATATGGATAAAATAATGAGGTAAATACAATGTGACTATAACTACTTGACTACATGAAGACTTTTAAGAGATGAAATTTGTAATAAAGATCTGATGTGGAAAAATCATGATTCTGATTATTCTGAAAATGAAAACTGCACTTGAGGTAGCTGTAAAAAGGATCCTGAAACATCTCCAGGATGTGAAATTCCAAAAAAGCATGCTGAATACTTAATTCTATGATAGTAAAAAAAAATTAGATGATTATGAGTCTTAGGACTTCANGGAGGAGCTGCAACTCCTCCCCGCGACTGCATCCGTTCTGCGGTGGTATGACTCATGGCAAATTGCAGCCGCGGCGCGCACTTGATTGTACGCACTGTATTTATTATTTCATTGTATGACACATGAAAATGTAGCATCAGTAGCATCCAGCAGTATTTCATTGTTATTGATGAACTGTTTTGTCCATGACACTTATTTCATAATATCTTACTGGCTTTGTTACCTCTTCATGCTTTTGTCATCTTCATTTTCCATAGTGATCTGTCTTCTCATTCCCCATCTTACAAACTTTGATCTTCCTTAATGTAATTAATGTTTAGTTTCACAGTATAAGTAGTTTTCTCCTTTAACGATGATCATTGTGCAACACATTTTTCATAATCTTTCTTTCTCCATTCATTCAGTATGCCATACCATCTCAGCACTCTTGCTTATGTGCATTACTGTGTCACTGTCCTCATCTTGTGTCTTGTAACTTCAAGTTCACAGCACTAGCTTCACATCTTGCATCAGCCACACAGATCTGCTTAACTCAACAATTTCACTCAGACTCCATATTGGACTTTTGTAACTATGTTTTATATCTGCAGTCTTTGGCAGCATCTGGAACCAATCAGAATGGGGGAAGCCTTGGTGTTTGCCAAAGAGAGGCATGCACAGGTGCCCCCACCCCCCTCATTCATGTGACACCAGGTCTCTTATCACTACTGAAATAACAACAATTTATTTTCATGGTGTTTCATTCCTCATATAATTTTCTTTGTCAGCTGAAGACACTCAAATTCAGTCATCTTTATTTTGCTCTTAAATTTTTCCATCTATGGTGACATTTCACATCACACTTTGAATACTCTGAATATAACTATGATATTATATGGATATATTTTTATACCAAAAGATTTCATTTAATGTTTCTGTTGCAAATTTTTTTTCCATGGAGATTATATTTTGAATATCTGTCACATGTTTCAGCATGTTGCTGTCTTAACATAAAGCAATAAAGAACTTCAACATGTAACTGTCTGCATGCAAACAAAAATTTCTGGCATCTGTGCTGCTGATATCTGTTAAGCACGCAGAACATTCATCAACATATCAATGCTGATGATGAACGATTTTATTTCAAGATTTACATCTCAGCATAAAAAAAGAAAGAACCCATGTGTGAGATAAGATTATATGTATTATATTATCAATATAATATATTATATAATAATAATATTGTGGTTTTCATGGTGATGATTTAGATTTGGCCCATAATCTATAACACTACTGGTCTGTTAGTCTGCTAGCATATGAGAAAAGACCTACAGTTGAGAAGGTTAAAAGTACCCATGGAGCTGATAGATTATTTTTAAGCTTTTTAGTATATTTTTGTTCTCAATGCTGAAGCACAAGAAGGTTTAGATTTTTGTCTGAAACTTAAGAACTATTGTACCATTCCCACCTCCCGCATCACATTAAATATTGGCATGTCAGTTAGATAGGAAGCACATTTTTCCATATAGTATCTCTGTTGTTGCCTCAGATGTGTATGTCATATAATGGCCTGTGCATTACAGTTTCTGGCTATATATTAACTATTGTCTATGCCAATCTCTTCATAGATAACTGCTTAGATATTGATTACAAGCATATGGATCCTGGTGTGGAACAAGTCGATGTACATATTAGTAGTGAGAAAGTCATACTATAAATAGCACAATACATATGACACCCTTAATTTTTACATGCTGTAAATAAGAAATTCCTTCCACAATAAATTTTATGACCCATGTATAAGGAACAAGCAGCTATTACTTATGTAATATGTACAAATTCATCTACAGGGTAGAAAGTGTGGGATGAAAGGAATTCTTTTATTTTAATTGTAGTGTTCGGTTATAGTGAATAGACTTTCAGAACTCTTCGGCTTATTTTGGACTCTAGCCATCATCTGGTGTATAGGACAAAAAACCACAACGTTTCAGAGACTGGATCTGCCTCCGTCCTCAGGTGGATGGGGCAGGATAAACCTACTCAGTTGGGTGGTTAGAAAGAGCTAGTCTCAATCACTGGACAAGGACCGAGATAGATCCAGTCTCCAAAATGTTGTGGTTTTTTGTCCTATATACCAGATGATGGATAGAGTCCAAAATAAGCTGAACAGTTCTGTAAAGCATACACCATTGTCAGAATCCTTTCAAGTCTAATAGACTTTCAGTTAAGGGTAGGAGCTTGTATGTTTCTTCTAATAGATCATGACATGTGAACAACTTTTCATTGTGATACCTGGTTTATCTTATTGTCAGTTCCTAATGGATTTGTGTCCACACATTCGCGTGGTCACAGAAATCATTTAAGCAGTGTCTGCATAGCACTATTCACTACCAAATTTTTGGAAGCTAGTTTAGAACCCTTGGGCCAAGCCACAATGGCAATTCAGTCACATGTATTTAAGTTTAAAACTGAATACTTCTGTTTAATTTGTCGAGAGTCTTAGTACGTATCTTGACTCCACAGAGGATGTACCCTGAGCTGTTATCTATTGGATGATATTGTCAGAAAATGTCAGTATTTTACTATAGCTGTGGACTCTTATTGTCAAAGGGAAAATGTGTTTCCTTGAGTGGAAAATGCCATCATTGGTAGGAATGTTTTAAAGTACAAAGAGAAGTTCCAAACCGTTATGCTTGCTTATGGTGCTTTTGCAGCACAATTTATGAGGTTTGTCTCAGATGGGAAGTGCTGCTAACAGAACATGTTACAGCATCATCTGTGTTAAGTGACAGCAGCAAACAATTCTAGTAATATTTTGCACAGTATCACACCTTCTGGAACTTTCAATTTTCGAAATATTTTGGAATTGAAAAACAGGAAGTCACAGGTAACATACTGTAACGTGTTTGCAATCCAGAAGAGTCACTTCTATGGAAACGCTAGGACAGACCGTTGCATAGGAAACAACAATCGCTCTATTGTAGTTCTAACATCGAATCTCCATGGTTACTACGAATACGCGAAGCGTTCCCACAGAGACAACGCAATAACAATGGGTCATTGCGTAGGAATCGCGGAACCAACAAAGCAACGTTTCCACTGCTATAACAGAGGATTCATTTGCATAGCAGCGGTCGAGGGGATAAATAGCCCAGCTTCGGCGAGAAGCAGTCAGTCTTTATCCAGCTGTCTAAGAAGTGAGTCTTGGAATATCCGCCGCAGAAGAGAGTTGAAGTGTTACAAGTTGTACTCGTGGTTGTAGAAGGAAAGTGTCCAATAAAGGGTTCTACGGAATTTAAGACCCACGTGAATTTATTTGTAGCGTGACACACAAAACACGCTACACTGGTGTCAGAAGTGGGATGGATCGCATTCCGAACGAACATATATGTGCCATGGACTCACTCCAGATAATGGAACTTCTGCTGGCCATGTGAGAAGATAGAAAAGCTGACCAGGCCAAGGCCGACGCCAGACATAACAAGATGATGGCCGTTTGGAAAGCCTGGGGGGAAGAGAGGAGAACTAGCCACAAGAAGATAGTGCCCGAAATGGAAAAAGAGATGACTGCCTGCCAAGAGACGGATGCACAGGAAGAAGATGTCCCCAAAGTAGACGCTGAAGTAATGCCGCTCGAGGAACCAAAGCAGAAAAGGCCCAGGGACCGACATCAGCAAAAAATGAAGAATCTGACGCGGGTAATTCATGAACCCCAGGAGAAATTGGCCGTCGCCCGCAGAGCGACAACATGCCGTGTGGAAGTGGCACAGCAGAAGGAGAACAGCAGAAAGACATCCCATTGCGCGACAGTGGCACAACGTTGGAGAAATGCCTTCAAGAAGGAAACTCCCCAGGGAACCTTCGGATGCCAGCGTAAAGAATTGGCCGCCGACCACAGAAGGACAACACGCCGGGCGAATGTGGCACGACTCAAGATAGACATCCTCATGAACACCACCCAGAAAAAGTGTGGACCCCACGAGAGGTTGGGATTCTCCAGCAAGGGGACGACCTTCCGTGCCAGAGTAGCACGGCGAAACAGGATCCCCAGAAAGAACTGGGTCAGGAACCACATACTGGAGGGAAATGCGAGAGGATACATGCCTGGAAGACAACGGGGGCAACCGCAATATAATGAGGGGAACAGGAATAGAGCCCTATAGAAAAATCCCCGGACAGGAGACCGCTATGGGAATTACCAAATTTCCTGTCCTGCCACTAAACAAGAAAAACTGGACACTGTGGAGGGGTCGACCCCCTCCAAAACGGAAACGGCCCCTTATGGGAGGAACCGGTAACGTAGAAGTACCGGCCTCCCCAACAAGGATGAATGGAGAATGGAAGTGAGGAATGAATGTGAGACAACGAGATCAACAAATTCTCGGCTACGGGAGTGCTCGGGGCGAGCACCACTGAGGAAAGAATGCGATAGAATGAACAGCGCAGAAAGACGCGCAAAGAACAGCAAGGCCGAATGAAGACGTTGCCAGCAAAACACCGTGGAATCAAAACCGAGGGAGAACCATTAGGCTGTTCGGGGACGAACAACCTTTAGAAGGGAGCAATGTAACGTGTTTGCAATCCAGAAGAGTCACTTCTATGGAAACGCTAGAATAGACCGTTGCATAGGAAACAACAATCGCTCTATTCTAGTTCTAACATCGAATCTCCACGGTTACGACGAATACGCGAAGCATTCCCACAGAGACAACACAATAACAATGGGTCATTGTGTAGGAATCGCGGAACCAACAAAGCAACGTTTCCACTGCTATAACAGAGGTTCATTTGCATAGCAGCGGCCGAGGGGATAAATAGCCCAGCTTCGGCGAGAAGCAGTCAGTCTTTATCCAGCCATCTAAGAAGTGAGTCTTGGAATATCCGCCGCAGAAGAGAGTTGAAGTGTTACAAGTTGTACTCGTGGTTGTAGAAGGAAAGTGTCCAATAAAGGGTTCTACGGAATTTGAGACCCACATGAATTTATTTGTAGCGCGACACACAAAACACGCTACAATACCCATAAAAGGACGCATTCTGAGCCTGCACCTTCATTTAGCAAATCAGAAAGTTATGTCAGGAGACCACATGTTTTCAAGAGGACATCTTGCTCCCATTTGGTAATTATTTACAGATTGTATACCTCAGAGATATGTTTCAGCTAGGAATTTAGAATCAGCTGTAGGATAACAATATAACAAATAATAAAAAAATGGAGGAACACTTATCAGAGTGTGTGCATGTGCGTTTTATTATTATTATTACAATTATAATATGTTTCATTCCAGATATACACAAAACCAGATGAAATACTAAAATCGCTTAACAGTAAGAGTACAATTAAAATTTCATATGTCTCTGCAATAAATGTCAATTTAAGTTGGGAAGTAAATGAAACTGACTTGCTCTCAGATTTGGTCTGTAAAAAAGAAATGAGGGATTTGAGTATTTTTTCTCCAGTCTCATTTGAGCTCTCAATGTTCTGGTGAAAACCACCAAATCTCCAGGATAGATATGAAGTTACTATACATTTAACACACAAAAATAAAATTAAAAAGAGAACAGTATTTGGAATCTTCACCTGCAGCGTGAGAGGCTCTGATGGCATGCAAAATTCTGCACCAAATGAATGTATTTTACTCTACAAATTCACTTCTGTCTTTAATGCAACTCTCTTCACAGCCTCTCCTTGCGCTAAAATAACATTAAAGTCACAATCACTGCTACATGTTTCAGCCCTACGTGGCTATCCTCAGGCAACTGTTCACTTTTTGAAACTACCACACTGCACTAATTCTTAAGTCAAAATATTTCATGCTATTGCATTTTTGTCGATCACATTAAAGTACATGTGTCTGAGAACATAAGTCTTATCCTTTCCTGTGCTATTTTCCTCTTGCTGCATCCATGTTTTTGTGTTGTTTTATTTAGCCCTATGAACATCACAGACACTGCAAGAGGAAATAGCATGGGAAAGGATAAAGAGTTATGTTCTGAAACAAATGTATTTTAGTGTGAATAATGAAAATGCAGTAGCATTGAAATATTTTGACTTAAGAACTAGTGCAGTGTAGCAGATTTGGAAAGTTATCAGTTGCCTTAGGATGATTAAGTAGGGTTGAACAAGTAGCAGTGATTGTGATTTTAATGTTATTTTAAAGTAAGGAGAGATTGTGAACAGAGTTGCATTAAAGACGGAGGTTAATTTGTAGAGTGATAGATAAGTGCAACAGGATGCTGACATACAATATTATGAACATATTTTATTATTGCAGTAGTTGAAAGACAGTTGCTGGCCAAATTATTAACAAACCTGCTTTTATGATGTGTGATATGACAGTGGGTTTAACACAATTCACAACTAGGAGAGGAGTGTGTTTCAGAATAGCATATTGTGAAATAAAAGAATATTTTATAAAAATTCAAATGACATTGTGATTAATTAAGGAAGAAACATAGTATTTTGGTAGAAGTGTTAATATACTACAATCATTATTACTGACAATACTCTGCTTCTACCACTTTTGTTCCTCACTGCTATATTTGTAGGTTTGCAATCTTTATATAGTGTGTTTGATAAATTAAGGACATTTGATGCTGTTTTTAGTTGTATTTGATGTTGTGCATAGATAAGTTGTGTCAGAAATAGTGTACATTTCACAAAGTCTAACTGCTCCTATAAGACTGAATTTAAATGTGACAATTGTGTTTACTGTGTGAATTCATTCTTATTGTTTGCACTACTTTGATGCTCTTCTGACAGAGTGAACGTTTCCTGGTACTTGACTGTGTACTTCTTAGTATAAATTGTTAAATCTACAAATTTTCATCAACATATCTGAAGTAATAACAATATATATGATTTATGAAAATGTGCCAGAATTTTAATTTTTAACCAACCTGCTTATCTGGTTTCTGTTGGATGGAAGTGAAAGAGTGAAAATTATGAAATGAAACTATTGTAGTAGGATGATGTTAGAACATGTATTCTATGCTGAGTTTACCAAGAAAATGAATGTATTCATTGATTCATATGTTTCTGTGGAAGCTTAAACCATAAAGCCTGAAGTGAAAGGAGATGTCATGGGAATATATTTTCACTTACCCAACATCAAAGATGTTCAGAGTATGAGTAGCTAGTGTTTTTGATTATAAATTGTGCATGCAACGTTGAACGGGTTAACCTTAAGCATTAGTGGCAACTTAGGTTGCATTATTGCTTTGTCTTGTTTTTCTGTGCCACTTTAAAATCTTAATTACCGCAAATGGGTGAGCTTGGCTGTAATACAAAGGGGACCTCAATATGTGCTATTGATTCAGTGATATTAGTGAAAAGGAAATTATTCATAGTGCAGAAGCATAAGAAATTAGTGCAATTTTCTCTGAGGCTAATTGCTGTGGTGTCTGATGTTAGGGCAGTAACTTGTAAAATAGGTAAAGAATACAAGAAAACTGCTGAAGCCTTCGTGGAGTTGTTTTTTCCTGAGGAACAAAGGTGGTGTGTAAGGAAATTTTGCATTACCTGGTTGTAGTAGAAACTGGACGTGGATTTCCCGTACATGAACAAAAAATTTGTTAGTTCACTCTTACAGTAATTAAAATTGGAGTCACACGTGGCCACTTCAAAGTAATAATTCTGAAGGCGGGATTCATCAGTATTGTGCTGTATGGACCTGTTGCTAGGCAAAGACCTTGAAACAAACAACAATGAGTACAGCTGTTGCAATGCAATAGGCAAATAGACAAATGGCCCTTTTTGAGCAGCAGCTCGGTAAACGCACACCAATAGAAATGAATGTACGAAACAATAGAAGATGGGTTTTAGATGTGGTTAGAGGTTAGAGGAGTTGTGAAGAAGACAATTGGGGCAATCTAGTTCGGTTGAACTCTGCAAGGGAGGCTGAGAAAAGATGGCAATCCAGTTTAGTTGAGAGTTGGAAGTCTGGCTGTGAAGAAAGGAGTTAGTTGCATAAGTGCAGCTGTGGAAAGAAGACCTTATATGTGCTGTATTTACAGTGAAACTGTTTTAAAATCCATTACCAGGATACAACTAGTGAAGACTGAGAAGAATTAGCATGTGCTAGTGGTTTGTAAAGTATGGAAATCAGAGTACTTCCGAGTTGTGGGTGGGTATAAGTGGTCAATAAATCCATTTATCAATCCATAATACCCTGTCTATAGAAACACACATACACCTAACATCTAACATCAGAAGTGGCTGGATTGGATACCACATTGGATCTTGATCGTAAAACCGCAGCACTGTGCAAATGGAACAAATGATGGCATGCCTGCTGCCTGAAATCAGAACCAACAGAGAAAAGAAATGGAAGCCAATCAATCAAAAATGGACTCATACCACGAAAAGATGGATGTCAACTGAAGTTAATTAAGGGCCAGCCAAGATGGATGCCTGGCTAGCAGAAATAAGGACATGGTGAAAAGAGATTATGGTCTGTCAAAACACAACAGATGCCTGTGTGGAGAATAAGGAGCCATCCTCATTGGAGGTAGAGTCCACAGAGAATGAGGAGGTCCCCAAGGTAGAGGCCACAGTGGAAACTTTTGGTGCACTGAAGAAGGGACATGGGGACCGGCATCTAGCCATAAGGCGTTGCAGTCAGCCTAAGAAATGGACCCAGGGCAATGGTGATTCCTGAAAGGAGTTAGCTGCTACCCAAGGGCAGTTGATCTGCCATGCCATTCCTGCATGGCATAAGGGACAAGGTCAGGACAATGTTGCAAGAGGAACCTCTGAAGGACGGACGTTCGGGAAGAAAGGTCTGTCACAACTGGAATACAGAACCAAGGCTCAAGACAGCTATGTCTGAGGAAGGAGACAATGGCAGCAGCATCAGAGGATGAATCAGGAGGCAAGAGCCACATCTGGGAAGCAGGATAACTTTCGGTAGGATCTTCAGGAAGATTGTAGAGCTCAAAGTAGCAAAGCAAATAGTCGACACTTCCATTAAGCTGCAGAAAATGAGTGATTGGATATTGTGGAGAGGTATCCCCCTCCGAAACGAAAGAAGAGACTACACACAGAATAGGAGACATAAATGTTTTAGCACTGACTACTCTTGGAACTTTTGGCTGCATCGACCAGAGGAAGGTGACGGTGATAAACCTGGACTGATTGGCACCCTATGAGGGAACTGCTTGGGACAAGTGGCCTTAAGAAGGAAGAAGTTGGATTGGTTGGATAGAAGTCACCATGAAAACCAAACCATGGGAAGGAAGGTGGGCCAATTGGCCCTTTTCTGACGCATTATGTTGCAACTGACTATATCTCGCTGTGTGGCCACGTTGCATCATAACTACTGTGTAGTTGACCTCGGGAATGTTTGCTAGCTTAGCCAGTAACATGATCACGCTCATTTCCTGTCACACCCTAAAGAAAAAAGCCTTAGTTCGAGTCCAAGCTTCCACGTATGAACCAGGAAGTTAGCAGTGCAACATGGATCAGAGATGAAAGCAGTTGCAGTCGAAGCGTTCTCTCGGAGAACAAGAAATATTAGATTTGTTCTCCAATGAGCTATCAGATTTGCCAGCTGCTTCGTCTTCTGATAGCGAGGCCAGCCTCAGTGAAAGTGACAGTGACAGGGGCCACAGGGCCCCCCAAAATATTGTGTCCAGTGAAAGTGAGAGCTCTGATAAAAGTGCGAGTACCAGGACAGCCATATGGGGTAAAGTGGACAAAACCCCCACTTCGGGTAGGTTTACTGGTGATCCAGGGGTGAAACGGATGCAAAAGCTTGGGCTACTGACCTCACGGTGGCGGCAGTACCTGTGTCAGACATAGACGTAGTGCAGCCGGGGCCATCTGTTCGCACCCACCAGAGGCCTCATGTGGACCCCCATGGACGACTCTCAGGTGATATGCAGAAACATACCCTCGTGAGAATTGTGAAGAATGAATATTGCAAGAAGAAGCACTCTTCTAGGCAGTGCCATGTGTGCACAGTCCACAAGAAGAGTAGGACTGCATACATCTGCAAATTCTGCGTGATGCCTCTTCACAAAGGGGAATGTTTCCAGAGATATCACATGCACAAGCACTTTTAGGAGCTCTGGTAAGTGTTCTCCAAAAATTTTAGTTCATAAAATTAATTAGGAGATTTTATATTAATTTTTAAAGTGAACAGTGCACAAGTTAGGGTGCTAGGCTTAAAAACCCCGGTCCCCAGGGTGATTTAAATATGTAAACAACCAGTCCGCAATGTGTTAAGCTTCATACATCTCTTGTAACATAAGGATTTGAGGTTTCTGTGGCAATGAAGGTACTATTTTGGAGTTGCAGTTCTCACAGCAGTGGCTATCAAGAATACAATTGTCTATGTTATAATGCTGCATAGTTCAGTAAATGCTGACATTTCAGAAGCATGTATCACCTCCATCTGCAGGGTAAAAGAGTAAGCAAAGCAAGAAAACAGCAGTAAGCAGGCTGAAAGGCGCTTGCAGTTAGTCTGCTGCCTGATTATTGCTGGTTTCTTCTCAACCAAGACACTGACTAACCTGACTGAGGTTTTTCATGGTTATTCTCAGTCCTTTCATGAAAATGCTGGGAAAGTACCTTAACTAGGCAACAACTGCTTCCTTCCAAATCCTTTCTAAATCTTCACTGACCAGTCTGTTTCCATTTGATGCTATAATCTGAAATAGTGACAGCATCATAAACCGCAAAAAAGGAAGGTATCATGTAGTGTGATGGGTGGGTACCAATATGTTGGAGGAATATCATTAGCAAAACAGTCCTCTTTAGTCATAGCTTTTTAAGGTTCTACCGGATTTATCTTGAATTAGGCCACCCAGTTTCCACTTCTTTGCTTTTTGTAACAGTAATTTCTTCCCAGAGCAAGGTTGTCAGCCTTGTATGCAACTCTCAACCTGGAGGAATATGACCATTTTTAGGTCACAATGAAGATGGAGGCAGTATAGTCCATTAAAACATTGCTCTTGACCTACCGTGCCTCAGGGTGTCATAATCCACAAGACAACATTATGAACCTCATGAGGTGCTGGCATGTAAGATGAATGCAGTCGCAGATATTTGTAAATTAAAAATGTAGTCATCTAGGCTCCAGAGTAGAGTACTATGGTGTTCCAAAAACTACAGCACTAGAAATTGCACTAACTGATCAAGTAAACAACATTTCTTTTGTTGATGCTGCAGTCATTGCAATGGTGTACTTAATTTTCATTTCGTGCATCCTGTTGTGTGTTATTATATATAATTCCTTATTAGAATCCATCACAACACAACAAAACAGTGGTCAAGGCCAAATTGGCTTAGCTATTAAAGCCATCATCAGGCACACACATGATTACCATATTCACACACTACTGAACTGTTATTGCGATAGTGAAGATGGCTACTTGATAATTATTACATTATAAAAATGGTGTAAAAATACAATGAACTATAAACTTATTATAAAAACGAAATTTATGTCATAAAATAAAGTTAAAAACTCTTTCGGTGATATTCCATATCATCAAGTCAGCTGTTGCAATTTTGTTATGTTCCTGCGGACATAATGGTTTATTTTTGACTTGTGTACATGTAATAAAGTGCTTGGAGGGAGTTTATCAAAACTTTCGTTTTTATGATAAGGTTATAGCTCATTGTATTTTTATACCATGTATTTTATAATGTAATAATTATCAAGTATCCAGCTTCACTATCACAATAACAGTTCAGTAGTGTGTGAATATGGTAATCATGTGTTTGCCTGATGATGGCTTTAATAGCCGAAACATGTAGCTAAGCTAATTTTAGCCTTGACCATTGTATTGTTGTTTTGCAACGGGCTCTAATAAAGAATTGTATAGATGTACTTACTTCATCAGGAATAAAGTATTTATTCAAATCCTCAACATTTTAAAATATAACATATGTGAACTAGTCTCATGTATCTTTTCCATCATCAAATGAATGAAAACTGGTGTAACTACTGAGTAGAGTTGTATTGTATTTATTAGCATTCATCAATCCATTCAGGTACATGACCATATGGTGAGAAATTGAAATAGAAGGGATTGGGTATACAGTTGCCAAAAGTTAAATGTATTGTCTTATAATAAAGGGCAGAAGGAAAGGTCTGGGATGAAATCCTGTCATGTATCCATAAGGACTGTAGGTTGTTCTCAAGTGACCATGTGATTCCCCATTTTTGTTTATACTTTAGTTATTCTATGTATGTACTTGTATTGTATCTGCTTTATTCAGTCCAGCTCTGCCCCCTCCCCCACACACACATGCACAAATGCTGGACATGAATCGTTTTAATTGATAGTTTTCAGTGGCTTCAGAAATATTTAAAGATTTTTTTAATTTCTATCCATTCTACGAGTGTCATGCTGAAATTCATGAGCAACAATTTTTTGTAAAGTAACATGCTTTATTATTGACAAACCAAATACACCACCTCAATCTACAGACCTTTCTTTATTTTTCCACATAATCGCCACTTCTTTGTACACATTTCTCCCAGCGTTCTGGGAGTTTGAAAATTCCCCTTCTGTAAAATTCCGTTCCAGCCATCCGAAGACACTGACGCACTGCTTTCTGAATTGCCTCCCTTGTCTCAAAACGTTGTCCACGCAGCTGATCCTTTACAAATCCGAAAAGATGGTAGTCGGAGGGTGCCAGATCAGGGCTATAGGAGGGGTGTGAAAGAACTTCCCACCCCATCTTTGCAATTGCTTCCAATGTGAGGCGAGCAGTGTGGGGGCAAGTGTTGTCATGCAGGATGATGATGTTTCGTCCCGGATGTTTATCACACAATGCACGACGGAGCTTGTGCAGCATCTGGACATAACGAGCATCATTGATGGTTTGACCAGGTTCCAGGAATTCGGCCAGAATAAAACCCTCTGCATCCAAGAAGACTGTGCCCATCACCTTCACAGCTGATGGCACTGTCTTTGTCTTCTTTTCTAATGGAGAATGCAAATGGTGCCACTCCATACTCTGCCGTTTCGTTTCAGGCTCGAAATGGTGAAACCAGCTTTCGTCACCTGTCACAATACAGAGCAAAAAATCATCGCCTTGGTGTCGAAATCTCTGCAGCAGTTCTGAGGTGATGGCTTTTCACTGACCTTTGTGGTCTTCGGTCGATAACCACGGGACCCAACGAGCACAAACTTTCCTATAGCCCAAGCTTTCAATCATCTCCTGTACTGCACTGTGCCCTATTCCAAGTTTTCGGGCTATTGTGTCCACAGTCACATGCCTGTCATCTTGAATGATCTCATCCACTCTTTCCTTGTTGCATTCAGTTGAGGCTGTTTGAGGACGACCGCTCCGAGGCTCATCTTCGATGCTGGTGTTCCCATCTGTAAAATGTTTCACCCATCTTCGAACACTGCTCACACCCATGCACACACTTCCATAAGCACACTGAAGTCTCTGGTGAATTTCTGCGGCAGGGATTTCCTCTTTCACAAGAAATTCAATGACAGCACGCTGGCAAAACGACATATCATTGTCGGTCATTTTGTTAGGAGTGATACTGGTCATGTGATGCAAGCTATTGACATCACAAGACATTCAAGGTTAGCACAACAGCAGGTTACACCTACCAATATACTCTCTTTTGTCTGCTGTTCCCAGGTTGCATACAAAAAAAAGTTGCTCATGACTTTCAATATGACCTACGTATTTAACATTCCTAAAGTGTTGACTAATATGATTCAGATTTTAGATAATAGATGAACTTATTTTAGCCTCCTTTTCTTTAAATGCCTTCACCTGTATATGTGGCAAACTTAACTGGCTTTTGTATATGAATTATGTAACTTCATAAAATATCATTGCGCAGACTTTACCAGAGTGGTATATAATTTCAGTAGCTGAAGTTCCCATACATAATTTAAAGTTTTATTTATCTCCAGGCCTGTGATTTTCAAGAAACAAACAAATATTTCATATAAAATTTATAGGTATGTTTATAATATATCAGTATACCAGATTTCATACTTCATGATTCATTCATTCATTCATTCATTCATTTCATTTCCATAAATCCATATAGAAACAAGTTCCATGAGATGTGGAAATAGTCAAGTTTGAATCTTAACATAGATACAATAAAAACATAGAAAAACAAGTTAGAGAAATAAATTCAAGAATACATAAATTAATATAATTACATTTCAAAATAACAATTAGTATATAGTAAGCAATCATATTTCTGCCAAGGCCCTTTATATATATTGTTATGTTAATTGTAATAATAAGTGAACAATTAATAATTACTTTAGCAAAATAAAATCATCTATTAAAAAATTCATCAAGTGTGTAGAAGGAATTATTACTCAAAAAGTCCTTCAATTTGACTTTAAATTGATTAGGTATGGAAGCAATTTCTTTAAGATTATAAGGGAGTGCATTAAAGACCTTCACCGCCACATGGGACACGCCCCTACCATATACAGCCAGATTCACCTGGTTCATATGTAGATCCATTCTCAGTCTAGTTAATAAATCATGATAGCCATTGTTTAGAGCAAACTTGTCTCTATTTTTAACAACGAACATCATCAGTAAGTATACATATTGAGCTCTTAAAGGGAGTATATTTAATTCCCTGAATCTATTTCTACACGATTGTTTATATCCACAACCAACCATTAATCGTATAGCTCTTTTTTGCATCCTAAAAACCTTTTCAGCAGAAGCTGAATTACCCCAGAATATCAAGCCATAGGACATGACAGAATGGAAATAAGAGTTATAAATAATTTTCAGGGTAGTAATAGTCATTATGGGTTTCATGTTCCTTATCATATAACAAGCTGAACTCAGCCTAGTTAACAGCTCATCAATATGTCTTTCCCAGTTCATAGTTCTAGTAATAGTTATACCAAGGAATTTAAGATCGTAAGAGCTCGTGATTTGTGTTAGTATGCTACCTACATCCCTTGCAATAGACGCCTTGTTGTTAGCAGTAAAATTTATACAACATGTCTTTACAGTGTTTAGTTCTTCTTTAGTAAAATGAGATAAAATCCTTTAAAATTTCTGTTGCATATTATTACTTAAAAAGAAGACTACAGCATGTGATTTTAACATGGATTAAAACAGTGTAGCAATTTTTAACACAGTTTTAGTAAAATATCTGTAACATAAAAACACCTGAAGATGGCTATTTGAGGCCGAAACATGCAGTGTTAAGTGTAGAATGTAAAAGTGTTGCAATTTGACGGAAGATAAACAATGGACGCTAATTTTATTCAGACAGTTGCCATGTTTTCATGTTACATCTTAATAAATGTTGTATATTTTTATCTCTTTTTCCTCCTACTTAGTAGAGAAAAATAAAATTGAATGTCCCCTGTCATTAATAATTTGGTCCCTCAGGCAGGCAGAGTCTGAAAATCATACCACTGCTTTCGTAAGATTCATAGTTCAATATGAAATCTGGAGAAAATTTAACAGGTATTCCACAAGTTGCAAATGCATGATTAGACATGTGACTTTAAAAGAGAATGTTTGCTTGATGAATTACTTCAACTCCACAAAGTGGAGAATTTTTAATTTCTGGAACCCATCAGCCATTATACAGAAATGAAGTCTGTAGTACAGAATGCCATTTGACCATAGGTATCCTGAACCCACTGTTTTAGCCTTCAGAATACTGCAGTTTTGCTACCTTCCTGGATTTTTGGGCGTTACTCAAATAATTAATGCCACAGGTAGCAATGAAATACATTTCCATGTATTCTGATGGAAAGAAACACAATCAGATTAATTATTGTAAGCAAACAATTGTAAGTATTGTAACTTTATTCTCTTATTGTGATTAGACAATGTGCAGTAACTGACTTTTCCTATATCATGTAACAATGATCAGTAGAGATGAAATAAATAAATATATCCTGATAGGAGAGAGCATGATTTTCTGAAGGCGCTGATCATGATACTGATCACTGGGAGCTGCAGAAGTTAAAGGATCGGTGGTAAATAAATAAGCTATGCAAAAGTTGGATATGAAAAGAATGAACTGAAGAAGCAAATGAGGTGAAGGTAAGGAACAGTATCATGTAGAAGGTATAAACTATAGTTGGTCCTGTGCTTAATTAATTAAGCACTGCACCATGAAAATGCATGTGGGAGTGCAGGTATAGTTCTACCATTCTTGACCTTAGCACTAGATGGAGGTGAGTGGCCAACTTCATGCTCCTGGGTGCTTTACCCCCATGGGAAGAGCCCCCAGGCCCTTTGAACAGGAGGCCAGGTGGGTGTCAGAGGCAATCTGGAGAAGAGAAAAAATCTTTTGCCAGCCACCTCATTGCAACACCAACTGAGCTCTCCTGTCTCCCACAGTATCATGTTAAAAGTTTCAAATAGGTTTGCATCTTGGGACACCAATAGGACTTGGGAAAGTATTCATTCATTTATTTTACATTCCATAGATCCACAGTACAACAGGTAGGATATGGAACACGTCAAGTGGTACATATATATATTCAAGAGAATATCAAAATAATACGATTAATATCATAAACACATGCAACAAAACCTAGCCATAGGTTTGGTCTATACTGTTATGGTGCCACAGTGGCATATAAACAGCAAATTGTCTGGAGAATAGATTTTCTGTTTGGTCATATGGCAAACTGTTCCTATATCAACAAAATTCAAGCAGGAAATTAAGTATGGGACAATAGTTTCGCCTGATGATTAAAGGCATGACAGCAGTGAGTGCCATTCATTATTTTTATTTGATTTATAGCTAGGGTTAATTACACAGAATGTTTCACCTTTTGTCATAACTACAGAAGGTATTTCCTGAGGTCATTCTGAATAAAAATGTCATCATGGTAAGATTATCAACGATTACAATGAGAGCTATAGACAGAGAAAATTAAAAGTGTTATGAATCCGACAAACACGTTTATTGTAACAAGAAATTGTGTACATGATTTTAAATACCCTGCTGTAATTGGTGTTGAAAATGTCTGCCGTCAGATTCAATGCCCATTCTTGCTAATTTCACAACAGTACATGTAGCGCGACGAATTAAGTCCTTACACGTGCCCACATTGTGTTCATAAACAAGATCCCTCATACAGGTCTTCAAAAACGCATGGAAGTCAAAGGGGCTAGATCCTCCAGCGACCAGGAAAGCGCTCATTCCAGCACTTCGTCGCGTGAGAACTGATACACAGTAATGCTCCGCCACGCTGGAAATATACTCGTACCGTTTTGTCTGTGTTGAGAGCGGCACATCTTAAACAGACCCGTCAACTTATGTTCCAAAATCCCCACGTAGATGGCACCTGTCAGTCGTCCCTCCAAGAATGGTCGATTTAACTGCCACCGCTATCACCAACACCACACCACGGTAGCGGGAAATCGATACAGAAAATTCACTTACGTGTGGATTCACATCCGGTCATAAAATTCAATTTCGATTTATTTACGTTCTGTAAATCCGAGTACATGTTGACACCATAGGATATGGAAAAGTAAAGTACAAACACATAATAATTGTGCAATAATAGGTTTGCTTCAGAAGGTAATAGTCTTCTCACAGTTTCTCTTCTTCTTCTTCTTCTTCTTCTTCTTCTTCTGTGCCTTTAATGGCTTGATCTCACTCGGCGTCTCTCAGTGTCCGTGTTCCTGAGAACTTCATAAATACGAGTGTGCTGTATTATTTACCCACAGCGGTTGAATTGAGCCTCGTCAGAGAATCAACTACATCGCTGGAAGTCGGGATGTGCGACTTACCCAGGTTCCCATTCTGCACAATGTTCCGCGTACAATAGAGCAGCGGATGTAAAACTTTCTTTCTCGCAATTGTCGGCAGACAGTACGAAAATTCATATATAAGGGATTCTTTGTCTCGAAAATCGTCCTCGACATTCCCCAACAGAAGCAGGTGCATTTCCGTTACAAAACCCGTAAACGACGTGCGTGTCTGCATACTTTCGTTACTAAACGTAAGCGGCACGTTCCCCACTCGTTTCCCGATCACAGTACTAATGTTACACAACACACATATACTATATGCAACATGTTAGCTGTTATTTCACCTGCCAATAGCTGTGTAACCGTCGAGAATTGTGCCCATGTTGATACAACGCCTTTCACCGAGAATGACCTCGGGGATAACCTCCTGATGCTATGACATGAAGTCGTGAAACATTCTGCATAGGTACCGGTATCTATCACTCTTACATGGAGTTGTTAATGTTAGAATGTCACTAACTTTTGTCGTGTATAAGGAGAAGTGAATGAAAAAATAATTGAATAATTACAGGAGGGGTGTAATGTCATGAAGGTTGACAGATGGGCAGCAGGTCCCTGCTCTGAAGATGAAATTCAAATCTCACTTAATAGCAGGGGCTGCCCGTGTATAGGCACTGCGGAACTGCAGCACCCCCAATTTCCACTTGATATTATCGATAACATTTATATAATGAGTCCTTTTTTCTTTAATTCTTTCTTTATACTTGTACAATACAATATATAATCCTTAAGCCTAATGTCAGTAGCCAAATCTTTGTATGGAACTGTGAGGCGAGGTGTTCGTTGACTGTGCGCATGCGCACATAGGAATTACACGCGTGGCTGCAAGGGAGAGGGAGCACTGCAGGAACGACAGTGCCGACCGGTGCCGACCCTGGCGTGCTGGTGGAAGGTAGTTTTTTTTTTTTACTCCGCGTGTGTTGTGCTTAAAAAATATGAGTTAATTGTAGAATTAGATTATTATCCTGCTTCTAGCTATTCTATTTGATTCATTTTTTTCGGTTCTTTTATTTAACAGGAAACTTTAACCATGGCCTTGCATCCCCGAGAAATAAGTTCTGTGACTCTAAGTGAACTTCAACAGCTTAAGTCTTCACAACTGTCTCTCCGTGAGAAAGTTGCAGTTAAGAAAAGAGGTCGTTTAACACCTGATATTCTAATATCTCAGCCAGGCATAAACAAGAACAAGAAATATATTCGTAGCTTTAATTCTGAATGGTACAAACGGAAAAGTTGGCTTTGCGGCTGTGAAGTAAAAAATGCACTGTTTTGCTTCCCGTGTTTGCTGTTTGGGGGTGATGTAACGTGGACAAAAGATGGTTTTAGAAATATAAACAAAATGAAAGAAAAAACTGAAAAGCATGAGAAGTCAAAGAAGCACGTTGATAATGTAGTTTCACTGTTACTTTTAGGAACCGTAAGTATTGAGGAGAAACTTAGTGAGACATACAGACTTTCAATCAATGAGCATAATATAAAGGTTAAAAAGAATGGATTTCATTTTAAAATGAATAGATTAAGCTCGAACTGTAACAATTTAGGTTAAAGTAAGTAAAAAATGTTTGATTTTGTTCTTTTAGGATTTTATCAAGTTTCTGAATAAATTTTCTTTTTATACATGTTTGTTTCCTTTTATACAATTTTAAAAGAAAGGCTACAAATTTTCTGGAGCAGCACCCCCACTAATTTTAGCTACGAGCCGCCACTACTTAATAGCAATTACGGTATTTACCGATTAAGAAAATGCGGGATTGTGTATATAGTATTCCGTTCATTTGTTGACCTTGCATACATGAACAAACATAATACTGTGAACATTTCCTTGTTCGCGTTTTAACGTACTTCTCTTTCTTAGAGGAGAAAAATAAACATACCCGACCATCATGCTCAGTGCGTGCGTGTGTATTTCCCTTATTTCAACTTTTGAACCAACAAACCGATTTTCACGAAAAATGGGGCGGACCTGATGCCATTGGAGGCCATCGCAACGCTGTATTTTGTGAAGAAGTCAGTAATGACGACATGATGGAGGCGTGGGCGTAGTAGGCAGGAACGACTAAGTGCCACATACACTAGGGTTCTGAAGTGATGTATGATCTTAGATGTTGCAGGAATTTTCCATTTTAAACGTTTTTGTTGAATGTAAAAGCAGCAACATGGCGACCATGCGAAAATGCTCTCTACTTTTCGGTCTGATAACAGTTACTGTTGATCCACTGGGGCTAAGTATGTTAACTCTGTTATGGAGATAGAAAACAAACGTACCTACACGTTATATCTGAATCTTGTACTGTTTTAAATGAACAATTACGTACATTGAAATAACATGGAATTTTGAGGTTATGTCTAACACATTTAATGCAGATAGAATTCGCGCTAAAATAACAAGCTATTCACAAACGTAACGCTTAATAATAATAATAATAATAATAATAATAATAATAATAATAATAATAATAATAATAATAATAATAATAATAATAATAATAATAATAATAATAATAATAATAATAATAATAATAATAATAATAATAATAATAATAATAATAATAATAATAATAATAATAATAATAATAATAATAATAATAATAATAATAATAATAATAATAATAATAATAATAATAATAATAATAATAATAATAATAATAATAATAATAATAATAATAATAATAATAATAATAATAATAATAATAATAATAATAATAATAATAATAATAATAATAATAATAATAATAATAATAATAATAATAATAATAATAATAATAATAATAATAATAATAATAATAATAATAATAATAATAATAATAATAATAATAATAATAATAATAATAATAATAATAATAATAATAATAATAATAATAATAATAATAATAATAATAATAATAATAATAATAATAATAATAATAATAATAATAATAATAATAATAATAATAATAATAATAATAATAATAATAATAATAGTCATAATAATAACAACAATAATAACAATAACAACAAATCTGTTAAACTAGAAATATATCAGACTATCAAACAGGAAAGTAGGGTTTCTTATTCTTTGTACTGTTTGTACTTGCCGATCTGTCGCTCTATATAGATATATAAGGGTCATTTGGAAACTAAGGCTGCGGGAACAACCAAGTAAGTAGTTTTGTCGTAAATTCCAGGTGTAGACACAATTTTAAGGCATTATACTACTTCCACGTGAAAGAGGAAGTGTTCAGCTTTTATTTGACACCTTGGACGATGGGGTTTGGAGATCAAAGGTGACAATGGTAGGGTCAGTGTGCAATGATGCTAATTCGGCTTTGTGTAGCGGCTTATTCCCGAAGTACGCCGAAGGACTGTGGCGTGTGACGTCACCGGATTGAGCAGGAAGACAGGCAGGAGAGAAAATGGCGAGTTGTTGCTGTTAGGAAGCTATGTGATCGGGTATTAGAATTATATGCTCAAAGACTTGAATGTTATTAGTGTTAAATGTAGTTACTTTGTAAGGTGCTCTAGAACATCGTGGACAGCACCATGACAGCAAATATGTATAGAGTTGGAGGTAAGAAGGAAATATACAGTATTATAACACAAGTTTTAAATAGCAGGGCCGGCTACAGCATAAGTTGCTGCGTGCGCATTGATATTTTTGTTGCCTGATTAAGATGAGGTTCATGTTCCCGCTTTTTAATACTTTTATTAGCTTGAAATGAGTGACTGCTTTATTGTAACATATTCAGACTGATTCCTGGTACTGCGATCGTATCATGTCATGTCATGTTTCATTGCACTGCCGAACTATTTTATAATAAGATACGGTAACAGCATGGTAGATGTTAAGCGTCCAAACATAATTTTGGACCGTTTATTGTATTTCCAAGCTCTTTAATTAGAAAATTTTTACTGCGTTGACGAATAAACCTAGTGTTATAGCTAACATTTGATTACGAGGCATAAGCTGCAATTCGAGTATTGGATTCATTGTACCTAATCATCATGGTCGTAATTAAAAGATCTGCACGTATGAAAATACGTGTAAATTGTACGTTTTGTCACCAAATATTGTACTGTTAAACGGTATCGTACGTCACACACGAAAGCAAACTTACCAGTTTAAAAATTCAGATACCGTTGTTTGAGAGGTTATTTTTTCAATAAAGCATCCTATATTTTTTTAAATTGTCATCTTCGCAGTAAGTTAATTAAATATTCAGAGCATCTGGCATGATGTACATTATGATCTTATAACGTTCCTCTTGACTACCAGTGATTACATGTAATTGTAAAAATTTGTTTCTGTATTGGGAAACTCGGTGCTGCTGTCCAAGTTCAGAGGCCTGTTTGAAATTAAATGGGATTGTGATATCCTATAATGTTATTTGGCACTTCACATTTTACATCACATTACTGCTGAAGGGAAAAACAGAAGAATCCTCTTTGGATTTGTTTATTTGAATGGACTGTGCTGAGAAAGGAGGCAGTAAAATGGACAGTGAGCTGAGATGTTGGAATGGACAAAGAAGGGAGAAGGAAACTGAATGAAGCAAAATGTCAGAATTTGTGCCCAAATAACAGGAACAGCATAACCAAACTTAATGTAACCTAACCTAAAATGTTAATGTCATATTGCCAGATTCATCTTTGTTGGTTTGGCCTATAAATCCATGATTTATTTCAACCGTCTTCAAGTGCATACACTCATCTATCTCCTCCTCTCACTCGCACTACATGTTTCGGCACAAAAGTGCCATCTTCAGGTGCTTATTCAATTTACGCTAAACTAGTTCATTGCATGCCTTGTCTTCATATTAAAATAACTAAAATATATATTTATCATATATATTGATAAATGTTAAATGTTAAAAATATTAAAATTGTTCAGGAATATTTTTTTTTCTTCCCTGTGTCGTATCACACTACGCGAGTCACATCTATCCTCTTCTGTTGGAGCACTCTTTCACTATCGTGTATTATTGTGCTTTGTGTTGTTTCTTGCTCCTGTGACTGCGTGTGTTATACTGCTGGGCCTGCTGGGTATGTGTGTGTGTGTGTGGCCTATAAACGTTTAGAAATGTGGTCATGGGTGAAAAAACTTCATGAAACAGTTTCTTTTACAAAAGTTGGCCAAGGGGACATTCATGAATAACTAATTTATCGCAGTCACAGTAAGTTTTGTATAATGTTGATCTAGTTTTTTCACAATGCATAGGAAGCAGGATCCTGAACTTCTGTTATATATTAAAGATGAGGTGCTTACCTTAAATGTATGGAAGTTTGTCACATGGGAACTCCTTCATGTGGCAGTCGGCTACAGTTGAGCATCTTAAAGATGCTTGTCCTTTTAGTTGTTTTAGTATTTTACTCTTTCGTTGAAGCACACTGAATGTGTATTCACACATTATAGTTGGAAACATTAAAAGCAAAACAGCTATGTGTTTCTGTATAGTGATCAGAATTCTTTTGAAGATCACACCAGATATCCTCTTAGCATCATTACTTAACATAGATATTTATTTAAGATTGTAGCAGATCTGCTGTTTTAGGGAACAGCTTCTCTGTGGAAATGTATGGGCTTAATGTGGTTAATAAATAGGCTGCAATGTGAGGGTCACAGGTCAGTGACAGGAAAATACCAATAGCCACAAGCAACAGAAAAGCCATAACAAAGAGACACATTCACAACAGTTATTTATGAAGTCTTTTGATCTTAGAGTATATTATGTTTCCCTCAGATGTAAGGTTGATGCTATTATAACTGGGTGTGGACATGATATTAAATTGATTTGTAAGTATGCTGAACTAAGGGAGAGGGAATTGTGTTTAAGCTGAAATCTGTTGTGAAACATGTGCATCACCTTCATGTTCCAAAATATAGGTCATCTCATGACAGCTTGCATTGGCATCATATAATTTTTCAGATTTTTTAGATCCTATGATGGTACTGGTTAGCAACTGGTCTATGCATACATAGACAATGAGCCCTGCATCTGAATATTCCAAATATCATTGGTCAATCCAAAAGGGGCATATCTTTTCTAGCATTGCACATGGTTCCCATAAAATTGTGGCTTTGGCCATGCTGGTTCACACTTCTGCAAGCTAATGAATGGCATATAACTGTTTTCAAGCTCAAGGTGTGTGGGTCCAGAGTCTCCATGGAAATCACCAAGTTTCATGTAATATTATATTACTTCTGTCTGCGCAGTACAATGTAATATCTTCTGTAATTCGTATCATGCCTTTGAATCTGAAACATGCAGATCAAAAAAAAAAAAAAAAAACCGAAGTTAAGTACTCTAATAAAATCATCTCGGTCAGATCAAAATAAAGTAAAATGATTGATTTGACCTCTATTTTGGGCAGCTACAAGGTTAAAAATTGAAGGTCATGGTGTGAGGGCTGGTTTTTATGGCTTACTCCTCATACTCAGGATAAAAATGTAAATGGGAAGATTGAATAAGGAAGACTATAATTTAAGAATGTCAGAGGATGTAAATAGGAAATATTTAATGTAAATTAAAATTAGGTAATGGGTAATTTGAATCAGTATTCACATTTGTTATTATGTGAGGACCACATATTGAAAAACTTGATGTTAAAAGGGTGCAGACGTGTGGGAATTGTAACTAATATAAATAAAGGAAGGAATGAAAACTTAGCACAGCCTTATTAAACCAAAAGTAGCTCAACTTATTTTCAAGTCTAAGTTTCATTACAGTGTACTGAATATCAGTGCTGATGAGAAATCTCACCACTTTTAAAGGTGGTGCATTTTATTATGTTTTGGTCTGTCTCTTTTGCTGACAATTTACTGCAGTTCTTCATGGAGAAGAGTCAGTATTATAGCAGTGAATGATGGTGGTTTGCACTATTTATTTCAAAGCACATAGCACTTGTTCACAGAAGCTGGGCACCCTGCGAGATCATAACTAGCAAATTGTAGTTGAGTAGCATTTTGTACTTTTCATCACTAGTGCCACACAAGGAACCAGTACTGTTTGTTTAAATAATAATCTGCATTATCTCAGTGTGCCCCATTGTATCAGCACTTGTATTTCAAGTAGCTTCTAGTTGTTTGAACTGACATCTTTGGAAAATATGAAAATAAAATTAATTTTTAATATAAGCTATAAAGTTTTTAAGTATGTTTGCCAGTGACAAGTCCTGTGAACTGTCATAAGAGAGACTAATATTTGTGATTTAAAAGTATGGTACTATACAAGAAATTAAAAAAATTTGGGAGCTTTTATTTTACGTAGGTATGATCCAAATTTCTCCTCTCCAAGATCAGTGGAGCGTGGGCCTGAATAGGATACAGGATCGAATAAGTGAAAAGACAAATATCATTGCGTGTAATTATACAGCTGCGTTCATACACCTGAGGATGACCTCTTGGGGTCGAAACATGTAGTGTAATAATAATAAAAATATGTTATGTGGTCGGTAAAATTGACTCCAATATTAATTAAATACACAACAGGATGCAAGAAACAATTAAAATTATTTTTCACTCTAAAATGTCACCATTTCACAGTAAATCCAACTCCGATTTCTGATGGCTGATTAATGAAGATAAGGCCTCTGTCAGACCTGTCTGGCATTAACATTGACAGTGTGTACTACCCAGGGAAGGACTTTTACTGGTGAATCAGTGATTTTATGGAGAGGTAGACTAGTTCCTTCCAGTCACATTATGGACCTGGGGTTGACTTAGCCTCTAACAGAATTGAGGACCAGGAACCTTCCTGTGGTAAATGATAGCCCTTGTGCGGCCGAAACGTTGCAAAATTGGAAAAACATTATGTAAAACAAAAAGACATTTTGAAATATTTTAATAGTCACTTTTAGTGTATAAGATATACTTGCAGTGTCTTAATGACATTTTATGATATTTAATAACATTTTAAAGTATTAAAATTACCCTTTTAGTGACAAAATATGTATTTTTGGTGTCCTTTATGTGATTGTTGCATTATTGATGGTGTACTTGAATAATAAGAATAATACCACAATGCAATAGGATGCTGAAATATAATATTATGAGTGGGCTACTCTTTCATTGACTAAGTATCTGATAAGTGATTTTTTTAATAATCTTATTCATATCATAATATAACCACCAAATTCATTTATAGTTTCTGTACTGGATATGCTGCAATGTAGACATGACAGATTTTCAATTGTTTAATTACAGAGAAGTTATTTGGGTGCCTGCCATAAATCTATAATATAGTCTGGTGGGGGGACACACCTATTCATGCTTACTTTTTCTGTATGTGTTTGGATCTGCAGTCCAGTTAACAAGCCAGCAGGTCACAATCAAGACACCCAAATTACAGCCTATGCCAGCAGTGGTTGTGCACACATTCCTTGCACCTTTGTAAAATGTGTGCATTCATGTGTTATTTCTTTTCAGAAAAAGAGCTAACTTAAAATTTTAAACTCTAAACCCTGGTCTCCTGTGTAAGGGGATTAAGGAATTTCTAAGGTGAATGTTCAGGTCTAACACTGATTTCCTGCAGTTTTTCTTTAGTGAGCACTCATTTTGATTGGGTTTTTCATATTTAGAAGTATGACTTCCTGAAATCTGTGTTTGTTTGAATACTTTCCTTATGTTTCACATGTGTAATGTACCTGAATACACACTTCAGTGTGTAACTTGTGTCCTTGACATGAGGATAACATGATTGAATGTTCAGTACAATAGCAGGGGCTTGGCATAGTGGTCTACAGGTACACCCTTTACAGTAGCTGTTCAAAGAGTTATTGGGGATGATACTGAAGAGAAATTGTCATGGGTGTAGAACATTCTCTGAGGGACAGGATAGCTCATCGGTATAGTGGCAGGCTGTGAGTTGGACGGCTGGGGTTCAGTTTGCGGCATGGACAAGAATTTTTTTTTCTTCACAGCATCCAGACTGGCCCTGGGTCCAACAGTGGGTACCAGGGGGTTAATCTACTGGAGTGTGAAGCTGACCACTCACCCCTGTCTGTTGCCCCAAGAGCAAGGATGGTGTAGCAATACCTCTGCTCCCCCATATGTGTTCATTGTGTAGTGCCTTTGCCTTTATTCGTATAGGCTCTTGTCCTGTCCACTATACATTGAGTCTGAATGCGCACTGTTTGAGTTAATGTATCTTGTGCCCTTCCTGCTGGATTGGCCAGAAGATTTGTGACAGGCTTTCACATAATCTCTGTGTATTTTGTCATGAACTGGAATATTTGCTTTAATTTCTAGTGTCCTGTCACGTGTGATGACTTCTAAGTCTTCCCATTTCTTGGGGGTTGGGGGGGGGGTGACCAGAGAGTTAAGCTAGCCACCCATTTCCTCCTATTTCTAAGGTTAAGAATGTGTGGAGCTGTACCTTCACTCCATGTGCATCTTTACAGTGTGATCCTTGCGTAAATACAGTGATAACTATACTCTTAACATTTGGAATATTTCAATTACAAGCTTCGCTTTGGAAGCAATTCTCTTTTTCACTGATGAACACGCACTCATCACTCGTAGAGCTGAGCCCATCTTGGGAAGTTGCCAATTGTGCAACTACTCAAGGACTTCCCAGCATCTTATGGAACCTGAAGGTTCATTACCATGTTTGCAAGAGCTCTCCACTGTTCCCTACCCTGAGCCAGATCAATCCATTCCATACCATTCAATCATATATCTCTAAGATGCATTTGAATATTGTTCACCTACCTACATCTTGGTCTTCCTAGTGGTCTCTTTCCTTCTGGCTTTCCCAGCAATACCCTATTTGCATTCCTCTTCTCTCCCATTCATGCTACATGCCCTTCCCATCACATCCTCCTTGACCTATCATTCTAGTTACACTTGAAGAAGAGTACAAGTTATGAAGGTCCTTATTATGCAGCTTTCTCTAACCTCCTGTCACTTCATCTCTTCGGTCCAAGTATTCTCCTCAACACCCTGTTCCCAAACACCCTCAGTCTATGTTCCTCCCGCACTGTCAGAGGCCAAGTTTCCCACCCATACAGAACCACAGGCAAAATGATAGCTTTGTATATTCTAATTTTTATGTTTTTAGACAGCAGAGGAAAAGACAAAAGGTTCTGTGCCAAATGATAGCAAGCATCACCGAGATTGTCTCCTTTTAATTTCCTCCTTAGTCAGGTTTTGATTTGTTACAGTTGTTCCCAAATATCTTAACTGTGGTGCATTGTCAAAGCATCTGTTAGCTGTCTTGATGCCATGATTTTGCTCTGCATTCTGGTTATGAGACAGCAACATATACTTAGTTTTCTCTGTGTTTACTTCTAGACCAAGCTCGTTACTAGGTCAGTTAAAGTTTGTGTTTTTTCTTTATTTTATCTATATTATCACCCATTAGATTCACATCAGCATAGACCAACAGATAATGTGTCCCATTTAATTTCAGTCCAGCCTGGTTTTCCTGGACCTTCCTAATTGCATATTCTAAAGCAGAGTTGAAAAGCGGTGTCTATAAAACATCTTCATGTTTAGACCATTCTGGATAGGAAAATTATTTAATTATTTAATTGTTTGAACACGAAACTTATACTAAAGTCCATATAGGTAAACATTGTCTGATAATTTTCCTATCCAGAATGGTCTAAACTCCTTTCACTTATCAGGCAATTCTTCCAAATTGCAAACAGAATTAATTAGCTTATGGATCTTAGAACATACTATTTTACCTCCTGCTTGAATCAGTTTAGCCAGAATTTAATCACTACGTGACAATTTATGCCTATTCAACTTTGCAATAGCAATTTCAACCTCAAAGAGGCTAGGATCTGGTACTAATGGCTCCTCTTCTTCTTCTATGGCGCAACAGCCTGATGTCGGGCCTTCGCCTCCCTTATCAAGCCCCTTCATTCCTCTCTGCCCTGCGCTGCTCTCTTCCTGTTCCTTACACCCATTCACTTCTTCGCATCTTCCACCGCATCAATCCATCTAGTTCTTGGTTTCCCAGCACGTCTCCTACCACCTGTTGCACTATATAATATTTTTTGGGGGATATGCTCTGTACATGACCAGCCCATTGCAATCTTTTAAGCTTTATTGTCACTGAGATCTCTGGCTCCTCATATAATTTGTATAACTGTTTTATTATATCTTATTCTCCATATCACATTCTCTTGTTGGTCCATAAATTTGTCTTAGGATTTTCCTCTCGAATGAATTGATGACTGATTCCTCTTTCTTGTTTAGCGTCCAACCCTCACATCCATAATAAAGCACCGGTCTTATTGTTTTATATGCTCGGTGTATATACTTTGATCTAAAAACTAATAGTAATGAGAATATGCACTATTTGCTAGTTTTATTCTTCTTGTTATTTCATGATTTTTGTCTCCATCTTTGTGGAATTTCGATCCTAAATATATGAAGTCTTCCAACTATTTCTATCCCGTCCCCTTCCGTGTTAATTTCTCCAGTTTTCCTCCAGTTTCCTTCTAGATTGTATCAGCATTTTAGTTTTATTTACATTCACCTCTAAGCCAGTTGTTTTTGCTATGGTTTTTATTTATTTATGTGTCTCCTTCATTGCTCTTAGGGATCTGGATACTATAATAATAACATCCGCATACGCCATTATTTACGTTTGTTTATGCACTATTGTGTTCCTTATGTCTACATTACATTTCCTCGCTATATATTCCAATACCAAATTAAATAGTGATGGTGCCAGACTATCACCCTGTTTTAATCCTTGATTTGTCTTAAATCAATCTGTTAACTGGTTCTGGATTTTAACTTGATTGATTGTTTCTGTCATGGTTAAGTTAATTATTCTACTTAGTTTTGTTGGAATACCAAAAAAGGACATAATCATCCTTAATTTCTTCCTTATTATTGTATCATATGCTTGTTTAGAATCTATGAAGCATAGGTAAATATCTGTATTAGATTCCCAGCATTTCTCCCTTATTTGTCTCAGGGTGAATAAATTGTCTATTGTTGACCTATTGGGTCGAAATCCTGATTGATATTCTCCTATTATTTTTTCTGTATATGGATCCAGTCTCTTTTTTAGTATCCATGTTAAAATTTTATATGCTGTCGGTAGTAATGATATACCTCTATAGTTACTACATGTTAATTTATCCCCTTGTTTAAATGTGGGACATATAATGCTCTTTCCTCAATCTTCTGGTATCTTTTCTTCTTTCCACACTTTATTTATAATTCTGTGGAGTGCTATTATTCCTTCTTGTTCTCCTGCCTTCAATAATTCTGCTGGTATGTTATCTCCTCCTGGTGCTTTATTTAGTTTTTGTTCCTTTAATGCTTCTTCCACTTCTTCCTTTGTTGGGGGCTCTATTATCTCTTCCTCTTCCCCTTCTCCATCGTCTGTATTTTCTTCTTCATTGTCCTCGTTATCTTCCATATTCTGATTTTGATTTAATAATTGTTCAAAATATTCTTTCCATGTATTCATAATCTCTGTTTTATTATTTATTAGAAGCCTTTTTATGTCTCCGATAAATTCCGTTTTTTGTTTGAAACCTTTCATATATTTAATTCAACGAAAGGCAGTTTTTGTTTTGTTATTTTTGAAGTCTTCTTCCATTTGCAGTAATTGCTCATTTAGAAAGGCCTGTTTCTTTTTCCTGCAAATCTTGTCTGCTTTTCTTCTTGCTTCTTTGTACGCCTCATTTCTTGCTCTTGTTGGTCTTTCCATATATTCCGTATTCTTGAGGTTTATACTCTCCCTACATTCCTCGTCGAACCATTCTCTATTATCCTGTTTCTTCTGATATCCTAAGAGTCCTCTGGGCTTTTGTAATTATTGCGGTTTTAAAATATACCCATATCCCTTCTACTGTTCCTTGTTTATTTGCTCTATTGTCATTAATTTCTTTAATTTTATTTTGAAATACTTCTCTTATCACTGTCTGTAATCTTGTCAATATTAAATTTCTTACATTTCTCATACTGCTTAGATCTTTGACAACTTATTTTACATCTATATTTAACCTGTACTAAGTAATGATCACTATCACAGTCGGCCCCTCTTAATGTTCTTACGTCCAGGATATTCCTCGCAAATTGCTCCTCTGTGAGGACATGATCTATTTGATTGAAGGTTACCCCATCCGGTGCTGCCCATATTCTTTTATGTATATTTTTGTGCGGGAAGTATGTAGAGCTGATGATCAAGTTCTTACTTTCTGCAAAATCTATTAATTTTATTCCATTATGGTTGGTTGTATCATGTAAATTTTCTGTTCCAGTTACTCCTCTGTATTCCTTCTCTTTACTTATTTTGGTGTTAAGATCCCCTAAAATAACCTTTATGTCATTACTTGGTACTGAATCATATGTCCCTTCCATTTGTTGGTAGAAATAGTCGTTGACCTCTTCTTTTTCTTCTGTAGGTGCGTGCACATTCATCAGCGTTATATTGAAAAATTTCTTTCTAATTCTCAAAGTGCAAATTCTTTCACTTATTGGTTTAAAGTCTATTATTGTGCTTTTAAATTCTCATTCTATTACAAAGGCTACACCAAATTCCTTATTGCCTTCTGTTTTACCACTGTAACACGCAGTATGTTTGCTTAAGTCATTCCTTTACCCAGTCATCTAATTTCCTGTATGGCTGTGATTTTCATATTGTACTTATTTGTCTGTTCTAGTATCGATTTCATGGCACCTGGTTTATTGAGGGGTTTCACATTCAATGTACCTAGAGAGTAGTCCATATTCTTTGCCAAAAGTCGTCTTCCATTCTGTTGAAGTTTCCGAGGCTTGATTCCAGGTTTCGAGACATTTATATTTTTTTATGGTGAGAGGTCATCAGCTTCTCGCCCAACCCCCAACGTAGAGGACCAGGGTATCTCTTTTAGTCTGGGTTATCCCCTTCGACCTGTCCGGCATGGGTGGCTCTACCAGTAGCTATGCTACCGCTAACATAGATCTCAGGGTCATTTGACCATGGAAGCCCCTCCACTCAGCCAAAGTAGAGACACCATCGGGGGGGGGGTACTAATGGCTCAGCTATGTTTATTTCTGTCTGCCTAACATCACTGACCCTATGTACATTCAATAACTGAGAGAAATATTTATTCGACCTATTCAAAATATTGTGGGAATCTGCAAGCAGATCACCATTCTCATCCTTCACTTAGTTACTTTTAGGTTGTTAACACCTCTTAAAGTCATTTATTACCTTATAGAGGCCTCTTATGTTCTTGTTACTGTTCATTGCAAGGTCATCAATTTTGTCTTTCAGGTATTCCCTCTTTTTATTCCTGAAATTCCTGCTGGTTTCATGTCTTATATTGTTCATATTATCCCCATTTACAGAATTTGCTTGGATCCTGTGACCATTGTAGTTTTGCTTGTTTCCTTTGATGTAATAATTTTGAGCATCCTTCATTGAACCATAGCTTATGCTTCTTCAGTTCATAATAACCTAGACTCTCTTTGGCAGAAACTTTGATATTCCTTCTAATAGTTTCCCAAGCTCTCCTATTATTCACCTTAGTGTCTTGAGTTTTCCAAAGCTGCAAATCTGTTTTAGATTTCAACGTGAAACTGCTCCTTAACCTCTGCCTTGTTTACTTTCTTGAAATTGAACCTCTCCATATGAACTCTGTGCATTTTTTGTTTGCTTACTCTCAGTCTCTCCCTAACTTTTGGCACCATCAGTTGGTCAGTGTCACAATCTGCTGCTCTGAATGATCGGACATCAGGTGCACTTGAATGCCTCGTATCTATCAAAATATGGTCAGTTTGGTTGTGCGTCTTCCCATCATGAGATATCCAAGTAAATTTATGAATGTTATGATGTGGGAACATTGTACTTTTGACAGTAAGATTTTTGGATGTGGCAAAGTTTACTACTCAGACTCCATTATCATTATTAGTTTCATACAAACTCTCATTACCAATCGTTCGTTTGAAAATGTCTTCCCTCCCTACTGTGGCATTGAAATCTCCTAACAGGGTTTTAATATGGTATTTAAGGAATTTATGAAATTCACATTCTAGTTCTTCGTAGAACCTGTCCTTCATAACATGCACTATTGAAAAAATACAAATAGTTGTTTCGGGAATCTCTTCTAAGTAAGGATTTTTCATGAAAGTGATGACAGTTGATGACTGAGAGATAATTGTTAGCAGATCTATGGACTGGTAGAATTAATACTACTCTTACATGCAACCTGTTTGTGGGTCCTCCTATTCTCACCTCAACACCATTACTGTTTTATTATATAGAGAAACATGGAAATTGCAAAAAGCATACTTGGTGTTCATTTCTGAAATATTGTAATGGTGGTATATTTTCATACTGGAGAATAAATAGTACACAGGATGTAAAGTGGCATACTTTCCAATTGAAGGGATAAAATATGTAGTTTGTACTGTATTGTGTTTTTGCCATTCAGTAGGTGATTTTGAACTGCCATGTACAGTCTGTTCTTGATGTACATGCCAAAGTATGCTGACCCCATATTACAGCATTTTTCCTATATTCATTTTATTCTTTATACCTTAGTTGTTTCTTAGATACACCTACTTTAAAATGCTTGAAGTACATTATATGGAGCATTATAGTTCTAGGAAGTATTTTACATTTCCTTTACTTAACCAGATTATATGATTTCTCATAGTCTGAGAAAGGCATAGAATGAAGTTGAAATTGCATGATCTTTCCTTTTGAAATTCATGTGCTTTGTGTTGTGGTATCTTTCTTAATTTGTGTTATATCTACAGCATTAAGTATTTCGAAGAATGTTACTAATGGAATTATACATTAATAATTAATTTGTGCATATATTTTTTTGCTTTTGTGAATGACCGCCTCTTTGGTCTAGTGGTCAGAGATCCTGGCTACACAGAGGTCCAGGTTCGATTCCCGGCACTATGAGATTTTCTGAGCAGTAGTGGGTCTGGAACAGGGTCCACTCAGCCTTGTGAGGATAATTGAAGAGCTATTTCAAGGAATATCTGTTCCAGTCTAGAAAACCGAGATTAGTGGTTGTGGGGATTCATTGCACTGATCATGTGACACCCTTTATCCGCTAAAGTTGGCAGTAACTTCGCCGACAAGTGGTGTTTGCTCAGTCGGTATAGTGTGCTTGTGGACTAATATCAGGGAGTTTGTTTGTTTCTTGAATAACAAAACTACTATTTCCCATTCCTCTATGAACTTTCCTTCTGTCCAGGAAGTATTTTACATTTCCTTTACTTAACCAGATTATATGATTTCTCATAGTCTGAGAAAGGCATAGAATGAAGTTGAAATTGCATGATCTTTCCTTTTGAAATTCATGTGCTTTGTGTTGTGGTATCTTTCTTAATTTGTGTTATATCTACAGCATTAAGTATTTCGAAGAATGTTACTAATGGAATTATACATTAATAATTAATTTGTGCATATATTTTTTTGCTTTTGTGAATGACCGCCTCTTTGGTCTAGTGGTCAGAGATCCTGGCTACACAGAGGTCCAGGTTCGATTCCCGGCACTATGAGATTTTCTGAGCAGTAGTGGGTCTGGAACAGGGTCCACTCAGCCTTGTGAGGATAATTGAAGAGCTATTTCAAGGAATATCTGTTCCAGTCTAGAAAACCGAGATTAGTGGTTGTGGGGATTCATTGCACTGATCATGTGACACCCTTTATCCGCTAAAGTTGGCAGTAACTTCGCCGACAAGTGGTGTTTGCTCAGTCGGTATAGTGTGCTTGTGGACTAATATCAGGGAGTTTGTTTGTTTCTTGAATAACAAAACTACTATTTCCCATTCCTCTATGAACTTTCCTTCTGTCCAGGAAGTATTTTACATTTCCTTTACTTAACCAGATTATATGATTTCTCATAGTCTGAGAAAGGCATAGAATGAAGTTGAAATTGCATGATCTTTCCTTTTGAAATTCATGTGCTTTGTGTTGTGGTATCTTTCTTAATTTGTGTTATATCTACAGCATTAAGTATTTCGAAGAATGTTACTAATGGAATTATACATTAATAATTAATTTGTGCATATATTTTTTTGCTTTTGTGAATGACCGCCTCTTTGGTCTAGTGGTCAGAGATCCTGGCTACACAGAGGTCCAGGTTCAATTCCTGGTGCTACCTGATTTTCTGAGAAGTATTAGGTCAGGAACAGAGTCCACTCAGCCTCGTGAGGATAATTGAGGAGCTATTTCAAGGAAAGAGCGACTATGGCCTAGAAAACAGAAATTAACGGCTGTGTGGATTCGTTGGACTGACCACGCAAGACCCTCTATCCACTAAAAGTTGGCACTAACTTCTCCGACAAGCGACAGCTGCTCGGTTGGTATAGTTCACTTGTGGACTAAAACCACGGAGTTTAAGTTTTAATATGTTCTTTGAGGGTGTTGGTGTTGAACATCAGCGTCAGGATGCCTGTAGAACTTGAAAGGAATATGGGAGAAAACAGGGCGATTCAATTTTAAGAAACTTATGTAACGAAAGATGAGACTTCTGTTGGGTTTATATAGGGTGCTACACTAGTTCAATTCCTGATGAGGTCGTTGGATTTTTCAACTGACCTAATCTTTCCAGCCACACTATGGCCCCGTAGTTGACTCAGCCTCTAACAGAAATGAGTACCAGGAATCTTCCTGAGGGTTAAAGGGTGGCCGGCTGGTGTGTAAGGCTGACAACCTCGCTGCCATCTGTGAGCTGATTGTCTAGAAAATGTGGATCCTTGACCCCTCACAACCCTATTGAGTGAGTCATGATCTGTTATGGGACGGGAGTAATGTATGAATTCAGAAGGTGTAGTCACTCAGACTTGTCCATGCCAGTTAAGAATTAATATGGAGGCAGTAAATTTTGAGGTGACACAGCTATGATAATGACACAGCATTTGTTTAATTATTTTGATTTCCATATTTTTTCAGTTATCAGTTTTTCTTAGTTTTTTGGTGGCTGGGAAGTTTAAGGTAACATGCCACAAGGCATGTATTTATCCTGTGCTGTAGCTAGAAGTGTTAATTTTAGTATGGAAATAGTATAGTAAATATTAAAGACATGGTAATCAGGACTACAAATAGATGTACTAATTAAATCTACCAGATACCTAATAAAATCCTTTACGCATACATTTATGTTCAGGCTAGTAATGTGCTTACAGTTGCTCTCTGTGAACTTGTCTGTGTGTAGTGAATGACCCAATTTCTGGAGGGCTGGACATGGCCCTGATACTAAACTTTGAAATTATGTGTGATTACTTTGAGATGGTGGAAATCTATATCAGCAGAACTAAGGAAGAGAAATATGTCCATAAATTATGTAATCAGTAGTGTGTAGCATTTTCTAGGGCCTAGGAAGTCTGTAACGCTCAGTCGGTATAGTTTACTTGCGGACTAAAATCATGGAGTCTAGGAAGTCTGTAAAGGAAAGTAGGCCAAGTAGATGCTCCCCAGGTCTTCTCTTTAGTTCCCATTGATGCCCTCACAATTGAGGTTGACTCTTTAAAGAAAAGTTAATACTAATGTATGAGCTACCATTAATATTGTTATTTTTTTCTTTTTTGCACCAGTCACTGAATATAATGTGACAATGTGAAAGAACTATACAGCAGTCTCAACATCAAACAAGAATTTTATCTCTTCTGGGTTAAAACCCTTCGTAACCATCATCATGAGAACCTCCAGTCCTACCTGAAACATAAGGTTGTGAAAATAAGGCTGAATAATAACAGTATCAGTACAGCAGTGTGCTAAGACATAATGTTAACGTTGTTGATGTAGCTTTCTGCCATGTTTGTGCATTATGTTTATTCTGCATGTGTTTTATACAAATTCCTTTACTGCTTTCTTAGCATTATTTATAATGCCTGCTGAAATTTCAGTGGGAAATTTTTAAGAACAGACACCATCGAAATAGCCACCTGTGATAATTAGAAAGTTTTTGAAATCCAGCTGTGTTGGTTTATGCCAAGAACTTTATGTAATAATAGTCTTGATCAGATCTTTCCAACAAAATGTGCTTATGTAAGAAAGACCAAACTTTGTCAGAAATGTCTAACCTTTTTTAAACTGCCAAAAGAACATCATAATGGCCAGTGTTTAGTTCACCATTGACCAACAGAGATGCAAGGTGGCCACAGCTTGACCAGCTATAGCGGTTGGTTGAGTGACTGGTAATCAGGTACAAGATAAATAGTGACAAAATCTTTATAAATATCGCCAATCGCTATTATTTCTGTATCACCACCATATACTTCACTTATCCCATGTCACTGTTATAAACTTCCCTTGAATTAATTGCACTTGGACATTATTCTGAGTCATTTCAAATGCAGCAAAATGGTGAAGACCTTTTCTCAATCATTCTGAGTGATTTCAGATTTAACAAAAGGGTGAAGACAATTCTTGGTCATTATATACACACTGTACAGTATTTTGTTTATAACACATTAAACTGACTCATTCTTCAGTCACATATGAAGATTTTAAAATTATTCCAATCTTTGGCTAGAGTTTCCACATATGGCCCCTCCATTAATCTACTCATATAAACATGCATATATAGTCTTAATGATTTCACTGAATATGAACACTGTTAACAACAAAGATTTGTTTTTGGCAATTCACTGCTGCCTGGGAATTAGACATGTTACTCTTAATATGCAAATGCATGTTATTCTCAGTCGTCTTAAATGTAGGTACCCTTGAAATAAATATACCAATTTTGGCTATAGTTTTGACAGGTGATCTTCCCATTGATTCAGTCTCATTTGTATACATTAATTCTTGATTTCATTTAGCGTATATGCTATCAGCAATGGAATTTTATCTTTGACAAGTTGAGACTGGATTGCTGTCTGACAGCCACTGCACTAATTCCACAAGTTTCTGTTGTGGACATCTTTTGGACATCACAGCAGGCTTTGGATTTTGTATATGTAGATTATTTATGTTGTTTGTGTTTTCATATGTATGCAGGGTGTCCCAGGAAGAAGGGTCAGTATTCTGGGAGGTCATAGTATTGATCATTCTGAGCAAAAACGTTTATGTGTATATGTGTCCTGTTATGAAGGGTTTCTGAGACATAGCTATGGATGTTGTCACCTGCATAAAGGAATGGTAACATGCACTCAGACGAACAACGCGATGTCCTTACACGAGTTGCAGAGTGCACTGATGTTGGTGGAATTTTCAAAAATGTATTATGCTAGGCAAAGTGTACCAACTTTGTCACTTGAACAGAAAATACCGGTATTAGAAACAGTATGCAATATCTTTTTCTTATCAACATTTTTGGAACTGTACAGTGAAATAGCTCTATCTCAGAAACTGTAGGACGCATGTACATATACACTTTTTTTTTTTTCGTAGAATGGCCGATACTATGACCTCCCCAGAATATTGACTTTTCCTCCTGGGACACCGTGTATATTATCAGGATACGTGATATACTCCATCTGCTATGGGAATGAGGGTGTGCCATCGTCAGTTAGTGACATAGACCATTATGTTGTCATTAGACTTACTATATTCTGTTTTCATCATATTTCTGGTATTCATATGGACCACCTCTGTGGTCTAGTGGTCAGAGTTCCTGGCCACAGATTCAGAGGTCCCAGGTTTGATTCCCAGTGCTGCAAGATTTTCTGAGGAGTAGTGGGTCTGGGACGGGGTCCACTCAACCTCGTGAGGATAATTGAGGAGCTATTTCAAGGAAATAGTGGCTCTGGTCTAGAAAACCGAGATTAATGGCCATGGGGATCCATTGTGCTGACCACATGACACCCTCTATTCACAAAAGTTGGCATTAACTTCGCCGACAAGTGGCGGCCGCTCGGTCAGTATAGTTCACTTGCTGACTACAGGCTATGGAGTTTGTTTTTCTGTTTGTTTGTCTGGTATTTATACATTGGTGGGAAATTCACAGATGCTTGCACAGGGCTTTTCTTTTGTAAGGTTGCCTGCTTAAGATACAGTGTACTCTGGTTCAGAGTTGATGGGCCATAGCTGATGTGGTTCTGAAATTCATATGGTCAGTTTCTTTTGTATTTGTTTACCTTCTATGATTAATTTAGTTTATTCAGTTCAGAATTCTTCTTAATCTGCAATATTTGGTGGATATTGTCTGTCTACAGATAGTAGAGTGTGTTAATTACTTTAGTGTCTTTTATTGTGAAGTATATTTTCTGAATGTCTTTTTATAACCAGTATTATATTTTCATTGCAGATTATGTTTACTTTGAAACTTCTTCCACATCACCATACCAGATAAGAAGGATAGAAGAATTAAATAAGGTGAGCTATTTTGTTTAATAAATTTCATGTGTCACTAGATCATCTTTGTGGTTTGTGAATATTCTATAATAAAGAATATGTTTCAGTTTTTTAAACAGCTTACATTAGAATATTCATATTATTTTGGATTCAGTTACGTAAATTCAAGAAGTTCTTTGTGACCTTTGTTGTGTCATTTTATCGTAATGAAAGCCCAGCGTATTATTTGATAGTCTCCTTTATTTATATTATTAATCCTTCCAGTTTTAGAGAAATTGATGAGTTTACTTTGTATTAGTATTTATTCACTTAGAATTACTGGGTTTTTTTACTTTTCCATCATCCCGAATTCTAGGAAATACAAAACATGACCTTTTGCAAACTGGACCTCTTTCCATCTTCAGGTGAGGAAGGTGCTCAGTTGGGCCCCTTAGAAAGAGCTAATCTCAGTCACTCAGTCAGAACCCTTTACAATCTATTTATTCACTTGTTTGAATTTAGACAGAGTGGAATATGTTTAAACACTGCAGCTGTACAAAGACAAAAATAACACCGTCTAATGTGACTATTTAAGTTTTATCATTTGAAGACTCATCATGCTTACATGTTTCGATCCCTACAGATCATCCTCAGAGGGCATCAATACTTTTTCGGAAACTACTATTACAATAGATATTAATTATATACATACACATATAATGTCTGAAATGCACAATGTACACAATGTTCAACCTTTCACATTCACAGCAGCCTTTGAAACATGTAAGGGTGATGAGTCTTCAAATGATAAAACTTAAATAGTCACATTAGACGGTGAAAACTTAAATAGTCACATTAGACGGTGTTATTTTTGTCTTTGTAATTGTTAGTGTGATGGACCAGAATGAAACAAATTAAACTGCGGCTGTAGATTACATTTATGCATAGTTTGTTAGCTCTCATGAATTAAAAAATGACCCCAAATTATGAGCAAAATAAAAAAAGCAAGCTTGGGCAGACCTTTGAAATGATGGAAAGATTCTGTTTTGTAATGTCCATTATATAGGCAATGCTGCTGCTCCTGTCAGTTGTGGTGATGATGAGTTTCTAACACACTTTGTCTTTTTGTATAGAAAGCCAGGCTAACATTGTTATGTCCATATAGTCATGTTTTGTGTTGGTGTAATAACGTCTGAATCAGTTGAGAGTTTTGAGTGAAATATTTTTTATTATAAATTTCCATTGAACATAAAGCATGCTGTGAGACCTGGTAAAAGATAATGATACTTTGGAGCTGGGCATGTGAAATTCTGTGTTTAGGTGCTGTAATGTCAATCTAGACCTGTTGTAGGGGCTAGAGTGTAAGCTCTATGTCTTGCCCTCCTGCCCCTTTTCAGTCAGAAAGTTGCAGTATTGCTAGAGCAAACTGATGTGCTTGTGTTCATGTTGGATGGTTTTTCTGTGTTCTGAAAAATGACTATACCAGTTGTCTTTTGGCTGCAGATTACACTGAAATCCTGATTTAGTATTTTTGCATTTATTGAAATCTCATATTTAGCGAATATTTTTCTTCGTATTCTTTGCCCAAACCAAACCCTGGTATGAACAATGCATTATTTTTTCATCCATATAATGAATTTTGATTTAGTAAATAACCCGCATTTAGTGTAAGAAATTCTTGACATAGAACTGACATCTCAGTGTGCTGTGGTTAAGAAGCCTGGTATCCTCTGGGTTGTGGTGCTGTTTAGTTTGGTAAATTGGTACCAGTGTTTTGGATGAAATAACAATCTCAATCTTCAGGATAGAAGAGACCTCCAGAGCCTAGGTACCTACTTACCAGACTACACAGTGTCTACTATAGGATTCTGACGATGGTGTATAACACACTGATATGTTGGGAAGATCCAGTTTCCAAAACGTCGTGTTTTTATTTGTTATCTTAAAAACCAGGACGATGGATAAAGTCCAAAATCCCAACATATCAGTGTACACAGTGTCTCATCCCCAAAGATAGTAGTCTTCATGGTCACTCCCATGAGAACCTCAGACCTCGCATAGTATGATTATAGTTGAAACAACAATTAATATTTACCCATTTGCTCTGCTGGAGATTGTTCTGACACAATTGTTATGTTTATTTCATGTACTTAATTTATTTTAGAAATTAATTTTATGTTACCATGCAGTTATATTTGTTTATGCAAACGCAGGTTAATGAGCTATGTAAAGAACTTATTTTATCATAACTGTATAAAGTATGTCTTATAAGAAGGTGATTAATTTTCTTTTTGCATACCCCCCCCCTTTAAGAAAAACCTCAATTTAGTGGAAGGGAAGCCATTCCTGTAAAGATGCATATGGATTTCATTGCATGTAATGAGTGATGGCACCTTAACCACTTGCTATCTTTTTCTTGGGTAGATCATTTTGACAAATGTGCCAAAATTTCCATTGGTATTGTTGTTGCCTATTCTTGCATTAAAATCAGCTATTAATTACCAGCCTATCAAATTAGTTGACTTATTTTGTTTTTATTGCTAGTGGGGTGGGACTAAGTCCCTTGTACTACGGCCACTTCTGGCCTATTGTACCAGCCCCAGATGATAGGTGAGGGTGATTTTGGAGCATTTGGTGAAATGAAAATTGGCAGAGGAAACCAAAGTACTCAGAGAAAACCTGCCCCAGCACCACACTGTCCACCACAAATCCCACTTGACCAGACCCGAGATCGAACCAAGGCCGCCGCGATGGGAAGCCAGTGACTAACTGCTTGAGCTATGGCGTGGCCTACCACACTTAATTGACTTATCTATATATACATTTTTTGTACTTATTTTGTAAAATGTTGCACCATCTTCCCTTTGCTGTCTATGAAAACATTTATACATATCTAATATGGTTATATAAGCAGTTGTAATGTTGAACCTTCCTTCAGTTGTGCATTCTTCAAAGCTGGTATTTCATGCTTCAGAGCATAGTACTGGTGTATTTATTGCCTCATTATAAACTCATTTTAACTTTTCAGGTGTTCTTTCCAGTTTTGAACAGCTTTGTTTGATGTGTTAATACACAGTCTTCAGTGTCAGTTACTTGGTCATGTATAGTTGAACAAGGGTGTAAAATGCTGGCAGAAGAGAAAGAGAAAGGGAGGGGAGGATTATGCTTGAGAGAGGGGAAGGAGATTCCTCCCAAAAGCAAAATTGGGTTCTGGATCCATTGGCTGTACCATAGTGATTCATATACCTGCAGTTTTTATGACACTGGTTTGCAAGTGAAGAAATGAAAATTATTTCACCTTGTTGGATTTGAGGTTCTCACAGCAGTGAAGGTTATGATTCCATGCTTCAGGGATATGACACTGTGTAGTCTCATAGATGGTTGCCACTGCTGTGTCCATCTTCAGAGTAGAACTTAATGCCCTAGGGACAGAGGTAGCAGGTTCCTGTGAAACATTTTATTCACTTCACCAGAGCAAACCCTGTTAGCTGATGATTAATAAATTGACAGTTGGCATAATTAATCTGGAGGAGATGTTAATTAATAACAATAAGGAATAGGAAATGATCAATAGTCTTTAATACTGAGGTTGACGGTTACTAATGGGATATTTAACCTTTGCTCATTTTAACATAATTGCAGCATACTTTCTAGGAAAGAATTCAGCCAGCTCCAGACAATCCTAATGAATATAATGCATTGACTTCAACAGCTTCTGGATAAGGATCTTAGTTTTAATTATGGGCTCTCTTAGCAGAGATCATTTCAGACATGTTAGTGCTTCTTTTTAAATAAAACTATTTGCCTGGCATTCAGCACTACAAAGTCTGACAAATAAGTGGACTGATTCTATGTAAGAAAAGGTATGGCAGAAATTAGAACATACAACTGGAAGTACTCTTTTCTCTGTACTCCAGTGCACAGCAAATATACCTTACATTTCTAGTTTCTTGGTGTCAGTATGTAGGTGGGAGGATAACATCAACATTAATTTTTAATAAGTAGGTTGTTGTGAATGTGTAGACTGAATTCATCTGGTGAAGGATGGGGTCCAGTGATGGTCAGTGAGTGCAGTAATGACTGATGTTTTCATAAAAGGCACTGAATCTTTAACTAGCTGAATGATTGTTAGCCTCTCAAGGTGGAGTCTGCTCCATGGAGTTAATTTTATGGTCACAGGAATGTGTTTTAACCTTTTAAGTGTAAAGTTTGTCTGCCATTCTTATACACGTTTCCTTTATTAGTATGATGGATATATTTACATATGATAACTATGTATTTGATACTGTATTTGTTACAGTCAGGCATTCCTCTTGGCGAGGTTGAGTTGTCAGCCTTTCAACTTGTATAGCTTCTTTTCCTTTGGAAATATCTTTATATTCCTTCAGTAAATCTGAACTGATGAAAGAGAAGATTATCATTCAATAAATACATATTTACCATCTGATTGTAATGTGCCCAGTTTTTCCCACAACATGTTTCCATCTATTTCACCATCATCTGGTGGGATACTGTATTCATGCAGATGGATATGTAATAAGACCAGGTTTGCAACCCTTGCATCTAAAATAGAAATTTAAGCAGTAACATGTCTCAGGTAAAATATGACACATATTGTGAAGTAAAAAGTTTCAAGTACTCTGTACTATGTGGGCCATACCAATAGTCATGAGCACATTTCATATTAAAGCAAAGGTAGAGGGTGGGGCGCAGAAACTTCCTTTTTTTGAAGGTGAATAAAAGAAAAATTATTGCTGATAGTCAAAATTTATGTTTACCTAATGAACGAACATACTTTAAAGTTTTAAATCATGTAGTTTTAAACAAAATATCTTGAAGGTGGTGGCCACCGTTCTCTATGCACTGATGCAACTGTTTTCTGAAGTTCCCCTCTGCACGTTCCAACTTGTGCACCGGAATTTGGGCTGCTTCCTGCCCAATAACATTCTTCAGCTGAAGCAGGTTTTGTGGGCCGATGTTTAAGAACCTCTGCCTTGCGGTATCCACATAAAAAAATCACAGGGCGTTAGATCAGGTGAGTGTGCTGCCCACGGGATGTCACCTCGAAGCCAGATGAGCTGTCCGGGGAACTTTGCCCTCAAAACTGTCATCGAAGCTTGGGCTTTGTGGGCCGTGGCACCGTCCTGTTGGAGCCAGACATTTCCTAAATGCATTTCTTCAAGAGCTGGTTCGAAAAAGTTTTTAATCATATGTACATACTGCTGTGAATTGACAGTAACTGCATGATTGTCTTCTTCAAAAAAATAAGGTCCAATAACTCCAACTCTCGACAGTGCACACCATACTGTCACCTTATCACTGTGAAGTGGCCTCTCATGGAGCTCTCTGGGATTGTTACCACTCCAATAGCACGTATTCTGCTTGTAGACATCCGGATGGGTGAAAATGTGCCTCATCACTAAAGAAAACAAGTGCGTCAGGGGGTAAAGTTTCCAATAACCTTTTGCACGCCGTTATTCAGTTCTGGAAATCACGTGGTGACAATTCTCGCACAACAACCATCTTATAGAGATGGAAATGAAGATGTTTGTGAAGAATTCGGCGCATTGAACGATTGCATATGTCTAGGGCGACTGCATATTTGCGAGCGGAGCGTCTTGGAGATCACAAAATCGACTGTTGAACTGCCTCCACATTTTCTGGTGTCATAACGGTCCGTTGTCGTCCTGATGATTTTTTCAGCACACTCCCGGTTGTCCTAAAGTTCTCTACCCACAAAACAATCGATTTCCGCTTGGGAACCGGACCTCTGGGCTTAATTCCGAAGTGAGTACAGAACGCATGCTGCACCACCACATAGGAATGGTTGTTTGAAAAATAGGCTTTGACAGCAAAAGCACGCTGCTCACTCATCCACCTCAAGTTTCCTACTGAGGGGTATTAGACAGAAACTTCCGTGACTGCTGCGTTTGCCGAGCCTATCCCCACTTTTCTGTGACCTCCCCTCCCTTCACAATGCGTCTTCACATAAAGGAAGTTTCTGCGCCCCACCGTGTACATGCCCAATAACAGACGCTGTCTGTAGTTTGTTGAGGTGTTCTGTCACTATTCAACGAAATTCCAAGAACAATCCACTCATTTCTGCCAGTGTGTTTGAATATGGCACTGCAGTAGAAGTCCATTTCACTCTTTTGTAATCATGTACTCAGAGTTTGTTGGTCTGCCTCATTTCCATAGTGTTGGTCCCTTGTGATCTTGGTAGTCCCTTAGTCATCTGAAGGGACTAAGTCTGGACTGTAGGGAGGAAGCCCTTGGCAGAATGTCTTTGAAGTAACTGGGATGATGCATATGTGCCCATTTATGCTTGTCTGGAGCGGGGGGAACATAGTGATAAACTTTCCAGTATTCCAAAGTCTTTATCATCTCCTGCATTTCACCCAGAAACCTTCAGTCTTTTGTGATGAGAGCATCAACTTTCTGCTTATTGCATTCCATGGTCGTGATTCTTGGTCACCTGCTGCGAGGCAGATCAAAAGTGTTCCTGTTGTCATCTTTGAAGTTTTCAAGTCACTGTCACACATTGGTAGCACTCATGAAGGAATCTCCATATAACATGGCAAACTGATGCATCATCATTTTCAGCCATTTTGTCACAGTGGATTATGAATAAGTATTTGTGCACATGTGCTGGACCATTATTTGAGATTGCAGAAAACACAACTTTCTACCATGGGACACCTAGACCCAGGTTAATAAAACGTGCAGAAACTGACACGGCTCATTATTTTCAGTATGGCCCATGTCCTACAGCAGTAGATATATTGTGTTTGCATCATTTTATGTTCATACTATCATGGTGGGGCACATGGTAGCATAGTTGGTTGAGGCGCTATGCTACAAGCCGGAAGTTAGTGGGTTCAAGTCCCGATGAGGTCATTGAACTTTTTTCAGTTGACCTAATCCTTCCAGCTGCACTAGGCCCTGGGGTTCACTCAGCCTTTAACAGAAATGAGTACCAGGAATTAATTAAATAATTTTCCTGGGGAGGAAAGTGCAGCCGGCGCGTAAGGCTGACAACCTTACCGCCGTCTTTGAGCCGATTGTCTAGATAGTGTGGGACCCTCAACGTCTCACAACCCTATGGGCCTTCATGGCCTGGTACAGGGATAACTTTACTTTTTACTTTACTTTACTACTCTCATGGTTGTGTCTTTCTCATTATGCATTTTCTAATGTCTCTGCAATATTCTATTGTATTTATGGTTAAGCAGATGGTTCAACTCTTTTCTTCTCTAATGTCTTTGTAGTTCTAATAGTTGTGATGTGGCTATTATCCCCCCCCCCCAATAGTTTTATCTTAATTTACAAGTAAGTTCCCACCACTCTTTATGTAGCCCTATATAAATTAAATTATGTTGGTTTAGTTAAATTTGATTTTACTTTATATTATGTTAGTTTAATAAGTGTAGAACTGTGGTACATTGTTTCTCAACCCAAACTATACTGCAGACCATTGAAATTCTGTAAGTATACATATATATATATATATATATATATATGTATATATATATGTAAGTATATATATATATATACACACACACACACACACACACAACTTTTGTGCTAGATACACACTCTATGTAGAGGGAGCCTTTGAGACAAGGTGTTTGTTGTAATGGGAATAAAAATTTTCTCAACAGTTTATGACATAATAGAAAGTTGATAATGAAGTTTTTCAGACTGGTGGGAATTTGAGGTGGACTGATGGTTGAGAAACACTGGTCTAATAAGCATAAATAAAACATCAATTTGTTGGTAAATGTTATGTGGTTCGTGTGCTAAAGAGGCTCAAATGCATGGTTGTCGTATTGTAAGTTTGTTGGTGGATTTGGGATGGGAGTTGGTAGTTCATGATTTGTACCCTATTTATGATGCCGTGATATTCACATTGAAAGTGAACGTGCTGTTGTGTAGCAGAGATCTTTTATGAGCTTTTCAGCAAGTGTTTTAAGAATTAGATCGAATTAGAACGTGCCATACCTACCAGTATTGATATCTGACTGCAGAGATGTTATGTAATGATAATAAGATCATCCATGATTAGTGCCCAAAGTATATGGTTCATTCAGTAGCAGATGGACATACGTGTCCTCAAGATCAGATGCTAATTTATAACTGTGTATGAGATCTCTGCCCATTTGTATATACGACCCTGTTTAATATGTGTAGTTCAACATGTTGCACCAATCTTCTGTAAATTTTGGTTAATTTTGTTTTATCTTCAGCTCACATGTTCCATCATAGTAGAAACATTGCTTGATGCTGTCTTAGGTTTGTGTGTGCTGTTTTGGATCAGAATGACACAGCAACCAGCATGCATTATTTTACCACTTCATAGAAGGCCTGATATGACTAGTACTACTGGTTGTTTCTAATAGGATGCTCCTGTTTCACTTGCATAAAATTACCTAACTGCATAGCAAACATCACTGTATTGGGTGACTTGAGTGCAGTACTCTCAGGAGATTACAACTTAAACAAGTGCATTTTCACTATGTGCACCTGCATTGTCCATGGCCATTGCAGCCAGAATCAGAAGTTTCACACAGTCGCAGCTAGACTCTCTTCACTGATGATCACTCCTGCTGAAATTTCTAGTTTCAGTTTGTCATTTGTGTATGGATTGTTTTTGTAAATTGTACCTTTGAGAAAACCATAGAAATAATTAGATGGTTTAAGATGTGGAGAGTATGGTGGTGAGCACTACTCATATCTGAACAATTCAGGAAAATGATTAGACGATGCTGTGTTGTTGTCAGAGTGTTCATTGAGCACACCCAGCACTATATTCACAGTGTGTGAGATCATTTCATCCTATTGAAAAAATGCCTATCTGAAATTGACACCCGTTCCTTGGAGAAGTGCAGGAAATTCTTCGTGGAGGATATGGAGGTAACAACCAACAATTACCGTATCAAAAATAAAATGGGCCTGATAATACTGCTTGTTGACAGAACACACAGCACTGCATTTTTCAGAGTATAAGGGTGTCTCCATTGTGTTATGTGGATGTTCACTGGTCCAGACATGCATATTCTTGTTCATTTTGTGAAATTGAGCCTCATCACTAAACCATATAGTTCATGGTACTGCTTGTTTGTCCTCCAAAAACATCATAGTCACCACAGGAGCCAACTCTCCTGTCTGTATTATCCTCATGAAGGGCTTGCTGTATTTGAATTTGGTATGGAAAGAGATTTACATCTTGAGTTATCCTGTATGTTGTTGATGCTCCCAATTTAAGATGCTGAGAAAGATGTTTACAGGTTTCCTGGGCTCTGCATCATTGTGTGCACAACAGAGTGAATGTTTTTTTGGTGTTCTGACATCTTACCAACAATGATATGCCCAATCATTTCAGATTTCTTAACTGACCTGTTCATTGCAGACCTCTTTGCTGCTTTCCTACATTCAAATTTCACTTGGAATTTGTGCTTAATTGTGATAACACTAGCGGCCTAAGTCTGGTAAAATTTTTTCACTAAAACATGTGCTGTACTGTTGAATGTGCCACCATAATACTGCTGCTTAGTGATGTTGCTTCATGGGGCACCATATTCTGGGACTGCAGAACCCCACACACAGTTGGTGCTTGTTTAGTTAGTTAATTATATTAAATTAAAATCAGAATTTATTTTTACTTTTTAATATTCTGAAACAATTTATTTAATGTTTTGGAAGAAACATTGTCCTTGAAGGGATTGTATTCTGAATTACCTGTAGTCATTCAGAGCAGTATGTTGATAACCCTGAGTATATTCTGGGTATGGCATATATGTTCAATTCAGAAGACAAGGAGATGTATTTTGTCCAAAATGTCTTTGAGGGAACCTAATACCTTCAGTAGTCAATCTTATGGAAGAAAAGTCCCATGTATCCAGTTGTATCCCTGATATGGCGATTTTTGATCCCATCATATCTTGGAAATAGAGTTTCAGTAACTCTTTAATGAACACACAATCTGCATCACTATCTGATGGTGGTATACCCTGATACATGTTTTATGCGCAGTATATGTTGAAGGTGTCTGCACACTCAGTTGAGGTTTTATGTACCATTTTTTACCCTTATTTCCTCTCTTTAAGGAAATGTTTTTGAGATCCGCTTCCAGCAGTTGATCCGTTGTTGCATGTTGAATTGTTTTTGCGAAAACTTATGTACCACGCTGTTGCCTAGCAATGATCACCATTATTCGGTTTCCAGCCGCCTTTTCACATTACACCTCCATAAGGCTGCTTGTCCTGAGTAGCATACCGGCGTATCGTTTCTTGAAGGGAAGTGCCTGACTGTGATCGCCTTCGTGAACGGCATCTCCACGTCGTGCTTTCCCGACGCGTCTGCTCCCGGTCTTGACGGCTTACAGCCTTCATTGTTCGTAAGTTAGGCCTTGTTTTTCCCCAACTGCATCCTCCTTAGGGCTGCTCGTATCGAGCACCATGGTCATTTTTTGGGCACACCTCCCACGAAGTGCTTCTGTGACTGGCGGTCTCGACTCGTCCTTACAGGCACCACCTCCATTGGGGATTTGACTGGCACTCTCTCCCTGTGTAAATCATCTTCATGGGCGGCCCTGGATCCCGTCCCTGTGGAGCTATCCACCGTCTGCAGTGGTCCTTTCAACTGCACCGCCCCAACTGTTACATCGAGCCGCTGCTACTTCCCTGTTACCCTTCATGCAAGGGGTTGGTCGCAATCGCACCCCGGGGTCCCGCAGTGGAATTTCCTCTTCACCCACTCTCAGCAGGTTGTGGGTCAAATCCACTGATGCATCGTCGCCATGCATGACATTGAATCCTAGGATGAACTCATCTGTGATATGGGCGGCGAATACCCAAGTTGTTAGTGGGCGCTGCCCTAGAGTTAGTTTTACGAAAGCTTCCTTCAGCTCTCCTGATGCCGTCTACAGGGTCCACCAGGTAGGCAGCTCGCTCTTGGGCAGTCCACCGGTGATGTACGGCTGGGCTATGGTTATGGACGTTCCGGTGTCGAAGGTCGAAAGCTATGCTTTGTCTCCTATCTGTCCTTCGGCGCGTAGACTGTCATCACCATGCTTTTCCGGCACACTAAGAACGTAACGAGGAGGCATTAGTGGTGAAACTCTCGCCTTCTCCGTTTCTTTTGTTTGTCTCTCCAGTTTAGGTCGATTTTCTTATGAGGAAATCTCTGTAGGCAGTCCCTCCCAAGATGGCCGACGCTCCCACTCTGCCAGCGGACGGCTTGTTCCGTCCTGCTACACTCGGTCCTCGGTAAATAGGTCCCCTTGGTGCTCTGACCCTAAATACACGGGCTGCTGCTGTCCTGCTTTTTGTCCATCGTCTCTTCTCGTCGGTTATTGCCCGTTTGTCGAGCGTCGATCCTCACGTGTTCAGCCTCGGTCATCGTCTTCTTTATCTGATTTTTGGGGGCAGTGCTTTAGAAAGTGGCGGTTGCTCCCACAGTACCAGCACATAAGCTTTCCGTAGTCTCTTTGTTCTGTTGGGGGTGAGTGGCTCCTCCAGAATATCCTGGCCATCGTTTTTGGGATTCTGGAGGACTTCCCGGCTGCTGTGTTACTGTCTTTAGCTCGGGGGCCTGATTGAGTGCCTCGCTGAGTATCTTCTTGCCCTCCAGGAGTGTCTTTTTCTGTGTCGTTCCCTTATCCCGTTGGCGAATGAACAAGCCACTTTTTTTTAGTTATTAGGTGTTCAGGCACTTCATCGTGGGCGCGGTGGGCCAGATGGTCAGTGGTGGTGGTAAACTGTTGCAGGTATTCTCTGACGAGCTGGAACGCTCCTGCCAGATGGTACTCACCGTAGCTATTCTCAAGCACCCAAGTAACCTCCTCATATGTCGCTCCGGTAGGGACGCCATGCAGAATGTGGGCAGCTGGCTCATTCAAGTTGGTGATTAGATGTGTGGCTCTTGTGGAGCATGTGGTAGTTGCACTCCGCCGCTGCCTCGAACTGCCATCGTAACACGGCCCATGTTGTCCATCCGTCGAACTTCAGTAGCTGCGCCACGCCTACCTCGGTTCCTGTTTTCCCGCAAGATCGGCATAGAGGCTTCGACTTCTGCTTACTGCGTTTTGAATTCGCGTTGTGCGGTTCATGTCTCCTGAGGTCAAGCTCTTCGTGAAGTCTCCTCTTTGTGCCTGCTATCTCATCGCGGAGGCTCTTGGTCCATGTGTCGATGGCTTGTAAACCAAGCTGCGTTTCTTCACTCTTCGGGTTAAGTGTCTTGCGGTGATCCTGTGTTGGGTGTTGACAGACGACTGGATGTCCTTCACCCGATTTTTAATGGTCTTCCAGTTCGGACTGAATGGATCTTATAGTGCTCCCCCACCCTTTTTTTTTTCTGGCCCTTGTGGCCTTCATTTCTTCTTGGCCGCACTTTATCGGGACCTCCATCTTCCCTTGATAAGCTCCCATCTTTTCATGGCCAGCTTTAATTTCTTCTTGACTAGCCGTAATATCAGTTCTCATATCTTAATGACTGGTCTTTATCGTAGCCTCTTCCAGTTCGGACCGAATGGATCTTATAGTGCTCCCCCACCCTTTTTTTTTTTCTGGCCCTTGTGGCCTTCATTTCTTCTTGGCCGCACTTTATCGGGACCTCCATCTTCCCTTGATAAGCTCCCATCTTTTCATGGCCAGCTTTAATTTCTTCTTGACTAGCCGTAATATCAGTTCTCATATCTTAATGACTGGTCTTTATCGTAGCCTCCGTTCTCTCTTGGATGGCATTCATGACGGTGACCATCTTGGCTCCAATCTTCCCATCCTTTTCCAGATGGCTACTAGATGTTCTGAGTCCTCTGCTCTGTGTTGTTGGTCTCTGTCTAGGCTTCCATCCAGTCTTGATAGGCCTTCATCTTTCCCCAGCTGGCTTACATTACCTCTTGATTGGCTTCCGTCCTTTCCTGAATAGCCCCCATATTTTCTTGAATGGGCCCATCGTTTCTTGAATGGCACTTGTCTTCGTTTTCAGCCTTTCTGTGACAGCTACCACACTTTCCCAGCTCCTCATCTGTCATGTGAGTTTCAGTCCAACCCAACCAGTCTGACTTCAGACACCAGTTTACATGTTAGTGACTAGACATGGGGTTTGTATTGATAATTGGATCCAGTGGACGCTTATAACTCCTAACTACACATGATTGTAACAGTATCACAAATTTACACACACTAAATCACTGCAACTACAGCTTACACAGTCTTCTGTTTATTTTGTCACTAGTCGTTGCTAGGTAGCAGCTCTTAACAGTGGAGATTCCTCATGGCCAACCATGAACTGCCACTGCTCATTTGCAACTCATGACTACCAATTGCTGACCCAAACTTCTGACTGATCAACTTTTTCCATTGGCCCTTGGTATATAGGCTTGGTGCGGACCACGCAGAAAACATCACTTTCAGGAGTTCTTTTGTTGTTGCATGCAGATTCGTTTCTGCTGAAACGTGTGTTCAGTGCCGTTGTCTAGCAGTGACAGCTTCTTGTTCCGCTATTTCGTCTTTGAGCCATTATGTCACAGTGCGTATTCTGCTTGTATTTCTTATAGTCTCTTTCAACTCTTGAAACTGCACAGAATTTTTACACCATCGGATGCTACCGTAACATTGTACTTTCTAATTTCTGAGTTAGTAATGATGATGTATGAGTTAGAAATGACACTGCTGTCACATATGGCTGGGGCCAGATGAACGCACAAAATGTGCCCGTTGTAACGAACGTCATGACGTCCGTTGTAGAAATAAACGAGAGGCGAATGCTACTCTTTCTTCTGGCTCCATTGCAGACAAACTATGCACCACATTCTGCAACTGTGTGGTTTCCTCAGCAACGTCTGTCATAAAGTACATTTGTTGCAACGGACATACTTCGTGCGCTTGTGTGGCCCCAGGCTAATTTGGGGCTCTGAAGTGATCTGTGATGATCAAATCTTTTAACAAATTGGAACCTTATGTGGAAAGTAAAGTGACATTGTGGCTGTGGAAGAAAATACTATAGGTTTCGGTTTGTTGACAATAAGCAATGATCCATTGGTGCTAGGAATGCAAAATTTGGTACAGAGGTAGATTACAGACATACGTACACATCATCTGTTGAAATATTGTTTGGAAGTCAGTGCATGGCAACAGTGTGAACTTGTGAGGTTAATGTAATCTAAATGGAAACCCTATGTGAGCAATAAGTTCATCTCAAATAGTGGTGGCACCAATATAATAGCAGTAAAGCTCTAGGACTAAAAATCCAAGCAGTATGAAAGAGGGCTTTATGAGTATTACTCAGAACCCCTTTTTATACAGAACTGTCTGAGTTATACATAGTAACTAGGATGAACACACAACAGTGAGGAAATTGAGTGTATAGTAAAATTTCGATAATTATTGTTTTTTATCAGAACGTTTTATTGCTTATGTATGTTAAAAAATAATGGTTGGAACAAAACCATAATTTCACCCATGGAAACTGTTTTCTAAGTGACAGTTTGAACTATGCATAAATTACATACAGTATGGCAGCAAATAAATATAGTACTTGGGCAAGGACACATCATGGACAGAATGTTTGATACTGAAGCAAGAACCAACTTCAGATTAGCAGCTGCATGGAACCGAATCCATGGGAATCCAACAGCTGTTCATCCACGTACGAAGTTCCCAGCATTTTATGGAACTCTTGTTCATTGTCATATTCACAAAGAGCTCACCACTGGTCCCTACACTGAGCCAGATGAATTCCCTCCACACCCAGTCCTCTTTCTCTGATCCATTTTAATATTATCTGTCAGTCTGTTAATTTTTTGTAGTGGTCCTATCATGTTTTCTGAATCAGGAATGGCAAATGAATATTTGAGGGTGGTATTTATTTATTGCCTGAAGGGACAGTATGTCACAGTAAACACCAAGGCAGTATAGTCGGTGTCTTGGTTGAAATTGAAACAGTGCCTTCAAAGTACAAGTCTGAAGCAGTACTGCTTGAGCACTTTTGTGCTGTAATAATGAAGTTTTTGAGTTAAGCTGTGAGTAAAATTAATCTGTAGTGGATGGTTTGTGCATAATTGTTTTTAAAGAATAGGTATGTTACATATACCTGTGACATTAATGGATCCATGCCATCATAACAGTCTGGACAGATTATTCTTTGAATCATGAGTTTTAATAATAGTAGTGAACAAATCTATACTTTCAGACACCAAATGGCAATGTGGAAGCCAAAGTCATGTGTTTCTTCAGGCGACGGGACTTACCCAACACACTTATTATGTTGGCTGACAAACATCAAAGTGAGTACAGTCAGTGCATTTATTAGAACTGAATGCAAATGAGCTTGAATGGTATTAATAATTCATGCTGCATGTTGTATGTAGTTAACATGGTATCACTGTTGAGAAATGATTTCTCTGTTTCCTTTGCGTAGCATATTTCCATCATTACTTCCAAGCATTTACCACCATTTTTATGTCTACTTTCCTAGGTATGCAGTTTAGAAAAGGTTTCTGTAATTTAGATTTAGATTCTATTGGAGATGTATGTTTATAAGATACCCAATGCTTTGCAGTAGTGTTTTTTTTGGAATACCTTCTGTTTGTGTGTGACATTCTCTGTCATTAGAATATTTCTGCAGTTTTCTTAATGCTTGGTATTCACAAGCATTCACATCTTGCTGGATGTTGTATGAATGAAATGGTAACTTTACATGAAGATTTAAACACCAGTATGACATTGCAGATTTTTAAAAAATAGGACATTCATCTTGGTTGAATGTAGTGCAGTTGTGGGAGCATTGAGCCAAGATAACACTGCAAATACCAATTGTACCCAAAATATAAATATCGTTACATCTACACCCATTGATAGGCAACGTGTTGGTAAAGTTCCTGCGAAGACAGATTCTTGATAAACAATCTGTGTCTAGGTTATGCAACAATAGATGAGGCTGTGTTTTCTATGCAGTCTGCACCAAGCAACAGTAGAATAACATTTCCGCATATCAGATCATGCTATAAATGCGGTGACATCATCAACAATAGAGACGGTGTTTTCCATGGGGTCTGAATAGAGTGCATATAAGAGGAGTCGGTTACAGAATTCGTTCAAGGGCAGTTATGAGTCAGTCATAAGCTGGAAGAGTGAATTGAGAAGAATTTTTAGTTCGGAGGTTCCAGAGTGTTTGAAGACGAAATAGCAAGAAGACTTCATAGTTATATGAAGTTCTAATTTCTTGTGTGAGATCCCTTGCTAAGAGATGACTAGTGGAAATTGAGAATCCCAGTGCATGTGCAGTGGTGGACTGCAAAGAGTGTAAATCAGCGATAGCACTGTATTAATCATAATTAAGAGTGTAATCGAAGCGCTAATAAATCCAGTCGTCCAAACTAAAACCCGTTATTTTTGTCACATGTACCACCCTACATGTGACAATATTTTGTAACGGATTTTCTCAAACCATTGCTAGGTAACAGCTCCGTAAACATGGCCCAACACACAGCAATAGATGAGGCTGTGTATTCTATATTGTCCGTGCCATGTCCAGTGCTGGTAACGGATCAATGAACTCGCAGTCTGACATGTGGCACGTGTTTTCTGTGGGGTCAGTGCCGAAGTATTATAAGAGGTTCCAGAATCATCAGTAGATAAGAGGGTTGAGTTCATTAGTGACAGGCTGCTGGTGTGGTATCATTGTTTCGAATGTTCATGCCCCAACAGAGGATAAAATTGATGATATGAAAGACAGGTTCTACAAAGAACTAGAACATATTTGATAAATTCCCTAAATATCATATGACAATTTTGTTAGGAGATTTCAGTCCCAAAGTAGGTAGGGGAGACGTACCTGATCCCATCCCTTTTGAGGTTGAAATTTCTATTGCAAAATTGAAAAGGTATAAATCATCAGGTAGTAATAAAATTCTGCTAGAACTTGTTCAAGCAAGAGGCGAAATATTACATTCTGAGATCCATCAGTTAATTACATCTCTTTGGCATAAAGAAAAATCGCGTGATCAGTGGAAGGAATCTTATTGTACCAGTTCACAAGAAGGGTGACAAAACTGACTGTAGTAATTATTTGGGGATATCACTGCTATCAACTTCATATAAAATTTTATCCAATATTCTTTCAAGGTTAAGTCCTGTATAGATGAAATTATTGAGGATTGTCAATGTGGCTTTCAAGGTAACAGATCAACTACTGGTCACATCTTTTGCATTTGTCAGATCCTGGAGAAAAAATGGGAGTACAATGAGACAGTACATCACCTATTCATAGACTATAAGAAAGCCTGTGATTCAGTTAGGAGGAAAGTATTGTACAATATTCTGATAAGAGTTTGTTGTACCCATGAAACTAGTCAGGTTGATTAAAATATGTGTAAACGAAACACAGTAAAGTCCGTATAGGTAAACATTTATCTGATAATTTTCCTCTCCAGACTGTGTAAAGCAAGGGGATGCCCTGTCTCCACTTCTTGTCAACTTTGCTTAAGAACATGTTTTTATGAAGGTCCAGGAAGACCAGGTGGGACTGAAATTAAATGGGACACATGGCTCTTGTGAATACTGTAATGAACCTTCGGGTTTCATAAAATGCTGGGAAGTTCTTGAGTAGTTGCACATTGGCAGTGTTTTAAAGGCTTGGCTCCATGAGTGAGTGAGTGTAGGGTGGAATATTCTCAGTTTATTTCATTGTTTATCAGAGGCCTGATGGACTCACTATTATGCTGATGACTGAGAATGGAAAATGTAATTCATGTAACATTGATATATGTGTTAAGTATTTTACCCCCTATTCAAACTAAATTTGTAATTGGCAAAGGGGGAAAAATTGTTTATAGAAAGAGAAAGGGCTTTTTGGTGTTGGTCTGAAAATACAGAACATTACTGGAAGTTCTGTCTTCCATTCTGAGTTTATTGTGACGTATAGATCCATTGCTAGTCAACGGCTCGATAAACACTTTCCTGTGGAGTCAGATACTTGGTAAACAGCCCATTTCTAAGTAATGCCTCCAACAGTACCCGACAATAGTAGACGTCCATTGCTTGGCAGTGGACGTTTTCCGTGAGGTTAGACGCAAGGCTATATAACAGTGAGCGACTCTGGCTCCAGAAGTAGTGGATTAGTATAGTGTGGTTAGAAGTCGAGAGTGTCTAGTCGAATATAGTGATATGCGAAATGTTGTAACAAGTTGTATAAAGGTCCAGTAAATTCGACCATCAAATCCAAAACCTGGATTACTGTTTTCTCTTTGTGTTGAGTTTGCTGCATTTAGTTTTATGTATCTGTGGTTTATTAAATTTGTATACAAACAAAAAAAATCAGTGGCTTTCACACCAAGAGATCCACATTTGTGAAGGACAGGGCTCTGATTGCATCCAAAATTTGTTTTTTAGCATTCAGATTACCATTTTAGCCCATATCTTGTAACCAGTATCTGATGTGTAATAACAGTGATCTCATTTCACCCAGCTACTAATTACTAATATGTCCTGGGTCATTCCATGTGTGAGCTTTTCAGGAATGTAAGTCCTTAGGTGGTGGGTTGTTGTACTTGTACATGTTTCATATTTGAATGCAATTAGTTCAGTTGTAATATTTATCCTCTTATCAGGTCAGTAAATGTTTCAAAATTTCTCTTTCATTTCTTTGTTTTGTTGTGGCTAGTAACATCACCCCACCAGTCTCTGTATCTCATTCTAGCACTAGAGGTCCCTTCATATCATGAGTTGAACCTATATATATACAGGGTGGGCCAGACTCAATTAGGCAGTTTTTGGTTAGATGTTATTTTTATTGATAAATGTTAACAATTTCAATGGTTACAAAACTGGAATTGCGCACACATAAGTAATCGATTTTCAAGATGCTGGTCAACCTGGGCACCACCTAAGTCAACACAGGCTTGCAGACGCAAAGCAACATTTTCACACGCCTTTGTACACATATTCACCGGAACTTTATTGAACTCCTGAACAATCACCTCACGCAGATGATTCACACTGTCAATGGGATTAGCGTACACGTTGTCTTTGAGGTAACACCAAAGGAAAAAGTCTGGTGGGGTGATGTCGGGTGATCGGGCTGGCCACTCCACAGGCCCTCGACGGCCAATCCAGCGTTGAGGGAAACCTTGATGCAAGAACGCCCGAACAATATTTGCGAAGTGTGGTGGGGCCCCATCTTGCTGCCACCACAGTTCATCAAATTTCTCTCTCCTCTGAAGTTCTGGGATGACTCTTTCCCTCAGCAACTTTAGGTAGGTTCCCCCGTGACGCAACCCTCAAGGAAGAACGGGCCAATCAGTCCTTCGTACGTCACGCCGCCCCACACCATCACTCCCGGGGACTGGAAATCGTATTCAATGGGGGCACTGGGGTTCTCTGGCCGCCAAAACACGCATTTGTGCCTGTTGACCGATCCCGATGTGTGAAATTTGGCCTCATCAGTCCAGACAATATTCCGGATAAGGTCAGGGTTCTCCTGAAACTTGGTCAGCATCAACTCGGCGAACTCAAGTCGTCTGTCGAAGTCGTCCTCGTTAAGAACATGAATAAGCCGTAGATGGTATGGCGTCAGCTTCATGTCACTCAAAACTCTCCGCAAACTTGTCCTCGAAATGTCCAGTAGGGCCGACAAACGGCGGGTAGACTTCGATTTCTTAGGATATGATGCCAGTTCCGCAGCAACATGTGCTTGTGTGTCAGCAGTTCGGACAGTTCTCGGCTGACCAGGATGCTTGGGATTCAAAGCACTGGCAGTTTCATCAAACTGCTTGTTTATTCGGACGATTGTGTCTCTGTGGACTGCTGGCGGTCCAGACTCTTCCATCATAATGCGCTGGACTTCTGATACATTGTTAGTAACTGAGAAAAGGCGCACACATTTTACACGCTGCTCGATAGACAACCGTCTACCGGCCATGACGTTTCCTCGATGCGCACTAAGTAGGCAGAATATTGACCTCGTTCACAGCATACCGTATGATGCTGCCATCTGTCGACAGCAGAAGGTACTTTCCCATTGGAGTCTGGTCCACCCTGTATATATATATATACATACAGGTGATTCACGGAGTTTATATATATATACAGGGTGATTCACGGAGTTTTACCCCCACTTAGTGAGGGCATTCCTGAGGTGATTTGGAACAAAAAATATTAATATACTAACTGTATCCAACTCATAATTAAAGAGATACAGTAATTTGAAGACTGGCGAAAAATCCATTTTTCTTCGAATTTCAGTCAAAACAAATTAGAAATACAATACAGACACTTTTTAAATCGTTAATGTTTTAGGAAAGAAGCATTCTAAAACCATTTTTTTTCAGTTTCTTAATTTTGCATTGTGTAACATTTTTCATCGATTTTATGTTACAAAATTATTTTCAGCATCCCATTCTGTAAACATACCAATGGTTGCATATCACACCCTTCTATCAATCTGTTTCCTTTAAACTGTAGTGCTTTAGAAGACGACTGAATTTACATAAGATGTTCAAAAATTTCTCCCTGCACGTCAACACAACGCGTCGCACGCGTATGAACCGCGCTCGTAGCATTTCGCAGTTCCACACGTTTGTTCCTTATTGTCATCGCCGCGTCCAGTATACGTTCAAGCAATGCTTCACATGTTTGTACCTTTACCTGGTACACAATGTCCTTCATCCAGCCCCAAATGCCATAAAATGAACGGCCCGATTAGCTGATCATACAGAACGCCACACCAGACATTGACACTGAATCGGTGTTGAAAATTCGATTCTGTCGTGGCACGGGGATTATTGTGTGCCCAAACATGTAAGTTGTGACTGTTGTTGACCCTGTCACGTGTAAACTGTGCCTCATCGCAGAACATTATCAAGCGGTACAACTGCCGATTTCCATTTAACCAATTGCAGAACTGCAGACGAAGAGCACGGTCTCCAGGTTGTAGGTGTTGTACTTGCTGTAAATGATAAGGATGCATCCCGTTCTCATGAAGAGTCCTCCACGCCATGGACTGAGAAACACCGAACCGCCGGGGTAGACGTGTTGTACTGGCACGCGGACCGCACTCTACAGCATCGAGAATGTTTTCTTCTTCGCACAATTCATGTTGAGGATTTCGTTCATATTGTTTACGAACGCTGCGGAGAGAACCAGTTTATCTTAATGTGTTGAATGTACTGCTAAGGGATTTAGGATTCGTAATCCTGCGATTAGGATAACGCCGGTCATGTTCGGCAGCAGCGGCTCTCGCATTTCCATAACATACACCCAAAACAAACACCATATCGGCGTATTCCTCAGTGGAAAATGTGTACAACATCTTAACTTCACAGTCACCAACAGAACGTCCTATTTACGACTGGAACGCTCTGTCTACCTACGTGCAACATTCCAGCCGGTCTGCGTTATCTGCTGACACAGCTGACTGGGACGCATGGTCGCCCAGCCGGGGGGGGGGGNNCGCTGCATTCACAATGATGCGTTTCGAAAATCCATTGTTACTCCGTAACTATTGAGAATCAACCACAAGTTTATAAGGAAATTTTGCAGGAAATAACCCCAGGAATATGTACCATAAGCCGGGGTAAAACTTCGTGAATCACCCTGTATATATAAAACTGATTTCTGTTGCTTTTCTACGTGTCTTTAGGCAAAACAGTTAAAGGTTCTACCTGTTGTATTATTTTTGTGTATCAGTTTTTGATCTGATGGGAAAGTTTTGCTTTGAAAGCCACAATTTATGGTTATTTAACTGATATAGTAGAATTATATATGATGTTCTGTAAATATATACACTTGTTTGCATAATATTTTCGTTTGAGGCTACTGTAGTCTGATATCTGCATATATTTATGTGAAAACAGTATTAAAATTAACTGGTATAAATTATAATAATTGGCTCTTCCATTGTATTACAAAGTGTAGGTGACAGTACACCCACGCTGAGGCCCAAAGCAGTTAAGTTGTATTTTTGTTTTATGTCTCTTCCGTTTGAATATACAAGGGTTGGAACTTTAATAGTCGCAACACTGCTGTAGAGACTCCATGAAAGGAACCAAATAATGTCGCTTATACCACACGTTAGTTACATACCTACCTTACCTCAGAGGAAATGGACTCTCCCGTCCCACAACTCGCGCATGCGCAGTGACGAGAAGAACAGAGCCTCGTGTTCGCTGGCGGTCTAATGCAGTGTTGTCACGATGTTCTCGAAACAGGAACAACGGAGTTGGATAAAGATTGAATGTGTCAGACGCCGTACAGCACGACAGTGTCATCAAGGTCTTCAAGAGGCTTGCGGGGAATCTGCATTGCCTTACAGAACAGTGGCAAGGTGCGTAAAAACTTCAACGAGGGACGCCAAAATGTGGCAGACATGCGTCGGCCAGGTCGTCCTAGTGTCAGTGAAGAAGAAGTGTGTGCTCTTTCCGCGTTACTGGAGAGTGATCGACGCCATACGATTCGTGAGCTGGCCCGAGAGACAGGATTAGCGCATACGACTGTGCTTCACATTCTGAAGGAACGCCTTGGCATGAGAAAAATGGCATCACGATGGGTTCCGCATGATTGACGGAAATGAAGAAGTGGCTACGATACGACGCTGCTCGTAACCATTTGGAGCGCTATGAGCCCGAAAGAGAGGCTTTCTTACTCCGTATCATTACGCTGGATGAGACATGGGCCAAACCGTACTAGCCACAAATGAAACGCCAATCGAACGAATACCGTCATCACGGGTCACCACGAAAATCAAAAGTTCGTTAGAACCCCAGCATTGTGAAAGTTATGATGATTCTTGTGTACGACTGTGATGGTGTTATCCTAACGCATACCGTTCCCCGACAGCAGACCGTCAGTGCGCAGTATTACTGTTCATTTTTGGAACACAATCCGCGACCAGCTTTGAGAAAGAAGCGGCCACACTTTCTGCAGAAGCCACCCATCATTTTGCAGGACAATGCTCGGCCTCATGCAGCGCAAGCTGTGGCTGGGAAGTGCTGTACCATACTCCCCGGACTTAAGCCCTTGTGACTTCGACTTGATTCCTAAGATGAAGGAACCACTTCATGGCATTCGCTTCAGAACTGTTCCAGAGATTCTTCAGGCAGTAGACGGCTCCATTCGAACTATCAACACAACAGGCGCTGCTAAAGGTATCCTACGACTTCCACATCGCTGGCAACGGGTTGTACACAATGCTGGTGACTACATTGAAGGACATGCATCTATTTTGTATCAGTTGTAAATAAATAGTTGCCACTATTAAAGTTCCAACCCTCGTAATATCAAGATTGTATACGCGCTTTTCCCCTCATAAGATCTTTTGGATATCTTGAACTGGAACTTCACATGAAAAATCATTTTTAATCTACATCATGAAGTATGGATGCTACATGCAATGCAGTTTTAGCCCTGCTGGTATTGATTGGCATTATACCTGACCCGGACTTATTGTTTGGGTTGTAGGAATTTTTTTATATCAGGACGGGTCATTTGGGCTTAATATGTAAGTAGTTATTATTAGGGTAGCTCAGGGTTCAGGTCGGCACAAAGTCTTTCTTTCGTTGGGTCGCTCTGAATGGGAAGGGTAACGTAGAATTTACTAACGAAGCCGCTGATGCACTTCATCGCAAATGTTTATTATCGTAGAAACACAAATTAAATTCACTTGATTAATTGTTGCGAATTAGCCACGACGAAATGTTATAATGTCTAATTTAAGAAGTAGTAGTAACTTCAGAAGATCTGATTGAACTTCAGCCGAAGACTTTTATGTATGACGTAAAGCTGTCAAGAACTGCGCCAAACTCCCACTGAAATCCAAAATGCCCTTCGTGTAAGGGCGCCTGCATGTGCATCGCGTCCTCAATTCAGAAAATTCAAGAACAGAGGCGTGAAGTGCAGATTGCTCGTGAAGCCATCTTTTTAATCGGACCTATTCGGCCCCACTTTTAAATGTCTGAATATTATTTGTCCCTTCTCAGAAGATTAAGCTGTTTTCTTCAGCGGCAATGTGGCACCTGTTTTCGATAAAATTCTGAACTGCTCATACTTCGTATCCATGCACTTCAGGTCGAATTACGATTCCTAGCTCCCAAGTCAGAATCCCTTCCCAGACTCGGCGGTCAAAGTTTCAGGTAACATCACATTATTTTAATCTATCAAACATTGAAATTATTTTCAAAGTCGATATGCCGGTACATAATCCGAAACGCGGTAAGTGAATATAAACGTAAATTAATTAATGTAATTAAAGATCTCAATCATATCTTATCAGATGTACAGTAACATATTAATTTGGCCAAACTTTGGGCCAGGTACGGTATGTATACTTGAGAGGGCAGTAGTTAACATTTTACTTTTTGCCTAAATGTATTACGTAGTTTATGCATAAGTTCATTACAGTAGCGGTCTCTATGTAAAACGTAAAGTATCCTGGAACTGCCGACGATGCAAGACAGTTCTCAGGCATTTGCTCTGATAGAGGTGTTAGCAGTTCGCGACTGCATGATGGACGACAGGAGTGTATAGGGTTTATGTCATTAAGCATAGCGGGCGGAATCACTCGCGGGTCNGTTTCGTGGGGGGGGGGGGTAGCTCGAAAGGGACAAGTTCTGTGCTGGAAAACCATGGGATCGACGGATACAGCAATATTAGCACCAGTTGACTCTTGCGGAATTCGACAGATTGTCATCAAGCTTCGGTGACTTTCCTTTTGGCGTTTTAGTTAAACTTGAATTGAAACTAGTGGTTGGGATAGCTTTTCTCACGTTACCCCTACGTATGCTTCTAGTGTTTGTTGGGAATGTGCTGTACTTCATTCTACAGCATATTAGGGATTTTGAAAACGAGTGATTATTACCACCCGTGTCCACGATGCAAATTGTGACATGACGGCCGAAAACTGAATAGTGGAACGAGTCGAGGCGGTCGTTGCGCAGTAAAAACTCAGTGGAGCTGAGCTCTTCTTGAGAAGCCGCCAGTTGTCCCGCTACTCAAGGATTTCTCAACATTTTATGGAAACCCGAAGGTTCATTACCGTATTAACAAGAGCCCTCTGCCGGTCCCTATCCTGACCCAGATCAATCCAGTCCATACCATCCCACCCGATCTCAGGTCTACTTTAATATTGTCCATCCACTTACGTCTTTGTCTTTCTAGTGGTATTTTTCCTTCTGGCTTTCCCACCAATATCCGACATGTATTCCTCGTCTTCCCCATTCGCCCTACATGACCTACCCATCTCATCCTCCTTGACTTGATCATTCTACGAGGGTCGTACTGAAAGTCATGAGCAACAATTTTTTGTAAAGTAACATGCTTTATTATTGTCTAACCAAATACACCACCTCAATCTACAGACCTTCTTTATTTTTCCACATAATCGCCACTTCTTTCTACACATTTCTTCCAGTGTTCTGGGAGTTTGAAAATTCCCCTTCTGTAAAATTCCGTTCCAGCCATCCGAAGACACTGACGCACTGCTTTCTGAATTGCCTCCCTTGTCTCAAAACGTTGTCCAAGCAGCTGATCCTTCACAAATCCGAAAAGATGGTAGTCGGAGGGTGCCAGATCAGGGCTATATGAGGGGTGTGGAAGAACTTCCCACCCCATCTTTGCAATTGCATCCAGTGTGATGCGAGCGGCGTGGGGGCGAGCGTTGTCATGCAGGTTGATGATGTTTCGTCCCGGATGTTTATCGCGCAATGCACGACGGAGCTTGTGCAGCGTCTGAACATAACGAGCAGCCTTGATGGTTTGCCCAGGTTCCAGGAATTCGGCCAGAATAAACCCCTCTACATCCCAGAAGACTGTGCCCATCACCTGAGCAGCTAATGGCACTGTCTTTGTCTTCTTTTTTGATGGAGAATGCAAATGGTGCCATTCCATACTCTGCCGTTTCGTTTCAGGCTCGAAATGGTGAAACCAGCTTTCGTCACGTGTCACAATACAGAGCAAAAAATCATCGTCTTCGTGTCGATATCTCTGCAGCAGTTCTGAGGTGATGGCTTTTCGCTGACCTTTGTGGTCTTCGGTCAATAACCGCGGGACCCAACAAGCACAAACATTCCTATAGCCCAAGCTTTCAGTCATCTCCTCTACTGCACTGTGCCCTGTTCCACGTTTTCGGGCTATTGTGTCCACAGTCACACGCCTGTCATCTTGAATGATCCACTCTTTTTTTGTTGCGTTCAATTGAGGCTGTTCGAGGACGACCGCTCCGAGGCTCATCTTCGATACTGGTGTTCCCATCTTTAAAATGTTTCACCCATCTTCGAACGCTGCTCGCACCCATGCACATATTTTCCTAAGCACGCTGAAGTCTCTGGTGAATTTCTGCAGCAGGGATTTCCTCTTTCAGAAAAAACTCGATGACAGCACGCTGGCGAAACGTCATATGGTTGTCGGCCATTCTGTTAGGAGTGATACTGGTCACGTGATGCAAGCTATTGACGTCACAAGACACTCAAGGTTAAAAGAACAGCAGGTTCCACCTACCACCATACTCTCTTTCGTCTGCTGTTCCCAGGTTGCATACAAAAGAAAGTTGCTCATGACTTTCTGTACGGCCTACGTAATTATACTTGGAGAAGAGTACAGGTTATGAAGCTCCTCATATGCAGTTTTCTCCAACCTCTTGTCACTTCATCTCTCTTCGGTCCAAATATTCTCAACACCCTGTTCTCACACACCCTCAGTCTTTGTGCCTCCCTTAATGTCAGAGACCAAGTTTCGCACCCATACAGAACCACAGGCAAAGTTATAGTTTTGTATATGTTTATGTTTTTAGACAGCAGAGGAGAAGACAAAAGATTATGGACTGAGTGGCAGCAAGCATTACTCAAGTTCAGTCTCTTAATTTCCTCCGGAATCAGGTTTTGATTTGTTATAGTCGTTCCAAAATACCTGAACTGAGCAACACTTTGAAAACATCTGTTGCATTTTGCCCTGCATTCTGGTGAGGAGACAGCAACATATACTTAGTGTCCTCTGTGTTTGCTTCTAGACCAACCTCCTTACTACCGTCAATTAAAGTTTTTTTTTCTTTGTGGTGCATATATTATCACCTAGTAGATTGACATAAGCATAGACCAACAGCTGGCGTGTCCCATTTAATTTCAGGCCCAGCTGCTTTTCCTGGACCTTCCTAATTGCGTATTCTAAAGGAAGTTCAGAAGAAATGGGGAGAAGTTATCTCCCTCTTTTAGCCCATTTTGAACAGGAAACATCACCCAAATGCCTCCCTATACTGACTTTACTATACGTTTCGTTTAAACACATTTTAATCAGCCTAACTAGTTGCATGGGTACCCAAAACTCTATCAGAATATTGTACAATACTTCCCTCCTAAATGAATAGTAGGCTTTCATAAAGTCTGTGAATAGCTGATGCACTGTCTCGTTGTAGTCCCATTTTTTCTTCCAGTAGCAGACGAATGCAAAAGATCTGATCAGTACTTGATCTGTTACGTCGAAACCCACACTGATGATCGCCAATAATTTTATCTGTATATGGACTTAACCTTGAGGGAAGAATATTGGATAAGCTTTTGTATGAAGCTGATAGCAGTGATATCCCACGTTAATTACTGCAGTCAGTTTTATCGCCCTTGTTGTGAACTGGTACAGTAGACTCTTTTCAATTATCAGGCAATTCTTCGAAATTCCAAATAGAATTAAATAGCTTGTGGATCTTAGAACTTAATATTTCGCCTTCTGCTTGAATCAGTTCTGCCGGAATTTCAACATTACCTTGCGATTTATACCTTTTCAACTTTGCAATAGCAGTTTCAATCTCAAAAAGGGCTAGGATCAGGTACTAATGGCTCAGCTGTATGGATTTCTCTCTGCCTAACAGCACTGACTCTATGTACATTCAATAACTGAGAGAATAAGTTCTTCCACCTATTCAAAATGTTGTGGGAATCTTCAAGCAGATCACCATTCTCATCCTTCATTAAGTTACTTCTAGGTTGGTAACCCCTCTTAAAATCATTTCTTTCCCTATACAGGTCTCTAATGTTCTTGTTCTTACTGTTCATTGCAAGCTCAACAATTTTGTCTTTCAGATATTCCACAATTTTATTCCTGAAATGCCTGCGTCTTATATTTTTCAGACAATCCTATTTTATTTCACTTGAATCATGTAACCATTACAATTTGTCTTGTTTTCTCTGATCTGATAATTTTGAGCCTACTGCATCCAACCACGGCTTATGCTTCTTCAGTTCATAATAACCTGGACCCTCGTTTTGCCTGAAATTTTGATATTCTCTGTAATATTTTCCCAAGCTCTATTAATATCCACCTCAGTGCCTAAGATTTCCAAAGATGTGAACCTATTTGAGATTTCAACAAAATACTACTCCTTACGCTCTACCTCATTTAATTTCTTGAGATTTGACCTATTGAATCGATATGATTCTATGATGTACAAAACAGACCTATACCTAGTTGACGATTCTCATTCCCCTTACCATAGAAAAATGTGTATCCCCCTTCTGGTTAGGTGCCACCCCTGTCCCATCTGTCCTATACCCCCCATATCTAACTTACGCATCTGTCATGAGCAAACCTGCCCAATACAGACTTCATACATTCCACATACGAAGTGTCATGTCCATTCTCCGTAGCTTAGGTCGTTTATCCAAAGAATCCAGCCAATCCCGGGCTCTTTGTGACATCTCGTAGCAAGCTTATTTTTTACGGCGAGGAGTTTTAAGTCCCACGCCGAACCCCCAAACTCGGTGAACCGCCTCTCGTCGGCTCCCCGCCACTGCTTATTCAGTATTTTTGCAGCTACGCTCCATATCTGTATTCCGTGTCCTCCATCCACCGCAACCTGAGGACAGACTCACCTTTCCATGGTGACAAGCATAAAGGGAGCATGTTTTGTAAAGTCTGTAGTCCGTGTCCTGCGTCCTCCGCAACCTGAGGACAGACTCACGTTTCCGTGGTGACAAGCATAAAGGGAGCATTTTATATAAAATGTGTAGTCCGTGTCCTCCATCCGCCGCAACCTGAGGACAGACTCACCTTTCCATGGTGACAAGCATAAAGGGAGCATGTTTTGTAAAGTCTGTAGTCCGTGTCCTGCGTCCTCCGCAACCTGAGGACAGACTCACGTTTCCGTGGTGACAAGCATAAAGGGAGCATTTTATATAAAATGTGTAGTCCGTGTCCTCCATCCGCCGCAACCTGAGGACAGACTCACCTTTCCATGGTGACAAGCATAAAGGGAGCATGTTTTGTAAAGTCTGTAGTCCGTGTCCTGCGTCCTCCGCAACCTGAGGACAGACTCACGTTTCCGTGGTGACAAGCATAAAGGGAGCATTTTATATAAAATGTGTAGTCCGTGTCCTCCATCCGCCGCAACCTGAGGACAGACTCACCTTTCCATGGTGACAAGCATAAAGGGAGCATGTTTTGTAAAGTCTGTAGTCCGTGTCCTGCGTCCTCCGCAACCTGAGGACAGACTCACGTTTCCGTGGTGACAAGCATAAAGGGAGCATTTTATATAAAATGTGTAGTCCGTGTCCTCCATCCGCCGCAACCTGAGGACAGACTCACCTTTCCATGGTGACAAGCATAAAGGGAGCATGTTTTGTAAAGTCTGTAGTCCGTGTCCTGCGTCCTCCGCAACCTGAGGACAGACTCACGTTTCCGTGGTGACAAGCATAAAGGGAGCATTTTATATAAAATGTGTAGTCCGTGTCCTCCATCCGCCGCAACCTGAGGACAGACTCACCTTTCCATGGTGACAAGCATAAAGGGAGCATGTTTTGTAAAGTCTGTAGTCCGTGTCCTGCGTCCTCCGCAACCTGAGGACAGACTCACGTTTCCGTGGTGACAAGCATAAAGGGAGCATTTTATATAAAATGTGTAGTCCGTGTCCTCCATCCGCCGCAACCTGAGGACAGACTCACCTTTCCATGGTGACAAGCATAAAGGGAGCATGTTTTGTAAAGTCTGTAGTCCGTGTCCTGCGTCCTCCGCAACCTGAGGACAGACTCACGTTTCCGTGGTGACAAGCATAAAGGGAGCATTTTATATAAAATGTGTAGTCCGTGTCCTCCATCCGCCGCAACCTGAGGACAGACTCACCTTTCCATGGTGACAAGCATAAAGGGAGCATGTTTTGTAAAGTCTGTAGTCCGTGTCCTGCGTCCTCCGCAACCTGAGGACAGACTCACGTTTCCGTGGTGACAAGCATAAAGGGAGCATTTTATATAAAATGTGTAGTCCGTGTCCTCCATCCGCCGCAACCTGAGGACAGACTCACCTTTCCATGGTGACAAGCATAAAGGGAGCATGTTTTGTAAAGTCTGTAGTCCGTGTCCTGCGTCCTCCGCAACCTGAGGACAGACTCACGTTTCCGTGGTGACAAGCATAAAGGGAGCATTTTATATAAAATGTGTAGTCCGTGTCCTCCATCCGCCGCAACCTGAGGACAGACTCACCTTTCCATGGTGACAAGCATAAAGGGAGCATGTTTTGTAAAGTCTGTAGTCCGTGTCCTGCGTCCTCCGCAACCTGAGGACAGACTCACGTTTCCGTGGTGACAAGCATAAAGGGAGCATTTTATATAAAATGTGTAGTCCGTGTCCTCCATCCGCCGCAACCTGAGGACAGACTCACCTTTCCATGGTGACAAGCATAAAGGGAGCATGTTTTGTAAAGTCTGTAGTCCGTGTCCTGCGTCCTCCGCAACCTGAGGACAGACTCACGTTTCCGTGGTGACAAGCATAAAGGGAGCATTTTATATAAAATGTGTAGTCCGTGTCCTCCATCCGCCGCAACCTGAGGACAGACTCACCTTTCCATGGTGACAAGCATAAAGGGAGCATGTTTTGTAAAGTCTGTAGTCCGTGTCCTGCGTCCTCCGCAACCTGAGGACAGACTCACGTTTCCGTGGTGACAAGCATAAAGGGAGCATTTTATATAAAATGTGTAGTCCGTGTCCTCCATCCGCCGCAACCTGAGGACAGACTCACCTTTCCATGGTGACAAGCATAAAGGGAGCATGTTTTGTAAAGTCTGTAGTCCGTGTCCTGCGTCCTCCGCAACCTGAGGACAGACTCACGTTTCCGTGGTGACAAGCATAAAGGGAGCATTTTATATAAAATGTGTAGTCCGTGTCCTCCATCCGCCGCAACCTGAGGACAGACTCACCTTTCCATGGTGACAAGCATAAAGGGAGCATGTTTTGTAAAGTCTGTAGTCCGTGTCCTGCGTCCTCCGCAACCTGAGGACAGACTCACGTTTCCGTGGTGACAAGCATAAAGGGAGCATTTTATATAAAATGTGTAGTCCGTGTCCTCCATCCGCCGCAACCTGAGGACAGACTCACCTTTCCATGGTGACAAGCATAAAGGGAGCATGTTTTGTAAAGTCTGTAGTCCGTGTCCTGCGTCCTCCGCAACCTGAGGACAGACTCACGTTTCCGTGGTGACAAGCATAAAGGGAGCATTTTATATAAAATGTGTAGTCCGTGTCCTCCATCCGCCGCAACCTGAGGACAGACTCACCTTTCCATGGTGACAAGCATAAAGGGAGCATGTTTTGTAAAGTCTGTAGTCCGTGTCCTGCGTCCTCCGCAACCTGAGGACAGACTCACGTTTCCGTGGTGACAAGCATAAAGGGAGCATTTTATATAAAATGTGTAGTCCGTGTCCTCCATCCGCCGCAACCTGAGGACAGACTCACCTTTCCATGGTGACAAGCATAAAGGGAGCATGTTTTGTAAAGTCTGTAGTCCGTGTCCTGCGTCCTCCGCAACCTGAGGACAGACTCACGTTTCCGTGGTGACAAGCATAAAGGGAGCATTTTATATAAAATGTGTAGTCCGTGTCCTCCATCCGCCGCAACCTGAGGACAGACTCACCTTTCCGTAGTGACAAGCGTAAAGGGAGCATGTATGTAAAATATGTAGTCCGTGTCCTCCATCCGCCACAACCTGAGGACGGACTCACCTTTCCGTGGTGACAAGCGTAAAGGGAGCATGTTATGTAAAGTCTGTAGTCGGGGGGCACGCGGTAGCGTAGTGGTTAGGGCACTATGCTACAAGTCGGAAGGTCGCGAGTTCAAATACCGATGAGGTTATTGGATTTTTTCAATTGACCTAATCCTTCCGGCCCTGGGGTTCACTCAGCCTCTAACAGAAATGGGTACCAGGGAGTAAAGCGCGGCCGGTGCGTAAGGCTGACAACCTTACCTCCATCTTTGAGCCTCAACGTCTCACAACCCTATGGGCATAGGGATAGCTTTACTTTACTTACTTACGACACGTAGGCAATCTGACTGCGTTTGCTGCTGTCCAGTGGTTATTGATGGGAGTAGCAAGTATGAGAGTAATAACGTTACCCATCCGTCCTTTCTGCGTTTCCCTGGAGTCATCGTTCCGCCTGAATAAGAAATGTTTGTATTAAAATATTATATCTCANGGCCGATAGAGGCCGAAACATGTAGTGTAGAAAAGAACAAGATCAAAGACATATAATATATATTGTTTGCACTTGGGACGGAGTGTGTATCATTTATTGTTTGTATTAAGTTGACGAGTCGGGATAGCTCATTTAATAGACTGGCTGACCGGTGTCATATCTCATGGGTTCAGTTCCCGGCTTCACTAACATATCCGTTCTGGGGCCCATGATGGAGCCACCACAGGTTTAAAACTGTCATCCTGTTGCGTGCCGGTGGACCCATGACAGCTTACAGCTGTAAGCTGTCTAAAATTATGCCATTGTATAACCCCATTGGAATTGAAAGGGGGAATATTTTCTTCCGTCCCCTTTCTTCCTTTTCTTCGTCCCTTTCATACCTTTATCTCTTTCCCATCTCTTCATTAAAACAGGAAATTAAGTCACATCTTTCTCACTTTGATGTCACAGTTTTTTTTGCTACTTAGTAGGCGAGATAAGCACGCCTGTATAACATTACAGAAATTGTTATGAAGCGGTGTTTTCTCTTGGGGCCTGTAGTAACAGAGGACTTGTGTGTAGTGCAAAAGGAAGAATTTTCAATAACATGCTATATGTGAGTTGCGTACAAGCATATTCTTAAAGAGACCAATCCATCTCGTCAGAGAGGATGTTACGTAAAGACTGCGCATTACCGCAAGAATTCAGTTGAAAAGAAATTCTCTGCTGGTTGGTCTCATGGGGCTTGACGCCAGGACGAAATGATTGGCAGTAAACCGCCAGTCGTAAAGTAACTTTGACTTTGACTGTGACGTTTGGTAGAATGAGAATTGAGGTACTATTTTGAGATGGCAAGAAAGAGATTAGGCTATGAAAAGAAGATATGTGTGCTACAGTGAATTGATACTGTTATAAATCCGTTGCCAGGATACGACTAGCAAAAATGGAGAAGACTTGGTGCACCCTAGTGATTTTGTATCACTTGTGGTTACGAGTTGATTGCGGAAGGTGTCAAATCCAATCATCCAATCCAAAACCTGTCTAATAGTGACACACCCCTAATACGTGACAGTCAATGACCGTATTGCCTTCGGTTCTAAGCAATACTTTAATATGTACTTTCCAAACTACATTCTCAATCACTGGATACGTAAAATCGCTTAGTATTGAATTTATCCTGTGTGTGTAAGAAGTTTCAGATGTGTTCTGAATCGTTGTAACTTCTCAAAAGGAGTTCTGGCATTTTTTTTTGCATTATTCATGGAAACAGCGAGAGGTCGCACTGGGAGTCACTGCGTTATAATGTGGTAGAATATTGCATTCATATTTGCTTGCCAGAAGCATCCACGTATTGGAGGTGTATAATGGATAGCGATGAATATGTATCCTATCAGATTTTTAAATATTTATTTTAAATTTGCGTTGACTGTGTTTCTTTCTTGTTGAACAAGAATTCATAGTTGCTTCAGGAACTGAGTGACCGAGTTTATTTGGCAGGTGTGTGCTTCAGTATTACGGCATGTGCAAGGATGCGTGACAGTAAAATTTGTTTTTGGGTTTTCAAGTATTGGCTGGCGATATCAGTGAGATAAGTCTGAAAGATTGTTACTTAGCAAGGAGTTCTCCTCAGGGGTCTGATTATGCTGTATACTAACGCTCAGAATTACTGGGTTTTCGAACTTTGTCCGTTGTCCGGTATTCTAAAAAATTGAGAACACAACGTTTTGGAAACTGGATCTGTTTCCGTCCTTACGCGGAGGGGGGGGGGAAGACACGTACTCTGTTGGGTCTCTTAGAAAGAACTAAGTGATTGAGATTAGCTGTTTCTAAGGGACCCAGCAGAGTATGGGTCTCCCTCATTCACCTGAGGATGGAAACAGATCCAGTTTCCGAAAAGTTTTCTAGTTTTTAGAATACCGGAGAATGGACGAAGTTCGAAAGCTCAGTAGTTATGAGGAGTTTTCATTTGTGAATATGGTGAGGGAACAACTGTTATGAAATGGCGATATTTAAAATTACAGTATTGGAACTTTACTAGTATGTCAGTACATTGACGTATTCATAAAATAAAGTTATATTATTATAGACACTGAATTAAAATTGTATAGCCATAATGTACTGCTTCTGTGGTCTAATGGTCAGAGTTCCTTACTACAGATCCAGAGGTCCCGGTTTCGAGTTCAGGCGCTACCAGATTTTCTGAGCTGTGGTACATCTGGAACGGGGTCTGGGACACAGCCTCATGAGAATAATTGAGCTAGTTTGCTGGAAAAGTAGCGGCTCCGGTCTAGAAAATCGAGATTAACGACTGTGGAAATCCGTTTTCCCTGACCACGCGACACCCTCTCCGCAAAAGTTGGCTCTAATTTCGCGACAGTCTGCGGTCGCTCGTTCGGTATAATTCGCTTGTGGACTAAACGCCACCGAGGAAGCCAAAGTGTCTCAGCAGCAACAGCAATAGTTTTCTTTTTTTGTGTGAATGCGGAAGTTGCACTGAAGAGAAGAACATAGTGTTGAGAATCTTTGAGAACAACGTGCAGAAGAGAATGTGAGTCCTAAGAGAGGGGTAATTGGAGGACGGTGGATATTGCATGTATGGAGCTCCACAGTTTGCGCTTTTCGCCAGATACTCTCATGGTGAACGAATTAAGATGAGGATAAGTGCGAGCCATGTAGCACGAATGGGGGCTGTGAGAAGTGCACGTGGGATTATATTACTATGCATCTTGGAGAAATAATGAGGATCTGGAATGGAATCATCTAGCCCATATTAGGGTTCAGTGAAAAGCTCTTGTGGACTCGACAGTTAAATTTGGCGCATGAAAGACTGGACACTACTTGACTAGCTGGACGACAGTCAACTTCTGAAGGACGTTGCAGCAGGATGTCACCACATTCGTTCGGCGACCAAGCGTGTCTTGGTGAAGCAGTTTATGTATCGTGTGTGTTCATCGGTGTTGAAGGCGGAAGGAGCCCTAAGAAACAAATACCCTTATTTTGGTGTATGTTCTATTTACTGCTTTCGGCATAATTTGCTTACTTCACTGAAGCGATATCACCTGTCGGAATCTTGGATACCGTTGCCCAAGTTCACAGGGAATTCAGCCTTTAAATGTGTACGATTTAACACCATATCGAGGTACTGGCTGTGAATGAGACCTCACTGTCCGACATAATAAAACGGAACCTGTGTTTTATGTGTGAGAGTAGAATAAAACGCGAGTCTTTTTTGAGTTGAATGAAATTGCATTATATACCTCTCCAGTAACTACTTTTTTTTTAAAGGGGTTGCTAGAACCTTCTTTACTCTTACCTTTACGGTAAATCTTTCGCTGGATAATTTCACATGAGTTTCAGGATACTTTTCCTACAAAAACCAATTATAAAATATTGCTCTGGTCCGTAAAATCTTCTGTACAAAATTTAATCAGTAACACACTTGTAATTAAATCTAGTACTAACGAGTTCTGATTGATATCTGTGTAAAACGAAGGCATTGTCTACCATTAACTGTAAGTTTATTGCTTTAACTTAATTAATTTTTGAACAGAATCCCATGTTATTAAAATTCCTTGCAACTAATACCATTTTTCTTTGAACAATGAAGTAAGTGAAGTTGTCCCAGTACCTAATTAATTAAGCACAATGCCATGAAGACAGAGGGGGAGTGGAAATATTGCTCCACCATTGTTGACCTCGGCACTACATGGAAGTGAGTGCTCAGCTTCACGCTCCGGTCGCTTTACTCCCGCGGAAAGAGCCCCAGGTACCCATTGGATAGTAAACTGGGTGGGCCCCAGAGCCGGTCTGGATGCTGTGCCGGGAATCGAACACCCGCCGTCCATCCTGTAGTTCTTCACTATGCCGACTCCCCCTTTTCCCCAACGTAAATACTCGGGAAACAGATTTTAGCGCTCTGTATTTAATTGCCGAATTAAGAAAACCGGAGCTCGTTAAAAATAAACATGTGTTATGTAAATCAGTTTACTGGATCTTCATATTTCTCCATCACTGTGTAAAGTATTCCAAGGAACAGTGATATTGCGAATGCAACTTGGACTGATGCAGGAAGTAGCCCAAGAAGTGATGCAGTGCCAAAGAGAATGTTAAAAGGAAGGCTTTAGTCCAAAAGAAGAAAAGGAAAACCTAGGATGAGGTGGCTAGATTATGTTGAGGACGAGCTCAAGAAGATGAAGGTGAAGGGATGATAGAGAAGATGAGGAATAGAGAGCAGTGGAGACCGGTTGTAGTGGAGGCCAAGGCTCACCCAGCGCTGTAGCACCTAGTGGTAGGTAGGTGTAAAGTATTCATATTGTTCTGGATATCTTTGTAAAACCGGTATTCAAAAATCATATAGACACGAAATATTGCTGTCGGAAAGGAGGCAGAGTTTCGATTAGTTTTAATTGATTATGTAATCAATCTGCCCACTCCAGATAGGACAAAGCATGAAGATGACGATGGTGGAGCAGTTAACGGACGGAGTTCAATGTAGTCATCGTTCTTGATTTTTAGCTTCATAAAGACAAAGTGCGTACTAGAGACTACGCGGAAGTACGAATGTTTATGTTGTTTTTTTCGCTTCCCTGCTGCGTTTAGGCTGCTTCTGGCACCCGCCCAGCCACCCGTCGTGTGGCTATCGGAAACTGTTTTCTTGTCGGTAAAGTGACCAGAGCTTGAAGTTGGCCATCCTGTCTGCAGAGCTGAGGTTGAGAATGCTCGGAGCTTTCCATCGTCTATCCCTACGTTTTCATTACCTGGCGCTTCACCAATGGGGCGAGAGAACTTTGCGCTTAGTATCTGTTTTAATGTTTAGTAACTGGGCGTTGCACCCAGTAGAATATTTCGATCGGCTCTCAGGGAAAAAACACCTCCATAATATCATTATCCGACTGACTTATATAATACAGATTATTTCATTAAGGTAGGAATCGAATTTCAAAACGCTTAATAGACGCATCCTAATTTCCAAATCTGTCCTATTCTGGCGCCCTTGTTGAGGACCGAACCATTTCTGTAGTCGGCTTCAAGCAAGTGCACACTCATGCCAACTGGTTTATTATTATTATTATTATTATTATTATTATTATTATTATTATGCAGGAGCCAGGATAGCGTAGTCGGTATAGCAACTGGCTACGGGCTGGACGACCGAGGGGTCGGAGTTCGAGTCCCGGTAGGGTCAAGAATTTTCTTCACTTCGTCCTTACTGGCTCTGAGATGCACCCAACCTCCCTTCCAAAAGATATCGGGTGCTCTTTCCCCGGGGGTAAAGCGGCCGGTGCGTGAAGCTGACCACTCACCTCTAGCTAGTGCCGAGGTCAAGAAAATAGGGATCTATACATCCGCTCCCCCATACTCGTTTATGACGCAGTGCTTAATTAGTTAAACACAGGGACAACTTTACCTTTATTATTATTGTTATTATCAACATCCTTGTAGTAATAAGTAGTGGAGCCCTCTTTAGTCCGGTGTTGCAAGTTATTCTTTGTTGTCCTTGACTTGGATTTCGGACTCCATCCCGTTCCCTTTCTCGTCAGTATGGAGTGAATACCCTCATTCAAGATCTGCCTGGGTTACCTGCAGATGGCTGTTGCTGCTGCTGCTAATAACGGTAACAAGTGATCAAAGTAGTGACCGACAGTCGCGTCGAATGGATAGCACTGCTTTGTATTTAGGACGTCCTGGGTTTAGATCACGGCCCAGAGACAGGGGTTTTCGTGATTTTCTTCAGCCTCCTCTGGCAGATATCGCTTTCGCATCCGTCCATGCTCTTTTCAATTCATTATTCACTAATCATCCTACCATTCGACACTGTGTAGTCTAGTATATTGATCACGTTGTCAATTAAATTTTAAATAAGCAGTCATGCACCTGAGTTCGATTGTTTCTATGTAAATCAAGGTGTTTACATCACACATACGAAAACACGTTTGTAGATTTGTGAAAGGCATTGGCACGTTGATTATATTGGGCGCCCAGAGTTCGCAGACTCGTCCGCCATATTCACTTGCAGCGGACATTCGCACCGTAGACATTACATTGATTTTACTGTACCAAGTTTTCACACTTTACACAATAGTCACTGATAACTAGTCCGCAGTATTTGTGCTGTAAGAGTAGCGGTGAAACAAGTGGTTCCACTTATGCTTGGAATTTTCTTATATCATTAATTAATAATATTTCTTTATTTTGGGTATATTAATTCAAGTATATGCCGATCACGGTAGCCGAGCGGTCTTAGGCATGCACTGTCTTCGCTCGCTCGTAAGCCGGGATCATGGGTTCGAATCCCACTCAGGGTATGAATGTGTGCGTTTTTCTGTGTTTGTCTACAGGTAGAGGCCTTGTGACGAGCTGATCACTCGTCCAAGGAGTCCTACCGAATGTGTAAGATCTAGAAAATCCGAAGTGAACGGAGTTCATGGAGGTAGGCCTAGGCCCACTGGGGCTGTAGTGCCAAGGAACAAAATTCAGGTATATAGATACCTAACCTGTCGATCACAGTGACTGCGCCGTCTAAGGCATGAGCTGTCTTCGCCCGCACAGACACTGGGATTATGGGTTCGAATCCTACTTCAGACAAGGATGTCTGTGTGCGTCTATTCTGTGTTTGTTTTTAATGACTCCCTAATTCGTCTCTAGTGTAATGTCGAATGGTATGACTAGTGGATGTGTAAGGATTTGTCTTGATTTATTATAGATGCTGTCCAGGCATTTCGCTAGAGGTACCGATGTAAGCCACGAAAATAGTCAAGATAGCTGGTCTTCCGGCCTATATTTTAACCTCTGACCTCCTAAATACGAGACAAGAGTCCTGTAAGTTCGACCAAGACGTTCGGTTAAATACCCTGTTGGGACAGGGAGGAAGTACATTTTTTTAAACATTGCCCATGCTTGTTTTTATGTAGGCCAGATTTATTTCTCGTTAATTGGATCTGTTGGGATACGGGGAATTAGTTCATCTCTATCATTAAATTGTGCCATATCCACCTTTATTCTGTTGACATAGACCAGTTGCTAAGCGGTGACTCTGTAAACAGTGACCGTTGCTACGCAACGGCTCTGTATACAATGGCCGTTGCTAGGTAACGCCCGCAACATGCACGGAACAGTACAACTGTTTCTGTGTGGTCCGTACGGAGATGTTATAATCGGGAGGTTTGGAGCGTAGTGAGTAGTGAATTCGTTTGAGTTCTGTACTGGATGCTATGTAGAGAAGACTTGGGCATGCGAAGCTGAAGGATCTACACTGTTAGAAGCGAGGAAACGGCTGGTGAAGACAGGCTGGAAAAAGGTTTAGCGAGTGCTGTGATGATTTGTGAATTGTGGAAATTAGCGGTGGACTGTAATTGCTTGTAGTTCCGAGTCGTGTGTATACATGGGCAATAAATCTATTCGCCAGTCCAAATCCCGTCTATAGTCACACACGTACTACGTAACGATATCTATATATTTGATTGATTCCATTACCTACTACAGGCGATCCTCAAGGGGATTTACAGAATATTTCACAACTGATACGCTCGGGGGGCAATGCCGAGCGAAAGACATTACTGCAATTTTGGTTCTGTTTCCAGCCGTTTAGTTACTGATGTTTAAGATGCGCGGAGCAAAAGACAAATAGGAGTATTAATCGGATGAGTTTATTGGTGCATTTTATGAGTTGCACTTTAGGTTACCTGTTCAAAATGTCTGCCACGGTTTTCAGTGCACAGCTTTGTAGTTTGGCCTTGTAGAACATCTCTGTTGTAAGACCCCATAGAAATAAATTAAGCGGGGTCAGGTACGGAGATACCGATCAGTACAACCAATCCGCCGAATCCCGTAACGCTGAATCGAGTGTGCCGTAAATTGACCAGCATATGGGGGCGCCTTATCATGACGGAAGAGCGTCTACAGACACTCCATTACATGTGTCAGGAAGTGAAAATAAAGTTCCGAAACATATGGTTCAATCAGAAGATCCCTAATCAGGCCACTCCACATGTCCACTGAGAATCGATGTTGCAAGGCGCTTACAGCATCCACTGGCAAGATTGAACACGAAGATCGCAATAATTCGGTTGAAGATTCTGCAGAGGTTGCAGATGATAAGAATAAAGAAAATTTGTCATTTGTGGTTCGCTGTACCCGCGTTGCGAATTTTCCAAGTCGATTAGACATCTCTCTAGCACTTGTCGCTGGGGTTCGTTGTGCTCGGCACAGTACGCGGTCTTCTGCAGCAGTGGGCCGCCGTGTTACAAGTTCTTGGTTACGACAGACAATTGTGGTCTTTGGCGTGTGTCATTAGACACTTGACTGTTTTCTATTCAGCGGTTCGGAAAACTTGTACACCATTTGTCAACTGCCGCCCTGCTGTTACAGTCACAGAATCCATACGTGTAATGGATTTCTACGTATTCAGTGGGGGGTGGGGACGGTGAACCGTTGATTTATTTTGAGAAAACACGCACGAAGATACTACGCAACGTAATGCTACATTTGTCTCAGCAGAAATCAGAAGCAGACGAGGCAAGAAACAACGAGACTAAAGTGAGTAGAATTTAGCCGAAACCATTGGCACTATTGCCACCATTGATTTGCACGGACGACAACTGAAACTGTTACTATCTATCGTCTTTCACAGAAATAGACATTTGTTGTTTGCACATCTTAAAACATCCGTAGCTCCTCAACGGTTGGGAATAGGATCAGTGTTGTATTAACGTATTTTACTCTACAGTACCTCCTTAATCACGCCCCGAAGTATAGTACGTGTATACCTGTTATGAAACACTCTTCATACGCCATTGGGGTTTGCTTTCGATATCCAATAATGTAACGGGCCCGTCCGACTAGGTATTCTCTTCAGACTCGCTTGGTGACAGGAAACATCTGCTTTCTGATACGTTGTGTTTTGTGCAAAATAAATACGTCTGTGTGTAATGTCCAGAAATAATTAAAATTTGTAATGGCTGTTTCTTCTTCAGAGACGTTAAGAGAAATGTTATTTGAACATTTAGATTCTGTGTTTATATTAGGTTATCATCGACGCTGTGAATAAGGCACTTACACTTCATGTTTAGTAATCATACGCATTAAAAGAGACACCATTTCAGGAGGTTCAGAAACAGGTGACTGCGGGAAGGAAGGGTAGCTAATGCGTTAGGGTTCGTCGTCGGTTTCATAATCTAAGTCATGGCGTTAGATACAGTCTCTATCCTGTAGCAGTCTCCTCAGAGTTCTTGGTTTCCTGATCCTTGTGGTTTGTAAGTTTTTGGTAGTTTGGAAATGTGTTTCTTTGCATTCTTTTGGCATACTGAATCGAATTGGGTTTGTATTTTAACGTTTTCCCATTATGGATTCTGTTCCAGGTTCCCTTAGTAAGTCTTCGTTTCTTTTAGTCTAAAGGCGCGTCCACATTACTCGTGCTCGTGCTCGTGCTCGCCAGGCTTGTGCTCGTCGGGAGACTCGTCTGGCTTTTTCTTGTGCCCGTAAATCTTCGACCACACAACTTCAGTTGCTCGCCAGGCTTCGGCGCGTGAGGATCCGTATATTTAATCGTAGTGTGTATAGGCTGTAGTCGTATTTTAATTTATTGGCTGTAGTTTTTAAATTACAAATTTGCTTGTCTCGTGACTTGTCGTATCGTCCACATTACTCCCGAGCATAGCGAGTCACACGAGCACGAGTAATGTGGACGCGCCTTAAGTGTATATGACTGTTCAAAGGTTGTTTAATGGGACTGTATGCACTGCAGAGGTCATTTTATGCCCAATGAGATGGGAGTATGGTTGTGTACGATGAACGGGTGTAGATTGGGAGGAAGGCGTTGTAGCCTGTTCCAAGTAATCAGTGTGGAGACAGGAAAACATGACTCGGCCGAAGCTCAAACCTGGTACTTTACTAATGTAAATCAGACACAGTACTGCTGGAGTTACCTCGACATTGCGTGTGAAATAAAGAATAGGAAATCACCTTCGAAAGTGGCTGTTATTTGATTTGCTATGTATACCTCAGGACGCTTGCTGACCGATAAGCCTGGTGTAGCGATGACGGGCTAGACCTGTATGAGGCCATCAGACATATACGAGTATAGTTGTAAAGGTGCGGCCACAGAGAGCGCTACGCTGTGTTCGCTACGTACGCCGTGTATGCTATGTTCGCTACACCGCATGGCCACACACAAAGCTATATTTGGTACGAAACTGCTCAGTCTTGAATGAGATGTTGGCCGATAGTGTGCCGTGGGGGGGGGTAGCGATATTTCCGACGATGAGCTTTTGCTGTTACTTTCCTTATGTAAACGGAAAAGGAAGTGGGTGCATGGCGTGAGCGTAAGAAGAACCAAGTTTGGCGAATTTCAGCATCTGATAAAGCAGTTACGTGAATCTGAAGTTAAATTTAAAGAATATTTCCGAATGAATGGGGTTGATGAAAATATTTTAAGTTCTTCACTTATAGATAAAAGAACAATGTTTGTAGATTACCTGGTGTATTCAATTCTCCAGAAATCATGTCCCAGGCATTATCCCGCATGTTCTGTTTCCGATATGCTTGTAACCCTTTGTTCCACAAACGTGGATACTTCCTTACTTCTTCAGTTAATTCCTCCAGTGTTATTTTCATCTAAGCGAATACTGCGCTGAATGATACGTAACACGCCTTGTAATTAGAGCGGGGAATTACTGAGGCGCGCAAATGACACATGGAAGCGAGCCCAGTGCGCATGCCCGTCCAGCGCGACGTTTTAAAAATATAGCCGAGAATCAAACACTATGCGACGCAGCTAACATAGCGAACATAGCGTACGTAGCGTACGGAAGTCTGTGTGGCCAGTCACATTGGCAATGAAGGGAGATATTTTTCTGTTCGTATAGCGAACATAGCGTACGTAGCGCTCTGTGTGGCCGCATCTTAAGACTGCTACACTGCGCATTGTAATTTCACTCTGCTTAGAACTTAAAATATAAACGTCTATTTTTTTTTTAGTTTTAAATAAAACTGGGTTCTAGTTAAAATACACTTTCTTTGTTCTTTGCTGTGTTCAGGTTATTGTTATGTAATGTGTTTGTGTATAACGAATTGTGAAGTACCCAGTTCATTTTTCGCTGCTCTTCCATTGGACGCTGTATAACGAACATATGCAGATTTGTAGGTGGCAGTTCTTTAAATTTGTTAATTGCTGCTTATGCCCTTCAGCCTTGAAAGTCCCTCATGTTAAGGTTAATGCATTTTCAGCGCTTGGCTAACAGGTGTGAGAAAATTTATACCAGAGTTTTCAGGCTCATCATGATTTCGGCCAAATTTCGAACCAGACTTCTTCTGAATACTAAACATTGTTGACTATTACATCGTAGCGGTAGGCGTAGGAGCCCGAAAGTATAGTCTGCTAAACAAAAGTGTAAAATTATATTGTAAAACATTTGACGTGCGCATTTTGTTGAAAGAATTGCAAATGCTGTTTTAATATTGTTGTTGCATAATAGTGAAGATGTCATATTTTATATCATTTGAAGGATCGAAACTACAGTGAACTCTTCTGTTACAGTAAGTAATAAACAGCTTCAGTTCAGTGTTCACTGTGAATTGCTACTTATTCACAGTGATGAAGAAGTTAGAGCTATAGGTCTCTTTTGAATGAGTGAACTGTTATTGTTGAGGATACACTGTTAACTGTTATTATACAAACTAATAGAAAATTAAGTATGCAGGTTTTAAAGTCGTATGGTCAGTTTTTAGAAGAATGACAGATAGTTTGGAGCAGAAAATGTATAGAAATTTTTCTTATATTCATAACCCTTGTCGAATTACATTTCGCCAGCTTTTAAGATAATGAAATAATTTCCCATTCGTGTATACAGTTGGTTATTTACAGTTACCATCTCAATTTATTTGTTTTAATTACAAGGAATGAAAAGCAGCAGTCCCGAACTTATTACACTCTTAAGTTTTGATTTTGTTGTTGTTATTGGAGAGGGTGGGTTTCCCCATGCACTTAGACCAGATATTGGTCCATTGTGCGTCCCCTGTGATATTCTACCAGTCTCTATACCCTACCGATACTGGTGCGTGCCATCAGTCCCTACTCAGCCAGCGAGTACGGCCTCTACTGGCTCAGCGGTATCTCGATGCTTCCCCCATCTACCAGAGGCGTTAGAGACTACTCTTTGGCGGGAAATGTCCTGTATTTGGCTCAGAGGTCCCCTTGAGACATGAGGTTCTTTTACGTACCGTAAAGCTACGACACGGGACCCACGGCTTAAAGTCCCTCCCGGAGGTCTTGTTCCCTGAATTTTTCCGCCCTTAAAAATTCCACGACCTCCGCCGGGTTTGAACCCGCGTACCTTGAGTCACGAGGTGGGAACGTTATCCCTAGACTACGGAGGCCGCTTAAGTTTTGATTTTACGTTTAACACGCCTCCGATTGAGAATGGACACTCGCATATAGTTCTACGCATTCTTTCACAAGAACTACTAACAAGTTGCCTCCTCCAACCTGAACATACACACCATATTGACGTTGGATGGAGTCCATGACGCGAAATAGTTATATAGATTGGCCGGTGTTATTTATCGTAGCTACCAAGTTGCGATATACCCGGTCGTCGCGATCTTGTGCTTCCATAGAACATGCGTTTTCTTTCATCCATCCCCATAAAATAAGAATCAAATGGATTCAGATGAGAATGTGCATCCCAGATGATTGGACACCCCCACTCCCACTGTCGATCCGTGTGTCTCGAAAGTGGTTGTTCAACCAGTTGCGAACTTGGCATGGAAGTTAGGGAAGGGTTCGTTCGTGCTGAAACCACATGCTGTTGCGAACGTTAAGGGGTACGTCCTGAAGTAGGGGAAGTACTGGTTTCACAGTTTCTATAACATTTGGTCCAGCTGGGTAGTAGTGTACCATACCGGCCCAATGTTGAAATGAAGGGTCTCGTGCAATACGAGGCTTCCACAGTACCCATTCATATAGGTTGTGGAGATCGTTTACGCAACTTCTTGTGAATGTTACCTAATCAGTCCGAGTTTATCGACATTTTTGTGTAGAAACCATCGACATAACTGGTGACAAAGATTGCTGACATGAAAACTGTACAACTGTTCTTCGTGGCATTCTACGCCAAACAGCATACGGAGAGAGACCTGTTTCACATCCGACCCAACGAGTGCTAGCCGGTGGATTCGATTGTGCAGTATGAAACACCTCTGTGTTCTGTTCATCGCGTCTGCCCAGACCAACGTGTGCTGGTGGCAAGAATGCACTCGTTTGCCCCACACTGCCATATATCGTTGCAAATACATATCTTACGTTTGCCTCCGACGTGGATATCGACGCTAGTATCGCAAAAGCCGTACACGAAATGCACATCATCATACTCCGCATTAGTAAATCGGTTCACTGTTACCAGAACTTTGCCGCGAGCCGTAATTGGATGCATTATGAACTCGATCTTGTTACCTTACGAAGGCCGTACCGTATTTTGAAGCCCTCTCTGAACTGATGGCGAATCGGATAACTTTTTGTACAATTTGAGGTTTTTACTGCGGCAACTATGAAGAATGCCGTCTTGTGGGATGTACGGCCATGCATATCTTGTGTGTGAACCGAAGTTTCGGAGGAACGTACACCTCCATCTTCAGGGAAGAAAAATTCGCGAACGAGGAACCAGCGTGAGCAGCCACATTAAGCTAATGCCGACGTGTACAATACGTATACGTGGCGGAGGCCATAAGCCTTAATGCCGTCGTGCGTAGTTAATCTCAGGGACAACTTTACCTTTTCCGTAAGAAATTTCCATAATTATCTGGCGTGTACGAAAAACAACTGAATGCACGATTTCAGAAATATAGGCCTCCTAGTAGTGCCCCTTTCGTTTACTTATCCCCAGGACCATAAGATTGTTTGTGTAAACGTTTATTCGAAACATTCTTCAACTCAGTGAATAATACGGAATTTTATTCGAGATAACGCAAATTTGCTTGAAGGTTTGTGTCTTCATGTAAAATATCCGCCATTTTTCTCATTTGGCACATTTTACTAAGCTGTCTGATATTAAATTTCACGAAAGTCACTTCTCCAATTGTTTCATGTTTGCGGACGGATGATGCGAACTTATGACGCTCTTTCCAGCGGTACGCAAAAAAGGAAACTGTATTATTTCTTATCATCAGGAATCCACACGTGCCATTTTCTGTGATGCTTGGCTCATTACGTAACAAAGACTGTACCCTCTTTATCAAAACTTATATTGATTCCTTTGAGGGAAAGACAGTAACACCGTTATGCAACATCATGTTACTTTGGCTTAGAAACCGGTTTTGAAATGTTACTGGTCTCTGTGCTTCGGCGCGGGAGGCTTTCCCCTCTCGATTAAAAAGCAAATGAGATAAAAGTGAATTATGACATATTTATACCAATAATTAAAATCATTTTTTCTATCCTGAGAAATTTTGAAGGGCTGAAAGGAAAGTTTCTAAGCAAATAATCTGCCTCCCCCTGCGGAAGGAATCCTGTGATTTAATGCGCCCGTTCGGAGGATCATTCAGAGTAGAAGCTCTTTGATGTTCAGTTTCAAAACAACTGCTGCAAAGGCGTACAAGTGTGGCTGCATAAGAGGAAATAGCATTTTTCTATTTTCGTATTGGTGTGAAACTTGGTGCCTTGCAGTAAGATTGAGGCTTGTTGAGTCAGGGTGCGCAGGAAAATATTTGGAGATAGGAGGAGGAAGCAATCGGAGCTGGAGGAAATTCATTATATGGTGACTGGTATTTTGTGCGCTTCACGCCATGTTAGGAAGATCGAAATAAGGTGGATGAGATGGACGGGGAATGCGGAGCGCAAAGGAGAGATGAGAATTGCTCTTGGGAGACCTAGACGTAGATGGGGGTTTGATAATACAATATATCTTAAGGAAAAATGATATGAGCCTGTGGACTGAATCCATGTGGCTCGTTGTAAGGGTCATTGACGTGCTTTTGTGAACTAGTAACGAGCCTTTGGCTTCTGTAAGAGTCTGGGCATTTTTTGATCTTGAGATTACAGTAGCTTCTCAAGGAGGACTCTGGGCCCTGGAGTTTATCTTATTAGGGACTTTTGGAACCTTATTTCATTCCAGACTAACGTTTACTATTCTGGTATTGTGTGTGTGTGTGGTATGTATGGTAGCAGAGTTGGTGTTAATTATGAATAGGAGCAGAAGATGGTTATGTGGAAGCGTTTGTTAAGGGCTATGAGACATAACAATGGATATCTAAAACTGTTTATGTACTACACAGCCCGTCAAAAATGCAACAAATTGTTCCATCTTTCTTTCGCTTTCACTTTCGACAAAACATGTTTCGGCCCTAAATGGCCATCCTCAGGTGCCTTAAACTGCCAAAACTGCTACACTGCACTAACATTATCCATTCGTTACATATGCAACTGCACGCTTCATGATTCAAACCGTTATTTGTGTGATCTAGTTGGTATGCACTAAAATAGCACATGCTGTAGTTCACTTAATTTAAATCAAAATCCATTAATTTTTTCTATTAAAATTTGTTTTCCTTTAAATTTGGTAAAATTCTTGTTACACCTCACAAGGGGTGTCATCCACTTTTTTAGTTCTCTCTCCTTTTCTTCGGATGTTTTATTGCAGCAGCCTGTCTTTATATTCGTAAGCCCGTTGTTTTGTTACGTCTGCAATCTGTAATTTTGCCCCTTTCTTGTGCGTTGTTCCCTCTAGCAGCGTGTGGTGTTGTCTTCACTTGTAATAAGAATTTTACTGAATTTGAAGGAAAACAAATTTTAATATAATTTTTAATAGATTTTATTTGATTTAAATTAAGTGAACTATACAGCGTGTGCTATTATAGCACATACCAATTGACTACGAGTGTGACGTTTTAGAAGCGTGCAGTGGCATATGTAATGAATGGATAATGTTAGTGCGGTGTAGCAGTTTTAGCATGGTAAGGCATCTGAGAATGGTCATTTAGGGCCGAAACAAGTTGTGTCGAAAGTGAAAGCGAAAGAAAGAAGGAACAATTTGTTGCATTGTTGATGGGCAGTTTTAGATGTAGTGTGCAACAGGATGCTTAAATACGGGATAACAGTGGATGTAAGTGAAATAAGTACATTGTGGCCAAGGTCTTTACTGTAAATTCAGTTATAATAGTTGGGTTTTGTGGTAAATCAGGGGGTAATTATTTTCGCGGTAGATTTTTCTTGTTGATATTTCAGTGGACCTCGAGCTAGTAATACGAGTATACAGTGTGCCTAAGCGTCAGTTAACTAGTTAGTAAAGTGTACACAAATATACGTTAGAGTTTTTTTATTGCTTCCTGAGTTTAAAAAATTGCTAGAAATGAGATCCTCCATTTTCAGTGCACAACTCAGGACTGTGTGATAACGTTCTGCAAATTCACTGGCAGGTTTAAATCTGAACATTCCCTCTAGTTCGAGAGAATGTTTGATATTGACTTCTGGGCTGTCCTGTATGCGAGTAATGCCAGAATTATAGTCTGATATTTCAGGAAGTCACTACTGTGTTTAGAGTTGTGTCTTTTTGGAATATAACGCTGTGTAGCATGAAACAGGTAGCAACCAGAGCTCTGCTGACCGAAGGTTTTCGTCGTTTTCCTCAGTCCTTTCAGTCACTGCTGAGATAGTACGTTAAATTAGTCTAATTACTCCACGTTCTTTCGAATCCAGTATTCACCGATCCTAATTTTCGACGCTGCATACTCTGAGCAGTTGAACACGTCGTTATATAAACCATCGTGAAATGAAATTATAATGGTTAATTTACGGCGTAGACATATTTGAGAATGACGAAAGTTTATGAATAAAATTTTTCCGGTCATGGCCTGACCGACACGTGTCTCGTTGCAGAATATGGAAATGTTCATGTGACTTGTGGGGAGGGGTTGTGTTTACTTTTGTAGTCACGGTCATAGTAATTACCCCATTTTCATATTTAATAGTTGTACGAATGAAGATTCAGAAATGGGTTCCAGTGTGGACAGGTACTTAGATATGCGTTGTGCTTGCTTATACGTGGAATACTGTTATATGTAGTAGTGACTGTAGTTACAGAATCTAGCGGCAGTCCTGATGCTGTTGGGTCCAGATGAAAGTTCTCTGGCTGTTATCGATTAGACAGAGGTTCTCATGCACACTAAATTGCGAGACAGAGAAAGACAGGCTACGGGAGATGGGGTGATGGTGATGGTAATGGTAGTGGTAGTGTGACGGTGGCGGCGGCGATAGGAACAGCTCGGGGGGGGGGGCATGCTTGTTCCAGCTCCTCCAGCTGATAAGGATATTGTTTCAATTCTGATTTGCACATTGGGTAGCGTAATTATGCCGAATTCTTAAACGGGAATTTATTCCAGCTGTAATCGGGTTCGATTCTGTGCTCCGAGATACGCCTAAGTACCTTATGACTCCCAGAACAGATAATTAGGAGATACTGGGATAAACACCTCTACTCGTTTAGGGCCATTTCTGTGAATAAAATCCGCTACTTGAAGCTTTAACTAATGGTTCCTCTTCATCTCGTTCAGTAGGCATATTTGCCTTGTTAAAAACGGGTTTCAGATACATATTACACAGTCTAATGAGATATGTAGCGGGCACTTCTTCATACAGTTTTCTGGTACGAAACTACTTTTTGTATATGTATTATTATTATTGCTAGTGGGGTGGGACTAAGTCCCTTGTACTGCGGCCACTTCTGGCCCATTTTACCAGCCCCAGATGATAGGTGAGGGTGATTGTGGAGCAATTTGTGCAATGTGAATATTGGCAGGGGAAACCGAAGTACTCGGAGAAAACCTGCCCCAGCGCCACTTTGTCCATCACAAATCCCAACTGACCAGACGAGGGATCGAACCCGGGCCGCCCCGGTGGGAAGCCAGCGACTTACCGATTGAGCTATGGCGCGTCCTTTTGTATATGTAAAGTGTAATGTTCTGGGCTCTGGTTACTGTAGGATGGAACAAAAACATGACGACTGAAAATCATAGATCCACATTTTTGTTCATATTTCAGTTGCGAGTTCTTGAAGTCTTGTAGTAGACAAAGAAGGTAATTCTATTGTTTTTTTTTCGTAACGTAAGATAGTTTGTTTCCAGTAAGGTATCATTTATATCATGAGGCGCAACTCTTGGAGTTAACAAAGTCAATAGAAAGTCCGTCAAGTGTAACAATTTGTAGGTCACTTCTTTATCACTTCTGCCTTACATGTTTCGGTTTAACACAACCATCATCAGAGGCACATAGTACAATCATGAAAACACTGTCGTTGTTTAAGATGTACACAGTTATGTTTGCTGCGTGGACGCTGCTACAATATGTCGACGTGTAAAAGCACAACACTTGCTAGGATTGTTGAATGCACTATCAATTCTCACATTCCATCCGAAGCTGCCCTCAAGTTAAAACGCCAATGTTAAAATATTTAAAAAATTTAAAACATTTGATGTAAAATGTTAAGCTCCTCCTTGTTAATTCATCCCGAAGATGGGAGATGTCAGCTTGAGGTTGTATGGCTTATGGTTAGATGTTTCCTATGTACACAACACACAGCACATAGGAAACATCTAACCATAAGCCATACAACCTCAAGCTGACATCTCCCATCTTCGGGATGAATTAACAAGGAGGAGCTTAACATTTTACATCAAATGTTTTAAATTTTTTAAATATTTTAACATTGGCGTTTTAACTTGAGGGCAGTTTCGGATGGAATGTGAGAATTGATAGTGCATTCAACAATCCTAGCAAGTGTTGTGCTTTTACACGTCGACATATTGTAGCAGCGTCCACGCAGCAAACATAACTGTGTACATCTTAAACAACGACAGTGTTTTCATGATTGTACTATGTGCCTCTGATGATGGTTGTGTTAAACCGAAACATGTAAGGCAGAAGTGATAAAGAAGTGACCTACAAATTGTTACACTCGACGGACTTTCTATTGACTTTGTGATTGATAGTGTAACGGACCAAAAATGAAACAATTCAAAATCTTGGAGTTAACTTAGAGAAATAGTCGCTCTTGCAAAATTGAATCTTTTCCGATCTCTGCTACTGCATAATAGCTGAATATCCAGCAGTCGTTCTTTAAGTGAAACAGCGATAAAGTCATGAACAACAGGTTCTGAAACGTTGTGTCGTAGATCGCCACACACAGTTCATCAAAGGTATTTTACGATCGTGAGAGGACCTGGAGAATGTAAATGTCCCAAGAAGAGATGTGTCACATATGTAAAACTTAAATGAAATGAGTAAGTTTAGTCTGCCATGTGTTAATACGGTAAGAATTCATAAGCCTGTTCCAGTTTAGTGGTGAGCAGACAGTGGTCATTATGGTTGGTTGTTTTAGACATTCGTTTTAACCAACATTTGCCGAAAAGATTTCCTCCAGATGACAGCAGCGCCTGTTGCATATTGTTATCCTGTCGTATAGTGCCCTAGTATAAATAGCAGTCTTTCCATAATTCTTCAAGTTATTGGCATTACGTATTTTTGACGAGTATTGTTTTTAGCAATTTCCTGGTGACATTACAACGGGGTTTACGGCAGACAACGTATAATACGTATCAACATAGTTTTATACAGGTGTCCTAGGAAGAAAGGTCAGTATTCTGGGAGGTCATTATAAGCAGAAAGTGTATATGTACATGTGTCCTATTCCGAACGGTTTCCGATACAGCTATTTCGCTCTTCGGTATACTGTACAAGATGCACTCAGACGAGGTGCAGAGTGCGTTGATCTTGACGGTGAAATTTTCAAAAATGTATTATACTACGCAAACCATACCAACTTTGTCACTTGAACGATAAATACCGGTATTAGAATTTGTACGTAATATCTCTTTCTTATCACAAATTTTGGAAACTGTACAGTGAAATAATTATCCCGGAAACCGTTCGGAATAGGACACTTCTATATATAGAGTTTTTGCTTAGAATGACCGATACCATGACCTCCGAGAATATTGACTTTTCCTCCTGGGACTCCTTGTATACAGTCTGCCTGATTTCCTTCGGATGTTTTGAATAGATCAGCACAGTTATGTAGAAATTTGACTGTACGGGGTGGTCTTCTGCATGTATTGCTGTTGTGTTTTCTTGACTAGGGACGTGCATGTAGCATGGATCTCCCTAAATCCAAGAGATATCGGGCGGGCGGATGAGCATGGCGATTTTGAAGAGCGGCCGTGACTGACGTTAAGAAATTATGGTGACAACTCTTCTGAAAGTGACGATAGGCTCCCCTTGCTCCGATCATGGGATAAAGGAAGCCAAATAAGAAATGCATATACCTGCGTTCAACATTATTGAAGGGGTGTAATTGTCTTGTTATTTCATTGAGGTATTGATTTTCTGATTGTCATTTCGTGGCGTGTTTGGACGTGAGTGGCTCGGTGTGTGCAGCCTGTTCCCTGTTCCATGTGCGGTGCGATCGCATTACTGAAGGCAAACATGGTGGATTTCACATGCTGCAGCGAAGTTCGTGTCATTTCTTTAATCTGCCTACGGGCCTTTGAGAAGTACTGTTACGATATCGGAGACTCCTGCCTGTGCAATCTTTATAAATACTGCTACTCATTTTTCCAGCGTGTCCATGAAAATTCATCCTAATTATAAACTGTTTTCCAAGGAACAAGTTTTTATTCTCATTGTTTCTTCAGGAACCGTAACATCGTTCTTATCGTCTAGCCACTTTGTGAGAATTGGACGATAGTTGCTAGCGACATTCACTGTTAAAATACGTATAATGTAAATCATACCACTTCTTTTACGAACAACTTGAGCATTTCCTTAGTACCATCTTCACCAGCTTGTAGACGGATGTCTCTGCATAGATGTACATCCGGATATCCACATGAAATGAAATAAATGTATATCCAAGAAAACTAGGTTGACTGAAAAATTGATGAGTAGAAAGAAGATGGGTGAACTTGATTATTTAACAATTGAGGGCCCTGCTTTAACATACTGAAACTTCGCATTCTGCTCACAGAGTATGTACGTGTATGTTTTCTGTTCTCCCTGAACATAGTAACCGGTAGATGTTTTTAGCCGGAACGCAGTGCGTTTCCTGTTAGGTACAAATTGAATGTTTATATATTAGAAGAAATGTTAATGTTAAATGTTAACAATGTTAAATTGTTAGACAAGGGGGAATAAGATGAATGAAATATCAAGGGAGGAAACGGACGTTACTTCAGAGTGGTAAATACAGAAATGGAGCCATATTGAAAGGATGAGGGCTGAGATGTTACCGAAACATATCACCACATGGAAGAAGAGGGACACTTGCATACCGGCCTTTTTTTATTGGTAGTGGGGTGGGACTAAGTCCCTTGTACTGCGGCCACTTCTCGCCTATTGTACCAGCCTCAGATGATAGGTGAGGGTGATTGTAGAGCAATTGGTGGATTGAAGATTGGCAGGGAAACCGAAGTACTCGGAGAAAACCTGCCCCAGCGCCACTTTGACCACCACAAATCCCACTTGACCAGCCCCGGGATCGAACCCGGGCCACCGCGGTGGGAAGCCAGCGACTAACCGCTTGAGCTATGGCGCGCCCTAACGTACCGGCCTTAGTCGGGGATCGGTGTTTGGAAGAAGCCGACTGGGTGATGGAGCAGACACTGAAGGCGGCAAACCCGTGAAGGAACGAGAAAAGAACGATGCAATGTTAATGCATAAAGGCACAGCATCCTGCAGCTCAGACTTACACGCCATTTGAATCTCCGTGAAAGGCGGTAAAATTGCCGTTTGCAAGATTGGAGAGAGTACGGGAAACATCACGGCACTGTTCTTGGCAAGATTAAGTTGCACAGGCGCTGTCTTTGGCAGTTCATATTTAGACGCTCCAGGGAAATTGTTTCCGCAGGCAGGACCTTGTTTCCCAGCTTGTTCTTATCGCTCTCAGGAGGAATAACTCAGTACGATGTCGTAAAGGACTTGCTTAGCATTCGGGCTATCCTGCCGGAAGATGGTATGTTTTGGTGGTTGTGGCGACATTTCGCGTGGAGGATGATGGTTTACTTGGATTTGTGATAGTTAGGCTAATTTCCTGAAGAGGCTTATGCGATCTCCATGCTTCTCTCTGCGTGTCTGTGCATCCCCTCTCTAATAACTTTTGAACGCGTGAAGCGAACTTTATGAAACTTGGTTGTATATCGTGGCAACTGAGCCCATCTCAGCGGCGTACTTCGTAAATCCCACCCATCAATTTGTTTGTCTGTATGTGTATCGTTCCTATCGGTGCTAGGCAACGTCTCGGTAAACACCTTCCCACGACAACAAATACGTACAACAATAGAAGAATTGTTGGACACGTCATTTCTGTGCGATCCGTGTCTTATCGTAGGAGAATTTGTGGGTCTCTGTATCTCCTTTCGTTGGTATGTAACAACTGGGTAAAGACGTTCCGCGGGAACGAATTATTGCAGGCGCCGTTCTCTGTGCGGTACGTGTCGTTTCAAAGGAAAATTGGCGATTAGTTCTTACCAGAACTTGTTTGTGTTGTGTAATGAAGCGATGCTCTTTCTGTACTGTGAGAATAATCAGGACTATTAGCGTAATTAGAATGAACTGTTATACGCTGTACGTGATAGTGTGTGGATTATATAGAACGACTTGATTCCTCTAGTGCTGTTGGATATTCTTAATTGGTTTTATCGCTTTTCGTCAGTGTATATAGTACGGTTCGATATAGGAATAGGGCGTATTATAAATGACCCATATTCCAAGTTGGTGGTTTTATAAGCGGATAAATGTGGCACATACCTGCCCTTTCTATACCTACCCGCATATTTGGAGACTTCTCTTTGCTGACGCTGTGTTCTTCCCTTCACTTATTGAATCGTTATGTGTTGTCATTCATATTCAGGGAGGGAACTATTATTTAATCTTATAAAGTACGAATTCCTTGTAAATAATATTTAAAAATTCAATTCCCGCCGCACAGGAAATACCCCGCCTCTTCATTATAAATACCAGTTAGTGAACGTTATTTAAGGAAGCTGTTCAGATTAATACAAATCATACAAGTGTGAGCAAAGTGCGGCGCCTCTTAACATTAACACAGATGGCGCATGTAATAAACGCCGTGTCTCGAAAGGGCAAGATGGATGAAATAGGATAAACAACCGACGTAAAAATAATGTATCTTACTTTCATATAACTGGTATGCATGCTGTTATTTTGGTAGTTCACCGTTATCAGGTATTTATCGCTCAGGAAATCGACATCTGATCGCTGATGTCAACAAGAAGACTGTTTACATATACTTGAGTTCACCATCAGTATACGGGTCTTGCGCATGATTTCTGTAGAGGGCAAAGTTGTCATCATGCTTAATTGAGCAGCACGCCGTGAAGACGCGTGGGGTGAGTATATCTTCACCCAGTCCAAACTTGGGCACTAGATGGTCGGTTATCTTCAGTCTCCGGCTTTTTTGATGTCAGAGAAGAAATCTTCCGTTCACATTGGATAGGCATGGTGGGCCCCAGAGCTGGTCTGGAAATCCACCCTGGTCGTTCAGCCCGTATCATAATCATTGAATTCTGTAAGCTGTGATACATCTGTTTCGGTTGGGTTCAGGGTGACGTCCAGTAGTTTCCGGTCGTCACCTCTTTGTACACAGTGGTATGACTGTTGAGTTCTGTGGGTTCAGAATCGGCAGCGTCCAGCAGTTTCGGGTCATCAGCTGCTCGCACGCAACAGTACGACGATGTAAAGTTTGCTATTCCGTGTAGCAGGGCTGGCCAAACCACGAAAGGGTCGCGTTATAACGTACCTTGGGCACGACTTCCCAGCACACTCATACATATATCTGGCCTACAGTGATCAGACCCAGGAAGCACAGGCGCATGAATGAGATTGAACTCAACGAAGTTTTAAAAACATTTAAATTAAATGTCTTCTAGGGCATGCCATATTGTATCGATATTGAGACGTTTGAGTCGTATCAGCACTGCACTTGCGAGCCGAGTTGTTTCATGCAGAGACAGACATAACAAAGCCAATAGGCGTTTTCACAAGTTCTTCGGACGCTCCTGAAAGCGAGATAATTTCTCACCCGAGGAAATTAGTATTTATTCTGGATCCTTTTTTTTTTTTAATTTTTTTTGGGGGGGGGGCCTCCAACACTTACAGGACATTCATGCAGGTTTTTTGCCTATTAACGCCAGAGATTAATAGAGCTACCTCAGTTTCCGGCATTAAGCGCCTGTTCCTGTAAATGACATGTTTTGTAAGGCTGTTGACACCGGATCGAGTCCGGTCAGGACGAATCGATCCCGACTCACTTAAATGCTACAGAGGTATGCATTCAGCTTCAATCGATTCGACTCGTGCAGTGAGAGGTGTGTATAGAAGGAATTCTCTGTAAAGCAGATGGGGCTGCCTTTGCAGTCAGATTCATTTCAGTTGATATACCTGCAGTCTAATGCGTTCATTATAATGTTTCGTTATGAATATCATCTACACCGTTTTCCTCGTATTAAATGGGTCTGTGAGGTAGTAGTCCGACGGGTTTACATGGCTGGACCTGGTATGACTAAGTTGTGTGTGTCACAACAAATGTCCCTAGCTTCATGTCATGTCCAAGTGAAGCAAGGGGCCATTGATTCCGTAATGTTTTTTACATTGCATTATTCTGCAAGTTTATTACAATGTATTTGACTTACGTGACTTAACGGCAGTGCCTGATTCTCTGTCCATTTTTGTGACTTCCCCTCAAAATGGTTAACAGAATCCGACGGCTCAGCACCTCTGATATCGGGTCCGTGGTTGGATCCAGTACAGTCAGCATAGTCTCTTGTTTTCTACTTCCCTCCATTTTTTACCCGCCACGTTTCGTATTTCCTTCATCAGGTAGACAAAATAGCAAAATAAACTGGAAGAACATTACTCTCTCGGGTCCGTATGAAGAGAAACCATAACGTATAGCCGAACGAAGGAAATAGAACTACATATCGGAATGTGGGGTGTGAAAATGGGATGCTGGACGAAGTCTGAAAGAATAGTTCTAACAACCGTGTCACTCCATCGTCAGATGCTTCTGCTTTAGTAGTTCAGTCTAGTTTACGTCGCCACTGCGTTTTCCATTTGCTGAAATCATGTATAGGCCTGCCCCCTTTTTTCCCCACGTTGGCTACATGTTCAGCTCTTCCTCTTAACTACGCAGTACTGAACACGCAAGTCGTTGCTAGGTAACAGATCTCAGCAATGACTACGCCTTCAGTGCCTTCATTATCCGTTTCTTGGCAACGGATTTTAACACAGGTACTGTAACTGTCACACTCCAGATATCACTGCACTACGGCACACACAAAGTCTTCACAGGTCGACTTCTAATACTTCTTTTACTACGACCTGCCCATGGCTATCTCCTTCCGAGAACTGACTGACTGACTGACTCGTAACGCCGATTGTCTTCAAGATAACTCCCTTGCATGGACCTCACGGAAAACACCGTCTGCTTTTGTTAAGGAGGCGTGTTTACAGCTTCGATGCCTGGTAATAGACGTGCTCTTGTTCCGTGCGCTTGCTTGGCGTGGACCATATAAATACACAGTTTTCCCTTTTATTTGTCACGTACCACGAAATCGCATCGGCACATTTTTTTTTTTTTTTTTAGATTTGCAGTAAGCTAGATTTTAGTTCCATTCGTTTTCTGTTCTTGAAATTCAGAAAATGCAATTGCGATGCCACGAGTGTACTTACTCTCATAAAGCCGGGTTTTCTGTATCTGTAATTCTGTTTCTGAAACACACTATAGTTATTCTTAACCTCCCCGAATCATGATTCCGCGTCAGTATGGGTTCTTACCTATATTTAGAGGCCGCGCCATAGCTCAAGCAGTTAGTTGCTGGCTGCCCACCGCTGCGGCCCAGGTTCGATCTCGAGTCTGGTCAAATGGGATTTTTGTTGGACAAAGTGGCGCTGGGGCAGGTTTTTTGTCAGAGTACTTCGGTTTCCCCTGCCAATCTTCATTCCAGCAAATTCTCCATAATAATCACCCGGGGCAGGTACAATAAGCCAATCATGACCACCGTGCCGAGTGGACTCAGCTGGACTCCACCCCCCACTAAGCGAATTACTTGTATTCAGATGGCTTGTGTAAAAAGAGGGGGAAATAGCCTGGTTCTTTCTTCCGGCACGTTTACAGGGAACGAATTTTTGTTTGGTATAATTTTTTAACTTAAAAACAATGGCATGAATTAACGACAAATTAGTATTAATCTTTCCGTGTATGTCCATTTCACAAATCAATATTACTTTGGAATCTTGTTCATTGCCTAGGACTCGTGTTTATTATTTGGCGTATGGCTTATTTGTGTATGAATTCCGAAGCGGTTCCCTCCATTTTGTGGTAGTTTTAGTGATGAAGGATTGCCGCACCGGCCATTTATTACATTGGTTATCTGCTGTAACAATAATGCTCCACCATTTAATTAGTAATTTCCCCAAATTACGCGACGAACTGAGGGCTGGTTAGGGTGGGAGAAGGTTCCGACGTGTGGTGTAATAATTGGTAATTACGTCAGTCCGCAGTGTTTTAAACTAGCGTTAGATCACATGTAGCGGTATGTTTGAGCGGTATCATTAATTTGGTTCGATAAGGTGGAAACCCTGGTAGTGGTACGCAAATGCGCTGCCGGTTGACTGACGGCCTTTAGTTGGTACTCGAAAACACATCCACCGACCTAATGCGTTGTTTTCCAGCTGCTCCGCAAAACGCTCATCGTTTTATCCTTTCATAGGCAAGCATCCAGCCACGCGCCAGGTCCGTTCTGTGGCCGTGCCTGCCCTGTACTTCTGAGCGGTCGCGGAAGCAGTTTCCAGTGTATCGTTGGTTGGTTGTTCATGTGAGGAAGTTGTATTGTTGGGAATGGTAAAGGTAAAACAGATGGCATAGGTTATTAGTTCAGATGTCATATGACCGCCGCCACATCCGACACTATGTTCTGTACGTTGCCATTGTCAGGTATTGCAGATTTACCGTAGTACACAGTACCGCCTTAGTTGGCAGACTCGTTCAGTTGGTGCGTCATTGAGCATAATTTGGCTCTTACTGGTGAGTACCGTGATCTTCGCAGTTCATATTCCCATGTTTTTTTCCTGCGATGTTTGACGCTTCAGATATGCTTTTTTAAAAATAAACTTCTGGTGTCAATATTACTTGATCGCCCCCCGAGTAATGAGCTAGTTACGGAAGCGGTATATTTATAGTATTAATTTCCAAAATTTTGCCACTTTCATACTGTATCATGATATAAATGTTAAAAGGTAAAGTACACTTAACCCTTTGTGAGTTGTTATTGAGGTTTTACTTAAAAATTTCATTCGTATTTTTAGAGTAAGGAATGGTTTTCTTTTGAGTTAGAAGAAACTTGATTCCTACGACTATATTATATTTTTCTATTTCCCGTTGATTTCAGCGGACCGTTCTCTGACATTAGAATTATGCCTCCGGCGTTTAACTTCTGTTTGAAGCTTTTAATGTATTAATTTTACTTTCTGAACTTTGTACTTGTACCAACTACTGTTAAATTTGTGCATATTTGGTTTAGTAAACTGGCGATCACTTTGCTTTGTAGATGTGCGCATGTAAGTTCAGACACTAATACGCTGTAAACGTACTATACCATCTCCACTACCAAATATTTCGTTACAGAAAACATATATTAACATCTGTTATACTCCAAAACTCCGTAGAAGTCTTCTATTCGGAATAGAAGTAACATCTGCGTTCTTGTAAAATTGAGATAAAATATATATTTAGCAAATTGTCATGCATGAAACTGGGAATTGACGTGTAGTCATGCGTCATTACGAATTTTTAATAGAAGCGTGATTCTGGTTTATGTTTAGTTCATGTGTAATACACTCGTCATGCGTCATGTCAAGGAAAGCGTTAGTATTAAAATGGGGAATGGCCAAGTGTTAAATTTTCATTCCTGCATATCCTGAATTCATGGTGATAACGTGTTTGTTCCCAACAGGAATGAAACTTATGGCGGACTGAAAGAGTTATTGAACAGACGCATGAATGGACGCAAAGGCAACTATTTCACTGTGAGAATACCCATTACTTTGTGACCCTCTGAACGCACAGAATGTCTTCCAGTGGCGAATTTAGCTGATATTCACTTTCCGAACTGGGCGTAGTCAACTGTTTTGTAAAGAAGCTTGCCTTGTCACTAGGACCATACTTGGAGAGAGAATGTACGTACGTCCTCGAATATTGCCTATTACGGTCTTTAATAGAAAAGTCTCTTTTTGCAAAAGTTAGAAATGAAGCATACGCCATAAACAGATTGACCCAGTATGAGTCTCTTGTTCAAAAATGAAGTTTTTGTTAAATATTCACAGTGTTGTTCAAAATAAGATCTTAGCTAAGTGAGCTCGAGAGAGACCCATTAGATAAGGCTTGTTCGCAGGTTTTTAATGACGCTTTATTGACCAAAGGTTTATTTGGTGACCAAATCGAAATCTAGCGAAGTCTGTTAACCCTTCCTGTATTAACCTATAAGGACAGGACTGCCACAAGATAGATTTGGTGCACAGCCGAGATTTGACCCGGTTACCTTCAGACACCTTACTGTTTCAATTAAGCTGCTCGGTACTGGACGAAACATGACAGGATAGTGATATGTTGGGTTTTTGGACTTTATCCATCGTCCTGGTTTTTAAGATAACAAATAAAAACATGCCGTTTCGGAAACTGGATCTGTTTCCGTCCTCAGGTGAAGGAAAACACCTATTCAGTTGGGTCCGTTAGAAAGAGCTAGCCTCAATCACTGGACCCCGGTCCAGTGATTGAGGCGAATAGGTGTTTTCCTTCACCTGAGGACGGAAACAGATCCAGTTTCCGAAACGGCATGTTTTTATTTGTTATCTTAAAAACCAGGACGATGGATAAAGTCCAAAAACCCAACATATCAGTGTGTTATACACCATCGTCAGAATCCTATAGTAACTACATGACAGGATAGGCTCAGCTGTGTGTCACAGACTGATCAGTTTGTGTTTTTTTCCAATTATCTTACCACCATTGCTGTTGAACCGAAAATCTTCAAGAATTGATTTTTCATTTTGCTCTTCGGATCCTGTGTTTAGTGTATCGACAGATGTCGACGCTGTGCACCAGTGAAGGAAAGTTGAATAAGCAGTTTATCATTCCAGTTATAATTGCATTTCCATTTGTGGGCATCATGTGAATGTTGAGCCGTTTTCACTCTTCATGCAGCAATTATTCTTATAGGGCATGTTTTTAACTTTTAACAAACGTTTGCTTTCTACTGATGTTTGAACACAACTTCTCATAACACCTCTTTCCTTGATGTACTGCAGCAACTAAGTTTAGGTACAGTCGTAAAGTATCTTTTCATAGCCCCATTGAGTAATAGGAATTACACAGTGTTCCTACAGATCCCGTAAATAATACTGCAACATTAACCGGTAACTCAAGTAACATTAAACCTCTGGAGCAGTACGAAATATATTGCGACAGGTCAGTATCCAGTAATTCATCGTAGCAAAATAAGCATGGATGTCATACACATAACGGCTACAAGTTGCACGATCACAGTCGACAAGGGCACCTGTGTTTTTTGTGTTTTTGTTTGATCGCAGTTCGTGAGGTAACCCGTTCATGCACGAGGTACGTATCCATTCAGGTTTTATCGAACTGTTTTGCGGTGCGGGATGGAGCGGAATGCGGGGTAGGGAATATAGGGGAATTTTTTTATGCGGGTGAAAAAGTCAGGTGGTTAGGTTAACCCGCGGGAATATTCACGTACAACCAGCGACAGAAGGGGCTGATTTTGAAAGGCAGCAATTCAACGTTGGCAGCGAAAGAGTATCAGCAACTTGAAGAATTTTTAGGAAATTGATGATCCTTAATATGTGACAGGATGTTTGTCGTTCTTAAAAATTGTCATAATTGAAAAGCCTACATATGTAGATATTTGTAAGCAACCCAGAGAAGGTTGTTCATTTATACAAGGAACGTTGATGTAGTTCGGCTCTGTCTCTAACAGAAGGTGAGTTCTGAATTGAGTTTTCCGTATACCGGCTTTATTCGCCTTTGGCGCGTTCACAAACAAAGGTTAGATTCGCTATATACTTTCCGCCCGCTCCTCTGTCCTTACATAGCAAGTCGAAAACCAGCGAGCGGATTTTCATGAAACTTCATTTTCCGGAATTTGATTAGTATTTGCCAACATTCCGGTTCTGCTTACAGCTGGGCACCAGTAACGGATGTTTTACTCGAAGGCCTACTTACATTTCTCTAAGTATCTCTTTTACGTGTTTATCGAAGCGGAACGCGATTCGAACAAAAATTGTAGGAAAGATTAAACCTAATGTGTTCAATATGCGTTTCCAGCAAATCTTAGGGTTTTGGAGATAAATTAAAAATGTTTGCATGTGTCATAACTGGAGCGGGAGAAGTTGTCATTCTCAGATTGAGAATCTGGAGACAGTAAGAGGACGAAAGAGGTAAAGCTTGCATGTACAGTATGTGTGCGGGGTGGTATTGGAAAGTTCCCGGACTGTTACCGCTGCAGCTGTCTCTGGGAGAGAAGGTCACACCTCTGAAAGCCTCTTGCATCAGTCTGACACGTGACACCATGCTGTGAACACGCATTGTTTTTACACGAGTGCTTTTACAACTTCGTGTTTAGTTTATTCTGCGATGGATGGAAAAATCGAGCAACGTGACTGCATCAAGTTTTGCATAAAGCTCGGCAAATCCGCTACCGAAACCCTTGAAATGCTTCCTGAGGCTTTTGGAGAACATTCTTTAAGCTGGTCAGCCGTTTTTGAATGGCATTCACTTTTAATGCCGGTCGAATGTTAGTTGAACATGACGAACGTTCAGGGCGACCAAGCACCAGAAGAACGACAGAAAATGTTGAAAAAATTCGAGAACTCACCCACGAACATCTTCGCAGAACAATCCACGAACCTGCAGACACCATTGGGATCAGTTAAGGAGTTTGCCAGGAGATCTTAACAGAAAATTTGAACATGTGCCACATTGCCCCTTCATCACGACAACGCGCCCGCCCACACGTCCCTGATAATCATTGAGTTTGTGACTAACAACAGCATGGTTATCGTTCCCCATCCTTCCTACTTGCTGGACTTAGCCTCCTGTGATTTCGCTTTGTTTCCCAGATTGAATATGAAATTGAAAGGACAACGTTTTGAAACTGTCTGAAATCCAAAGGGAATATCAAGCGATACTAGACAACATTAAGGAAAATGACGTCCACGGTGCTTTTGAAGCAGGGGGGGGGGGTCGCATTATACTTTCTCAAGGAAAATATTTTGAAGGAGATGACAGCCAAAATTGAGTAAGTTAAGCCAACATTTCTTTTTTGACCTCGTATGTACGTTTCGTAATTTGGTGTACTCAGCAAGTAAAATGCCCATCAGAGTATGAACGGGAACTTGATGAATATTAATATCCATTGTCAGCTTTACATTAATTACTACCACTGGGTCCTGTTACACGCTGCTTCGTGATTGATAATTTAGTGTAAATATACGAATCAGAATCACTTTCTTTGTTGTGCAATCAACGAATTGAAGCGGAAGTGCACTGTGCAGGAACAGTGGCAGGTACAAACTGCTATACAAAAAAACAAAACAAAAAACGCAATGAAGACATACGAGGATGATTTAGGATGACCTCACTGTTATCTGAAATTGAGAACTATCGGGAAAACGTAGACCTGATGTGAGGGGAAGTCGTGGGTGCCCCCAGATAAAATTCAGCCAACAATTTTCTTAGCCGGCCAGGCCATAGGCCTAAATCATGAAGAAGAACACGAGTACTTAATTCCTTTGGCCTTCATGTTAACAGAATCAAGACTCATTCGTGGATTTACGCCTGTAAGCACCACCACCACGGAAACCGATACCTCTGTCATCTTTATTGTCGAGTTGTTTGACATGGCTTTAAGACTGCAGTAATCTGTAATCTGATGCGACTATGCAAAGTTATCTGTTGGTACTAATTGTACAGACAGTGCCCCAATTTTGGCGGTTGCTGCTAGACTACCAATACTTCTAGTGATGATGACAGCTTTAAGGGTAAGCAGGAGATCTAGTATCATTCCTCGGTTTAAAGAGATTGCGAACATTAATTACGCGGGTTATGGTCCCCTATCTTTTTTTTTATTTCCCTGTGGCGCTACAGCCCCAATTTGGGCTTAGACCTACCTCCATGAAACTCTCCGTTTCACTTCGGTTTTCTAGATCTTACACATGCGGTAGGACTCCTTGGGCGAGTGATCAGCTCGTCGCAAGGCCTCTATCTGTAGACAAACACAAAAACGCACACAAACATCCATGCCCTGAGTGGGATTCGAACCCACGATCCCGGCTTCCGAGCGAGCGAAGACAGTGCATGACTTAGACCGCTCGGCTACCGTGACCGGCATGGTCCCCTATCTAGTTTTCCCTAATAATACTCTTAGTTTTGAAAAACTTTATGCGTGTTGATGCTTCATTAGGAAGCTTTCCGCTTCTCCTGTCAATGTTCCCTTACCAGTACCTGTTACCTAGCGGGCTGGCAAAGCGATAACGCCTGGGAGGTGCTGAGTTTGAACCTCAGTCGGGATACTGGTTATAATGACTGAGGGTTTTTGTGGGTTTCCCTCAGTCCATCCGGGGACGTACCTGTCTAGCACTTCGATTAGGCCAAAGCAGTCATTTTCAGATCCTTTCCAATTCGTCATTCGTCAAATATCCTACTATTTGACGCTATAGGCGGGATATTTTCAGCGTCGCAGAAGTTAGACAACACGTTTCACCAAATTGTGTTTAATAAATTAAATTTGCAATAAATTTGTTACGAGACTTGGTTTATGCTTTCTTTTTAACGGCAGATGTAAACAAGAATGACGATTCGGACCGTGACACTGGAACGTTGTATTTATAATATTTAATATGTACTTCTGTGCGGGTGTGGCTGTAAATTACAGTGAGACATGCAAACAAAATTCGGTTCAAAATGTATAGAGTGCATCTCTTCACTGTAACCTGTTGATTCGTTGTTATTGTTTGGTGCATATCGGCGTTATTGCTGTAAAGTTCCATTGTATTGATTTCGTATAGTAACACGGCCGCTTATAAAAGGGGAGCTCCAAACCTACAAAACCACGACCGTTTGTATGGAGATTGGCCGCGGAATTCGACATTCGTTATTAAATTCTACAGCATGTGGACGCTGGGCGATAGGTTAGGAAGGTGGCTTCATCGTGTCATCAGTGACAGTGTTTTGTAGAAGCTGGTTCTGAAGTTCCTTGTGCAGGGAAGCAGTGGCGCGAGGTAGTAGTACTATAAATGTGTTTCGCGTGCATTTAGAGAGCAAGTGGTGCTTGTTGTTTACATGGAGGTAACATGAAGTACCTCTCTCAAGTTCATCTTCCCTGATGTGTCATTCAGCACACGAACTGGAAGTTTGTGTCTTGGTCTCTTACATGATTTTTCCAATCCTAATCGTCCCCCTCCCTCACTTACCTGTCCATCTCCATTTACGATTTCTTTAACGACGCTGTCAGTAAGGCTCTATAGGGCTCTATGGTAGGATGAAAGGTGAATAATAAATCGGAACGACGTAGGAAGGAACGGTACTATTTGAGGTACTATCCCGGCATTTTCCTGGAGAGACTGAGGGACCACGAAAATCAGGATAGGCGATCTTCGGACCGAGATTTGAACCTGGAAGCTCAAAATACGGAACAAGAGTGTTACTTGCTGCATCTGCTGATTATATAACTTATTTTCCCTCTACGTAGTTTCCGTCACTATTGAATTTCATGGAATATATAGAGTGAACGCGTTCTTTATGTTTTTTCTGTTTGCGTGTTTCATTTCCGAGACTAGGGCTGCTGAACGGACTTCGATTAAATTTGGTGTTATAAACCTACAGTACATGTCGGCCGAATTTAATTTTGGTTCATATCGGTCTATTGTAACTGCCAGTTTATATACCGGGTGTTCGGGTGAAAGGTATCCAAAATAAAAAAAGAAGTAAAACTGATTGTCATACACGTATCCGATCTATGTCATCAGTAAGGAAAACTCTAAAATTTTTTTGTTCCTACCCGGCTTACGCGCATACGCCGCCTTATTTTTGCCACCATGTCATGAATCACCTGGACAGAGAGATGGCTGGGATATGAATTGGCAGAGGTGGGCCAATCGCTTGGTCTCCTAGGTCGTCAGATTTAACCCCAGTTAATTTTGTATTGTGAGGTTATGTGAAGAACACTGTCTACCAGGTTAAGATCAACGACCGTCAACAACTGAAAGCCCATATAAGGGACGCTGTGGCTACGGTAACACGAAACATGCTTAAAGTATGGATATTTGTCGTGCCACCAAGGGAGCCCACATCTAAATTTATTGAGAAAGTTATATACGCAGAAAAACGTTGATAGTTTCCTTTGTAATGGTGTAACCCATTAATGTGTATATTAAATTATTTCTGAGATATAGTGATTTTATTTTGGAAACCTTTCATCCGGACATTCTGTATATTAAAACCGAAGTTTCTGACTTCACCAGCTTCACTCCCAGAAAAAAAAAAAATGTTCATCTTACGGTACAAATTGCCAGGTACGCGACCAAATAAATATCGACTTCTACAACATCTGTTTTGAAATATTTCCTCTCGTGGTGAAAATGGTTCGAAATAAAAGGAAAATAGTTTCCCAGTGTGCAGTGTGGTATCCGTGTTAGTGGTTTGCAACAGTAAGTTTGAATCTTCGGAACATCAACATCTGTAATGACACTCATCAAGGTGAAGGAGGCATGCAAAGTCACGTTTTCAGTACTGTAAACTTCCATTGCGGCATGCACTGTCTTCGCTCGCTCGGAAGCCGGGATCGTGGGTTCGAATCCCACTCAGGGCATGGATGTTTGTGTGCGTTTTTCTGTGTTTGTGTACAGGTAGAGGCCTTGCGACGAGCTGATCACCCGCCCAAGGAGTCCTACCGTATGTGTAAGATCTAGAAAACCGAAGTGAACGGAGTTCATGGAGGTAGGCCTAGGCCCACTGGGGCTGTAGTGCCAAGGAAAAAAAAACTTCCATTGCTGTCAGTGTATGTTACTGACGCTCTCTGGCCGGTTACTTGACTTTCTTAATTAACCATTAGTGTCTTCATGCAGAAAACATCATTCGATAGAACTGTTTATATTGGCAGTAGATTTCGGGTCAGCCTGTGGGCTTGAACGGAACTGCCCCGCAACAGCAGTCTCTGTACTGGTACAGTACATGCGCGGGTGGGGTGAAAGGATGGTGAGGATGGGTGATAGCGGTAGTGATGTGGGTGGTTGGGTGGGTTATGTTACTGTTGGATTTGCCGGCTATCGATCGCTTAAGATGGACCCCTTTACGCTGTCGTCCTGGACTGTACCGGTAAAAAGCAAATAGGATGTTAACTGATGGCTAGAAATTAAAGAAATTTGTCATTGCTGAATTTGGATCACTGCATTGTTTCTCATATATAGTGAGTGGATTGAGTGGCTTCTGTTCTAATGACAGTTTTATATGGGACTCGGCAAATGTAATGGAGTTGTGTCCTTTGCGACCTTGTGTCTCGTTGGGTGAAGTGTTCCGTTCTTGGAAAACGTTTTTGACCCAGCCAAAACAGGACAGGGGCCGGTCACGGTAGCCGAGAGGTCCAAGGCATGCACTGTCTTCGCTCTCTCTGAAGCCTGGGTCGTGGGTTCGAATCCCACTCAGGGCATGGATGTTTGTGTGCGTTTTTCTGTGTTTGTCTACAGGTAGAGGCCTTGTGACGAGCTGATCACCCGCCCAAGGAGTCCTACCATATGTGTAAGATCTAGAAAAACCGAAGTGAACGGAGTTCATGGAGGTAGGCCTAGGCCCACTGGAGCTGTAGTGCCAAGAAAAAAAAAAAGGACAGGAATATAGCATTGGACGGTATTGGTCAGAGCCGTGTGAGCTAAGGCTTTCTGTACGGTTTAAACCAGAAGCTCGCAGTCGGTTGCAGAATTAAAAGAAAACAGCTCTTCACCTGCTGATAGAGGTGGGAGGGAGGAGGACATGCGATATTTTGAGGAGGTTCTCTGGAAGAAACACTTCGTCCAAGTTTCCGTGTGAGCAGATTGTAGCCTCTCAAGCTTATTGTGTTGAAGCGTGAACCTAGGACCCCTTAGTTATAAGATACAGCTATATTGGCGTTAAAAGCCTGCGTATTGCCATTTTGGGTAGAAGTTGCCGCAATCTAGAAGTGCGTTTCCTGAAGTCGAACCCTTGAAACTCTTCCCAGGGGTCCTCAAAAATGGATCGATAACAGATACTGAATTTTAATTCTACAACGCAATGTTAAATTATAGACATGTTATTTAATAGAAAAGGTACTTAATAAGTGCAATTAATGTTCATTGTTAATTACTTTTTGGAACGGCCAGATCTCATTTTAAGACATTTCTATATAGACTTGGAGGCCTCAAGATTTTAGGAACCACTACCCTGATGATGTATTGACCCCAGTGCTTATTGTCGAGCGGTGAAGGCATATTGGTGCCAGTACTTTGGAGTTAGATTGCGGTATTTGCGATTAGGTGAGGAAGTATTAGCCTCTCGAGGAGTCTGCTTCGTGGGGTCAGTTTTTCCGTGGTCTTCGGGGCTGTAGCTCCTTGTAGTCCGGTACATTTTCACCGCTGTGAATGCCTCGTATCTTTCCAGCTCCGCTAACCTTGGCAGTAGACTGAGGTGATTGGGCAACTTAACCTTTCTGTCACGTTTACCTCCTGGAAATGAGACTTTGTCCCTGTTTATTAGCGTAGGGACACCGTAGCTCTTGTGAAAGTTATAAGAATCACTCCAACACCCCTGACGGGAGTAGTTCTGCTTACGTGCAGTTCGTCTTCCACTTTACCGATTTGGGCGGAGAAGACCGACGTTTGAATTATGAACATTGAGTTAACATGCATAACTTCAGGTTGTCAGATGTCTTACAGCAGATCCTACCAACAGTTTGTCTCTCCACGTATCGCGTTATAGAGGAGTAAAGTGGATCTGAGAAACACCATCCTCAGAAGTGATGAAGTACTGAATTCTGTCATTTTACAAGGCGGAGGTAGCCTGTCCGATGTGCAGACAAGTCTACTGATGTCATGGCGACAGCATTACTACTCGCTGTGATACATGACGAACTACAAGTGGAACGCACATGCCTGTAGCATAATGAACTTCACCCGAAATTCAACTTATTTCACTAATTTTATACTTTTTGTATAATTAAACGTGCCGGTCACAGTAGCCGAGCGGTCTAAGGCATGCACTGTCTTCGCTCGCTCGGAAGCCGGGATCATGGGTTCGAATCCCACTCAGGGCATGGATGTTTGTGTGCGTTTTTCTGTGTTTGTCTACAGGTAGAGGCTTTGCGACGAGCTGATCACTCGCCCAAGGAGTCCTACCGTATGTCTAAGATCTAGAAAAAAACGAAGTGAACGGAGTTCATGGAGGTAGGCCTAGGCCCACTGGGGCTGTATTGCCAAGGAAAAAAAATAATTAAACTTATTCAGACCAATTTGACGTTCTTTGATTCCAATTAATTACCTTTCTTACCCTCTTTAATACACTTCTTTTGAGTGCTGGAACACAACGAAAACTAAAACTGTCAACAGTATTCATGGATGTCCATTCAGTCTCCGACTCTACGTAATTTTTTATTGAACGAGCCTTACACATTTGCCCTTGCGGAACACTTTGGAATACGATGTCACCTAATGTGCACGCCATGAAACTTGTTTTCGAAAAAGGTTAAAGACCACGGTACGAACTGGAAAGGAGACAGCTCTCGCCGAAGTTTATTGCCGCCATCGTCTGCTACCCATGATCCATATTCCTGCATAACAAACACACAGACACACACACACACACACACAGTCATGTACCGTGTCATATTTATAGGCCTGCAGAGGATAGGCTGGTCATGTCAAAATATATTACGACAAAGGGATGCTATTACGTATGTGTATAGCGAGCAGGCTAGCGGTAATATCGAAAACGAATATACGAGTATGTTATTAAAGGACAGCTTGAAACTTTCGACCAAACTAGTGGCATGCAAGTTGCTCTCATTACCGTCTTATGTAAGAAACTTAACGGCATTACAGACCAGATCGAAAACTTTACTTCTTATGGATGTCGTCTTAGGAAACGAGGACCCGCAAACCTAGGTCTGACAGCGCATACTTCTGGTCGCCACATGTCGTGTTTTCTGACACAAGATTCCGTGTTTTCACTTTTATAACCTTTGTCAAACTGTAAGGAGAGCAGTCGCTGTAAACGTTCAGATTAGATTTGCAGCCTTTTCGGCAGTTTTTCGGTCCCTGCTGCGCTAGGTTGTGGCCATGCTAACGGAGTGAGAAGGTAATTTATTTACATGCTCAGTATATGTTAAGGCAGAATTTTCCTTTCGGTTGTTCGTCTTTGTTCCTGTACGTAATTTCTCTTTTATATTGTAACGTATTTTGTCTTGGTCAGTTTTGAAAATATTAAAGTAAATTGCCTGGTTTGATTCTCTATGATAAGATTGATAGAGGAAACTAAGGTGGCTGCATTATTGGATATATCGCCGTGTAGTCTGATGTTTAAATGTGGAGGCACCTTATTTCTTCGAAACGGCGAGCTACTCCAACTACACCATGTCACATTCCAGAAAAGTTACCTTCACAGTTGCAGCTGTTAGAATCTCAACGCCCACAAATTTGTAGGTACTCGATTTGAAAGCTTTCCCTAACGTATGGCCAGAAAACACCGCAGTAGACATGCGCCTACTCTCATGCTTCTCCCGGACCCCAGAAAGTTCTTAGATATTGACTAACAGAGGCTTTGAACTAAAGTTTTTCAAATGATAATGGGAAGTATAATTTCCAGAATTCATAACTACTTTTGTGATAGAGCAGTCGATAGAATTCAGCCTATTTCTTGTTTGGTGTACTATCAGCGACCAGTTTTCCCTCCAAGGAAACCTTATCGCTCAGTCCTTAGCAAAGAAGGGTGACCGTTTTCTTGTAGTTAATGCAGTCTGTCGACATTTTTTTTTTCAGTCTGTAACGATTGTACAATTTCTGATTAAACTATTCTTTGTGCCTTGCAGTGTTTGAGTATGTGTAATATTTTTTATTGTTGGAATGAATTACCTTCCTCTTACACGTTCCTCTATTTAAGGTATAGATTGTAGTCACACGACTATAGAAATACGTGCACAAAGACGCCCTTAAAGGTACGGGAAATTACCTGCCGTGTCACCGTAGCATGTAACATCATATACGTACGTGGTCTGTCAAAAAAGAAACCGAACTTGTTAAATAAGGCGCCACAGAGCCAACATAAGTGACTTGCGACAGTGGCGCTGTGTAGCGGTGATCTTAAGCTTTAACCTGCCACCTGCCTGATCACGCCACGTCAATTAGCCATCGAGTACATGCGATAGAGTGAATATGTCTATTGTGCATTTTGCGATTTTTGCAAGTTGAATCATGAAGGACCTTGAAGAACAAAGAGTTTGCTTGAAATTGTGTGTCAAATTGGCAAAAACTTTTGCAGAGCCTTTTCAGATGCTGAAGCAAGCTTATGGAGAGGATTGTGTTAAGCTGTGCGCAATGTTACGAATGGTACCGCCATCTCTGAGCCGATTGTCAAGGCAATGTGGGACCCTTAACGTCTCAAAACCCTATGGGCTTTCACGGCTTGTTACAGGGATAGCTTTACTTTTACTTTAACAACTTTCCAAATCTGGCAGAATACCCCACGAAGACGATCCCAAACCTGGACGGCCTTCCAAATCAACGGATGATGATCATGTCGAGAAAGTGTGTGCTGTGATTCTTGACAATCGCCCCGCCAAACTGTCCGTGAAGTTTCTGAAGAAGTAGGCATCAGTAAAAGTTCGTGCCACACAATTTTGACCGAAAACTGGAGATGCATCGTGTGGCTGTAAAATTTGTGCCACGTCTTTTGACAGATGAGAAAAAGGCGAACCGTATCACGGTCAGTCAGGAGCTGTTTGATCGTTTAAATGCTGACGAAAACTTTCTGAAAAATGTCGTAACAGGTTATGAAACGTGGGTGTACGGGTAGGATATCGAAACAAAAGCTCAAACGTCGCGACCAAAAAAAAAACGCACGTCAGAGTCTATCAAATGTGAAGGTGGTGTTGATCTCATTTTTGATGGGATGGGCACCGTTCATCACGAGTTTGTTCCACGTGGTCAGACAGTCAATGGACAGTTTTACTTGGAGGTCATGAAGCGTTTGAGGGATGCAGAGCGAAGGAAGATGCCTGAGGGGTGGAGAAACAAGATCTGGACGTTGCACCACGACAACACACACGTTGCTCTTCATCTGTTAATTTTTGACGAAGCACGAGACGACTGTCGCCCCCCCCCCACCGCCCTACTCTCCAAATTTGGCCCCTACAGACTTTTTTTGCTTCCAGAGTTGAAATCCACTATGAAAAAAGTCGCCGATTTCAGACGACAGAAGAGCTAGAGGAAAATTCGCTACGGGACCTACGCGCTAACCCCGCAAAACGCGTTTCAGAACTGGAAAAAAACGTTGGAAGCGGCGTATAGACAGTGCAGGAGAGTACTTTGAAGGAGGCAAATCTTGATAAGTTGTAAGCTTATCAATACATGTTTTAAAAAGAAAGTTCGGTTTCTTTTTGGACAGACCACGTACATGTTTAATGAGCATCCAGGAAGATAAGCATTATTCACTGATATGAATGAAGGTGCATTTTATCATACACGTAAGAAGGCGGCCCATCATGTAAAGGTGTACGGGGAGATTGTGTATCGCGATATCTTTATACTTTTCGTTGTTTGAAACATGATTCGGTGTGATAAACCGAGAAGTTCCTAATGACCTGCGGCTGTTATGAAAATTGCGAGTAGTCGAATTTGAAATCTGTTTTTACTTAATGAGACGGACAGGCAGGACCTACACATTAGGTGTTCCCTTTTTCGCGCCACATGAAGAACACCACAGTATGGGCTGTAGGTGTTCCTTCTCAGTATTCTCATTAGGGTAATTCAGTTCCGGAGTTTTTTATTCCTCCGCCTGGTCCATATGGCTTTCGATTTATTTTTCATACATTATTACGAAAGCGAGGAGTGTGTTTTTAGTCCACTGTTGAACGCATTGATATTTACTGGAGGCAAAATTTGCTCTGTGACAGACTGTTAAATCGTTACCCGCCAAACCCCGGCGCGTTATCCAATAATTTTTCCGCAAAGAACGCGTGTTCAGTTCTTCTGCAAAACGAGATCAGATAGTAATTATCTGCAATAACAAGGTGAGGTCTCGGCTCAGCGGAACTCGTAGCATTGCGATTATCTATGAAAAATCCTTCAAAACTATTCGTTGTATATTTTCGTTTCTGTCCATCCTTGACATTGGCAGTTTTGTGCTACTTCATTGTGTTATGCTGTCTATCCCTCAGAATCGTTATACAATTATACGATACATATTTCAGGCATCGCAATCTTTCTCAGTTTCGTTTTCCAGTTTGTGAGTATGTTGCAACTAATATTAAACATTTCAGATCCTGTACGTACAGTCCTTCGGGCCAGGGCATTGAAGAGAAAGGAGAAACTCGAATGGAGTAGGAACAGAAGAATAGGAAGAACGAGTGACGAAACGGAGGAGTAGGAGAACAAGGGAAAGGAGAAAGAGTTGTAGAAGGGAGGAAAGGGGTATAGGAGAAGGAGAAAAAAGAAAGAGATGGAGATCTTGATTTTCATCAGTCTTAGGCAAATTCCGGCGGAGTAGCTCGGATTAGGTCAGGGCCGCTTTTTTCCAAATCCATTCCACATCGTCAGTCGTCGCACCGTTTGATGATGGTGTAGGCCAGAGGTGACAATCCGTCACCTGCGGACGCCACGGCGCTCGCATGGAGAATGTAAATCGCCTGCCAGGATTTTGAAACTTGTAGACATTCGTTATTTCTCATGTCTTACGAAAATTTAATTTTAAGGATGTATATGAAGTTAAATAAATGAGCTGATATTAATTATGTGCGGAAGACATGTGCTTTCCGAGAAACACTCGTTTTCACCACTCACCCCACTCCTTGACCTTGTGGGAGAACGAGCCTGTTTCAGGTATGCAACCTCGCTTAACGAGCATAATCCGTTCCAGAATGTTACTCGTAATGCGAAACAATTTTTCTCATATGAATTAATGTAAAATTCGATAATGCGTTGCATGCCGAAAAAATACTAAAAAAATTATGTATAACGTTTATCCAAAGAAAATTATATATACATTGTTAAGGAGCGTGAATCATCTTAATCTTTTCTTCTATGCGGAATGAACCAACCTGGAATGCGAATTAGATTTGCAGAAAGAAAAATCGAAATAATTGGTTTATTATTTATGATACATATCTAATTATTTTTTACGAGAAAGCTGTCTAGAGACATTTGTTTTTGCCGACGCTTCAAAATTTGGTGAAAATGCGACACAGCATTATCATTAAATAAATTTGTAGCGCGCATAGCTACTGCCTTATTAGGGCGATGCTTCTCAATGTACGATGCAACAGTTTCCCATGCTTTCAGCATTTCTCTTACTGCGCCAGAAGATTGTTGCTTTGCTGTTACCCCCTCCTCCTCCTCCGACAAACTCTCCTCCACAACTTCTTGCTGTGAAGCACAATGCAACTCCAAATCGTGAAAATCGTTGATATAGACCGAGTGTATGTGCGTGCTAGATCAGCCACGCTCACACCTCGTCCTCGCTTTTCAGTGATTTTACGTTTCATTTCTGCGGTTGTTTTTATTCTCTTATGGCTGTCTTTTTGCGGCCTTTTCTTTGGGGACATGTTTGCAAGGGTCATTAAACGTTGCACCAAAAAAAAATCACAAATAATATGTCTGAACACAAGTTTGGAAAAATGTGTAATCACAAGCGACACTAAGATGCTAGCGGAACGAGTGCTAAACACAGAGTGATGTAGCAAGCGCACAATCCGGGACCACCTCTCTCGTCACTCGTTAAGCGAGTCATCCGCCTACAGTTTGTTGTGCTCGTTATGCGAATCACTCCTTATGAGAGGTGCGCGTTAAGCGAGGTTCCACTGTATTGGCAGTAACGTTTTCTTTTTCTTGCGTTAGGGGTTTTCGTTATGGTGAATGCCACCAGTGTGAGTAATTGAGGGCAGAGAACGTATCCATTTCTATACTGACTGGGAACAGCAGTTCTGATTTACGGTCGTTAAAGGTAACTCGATTTGTTTGCTGCTGAAAGTAAGCGTAGTAGTACGGAAGAAAAGTAACACTGAGAGACAACTTCATGTATTTTATGGAGATTTCAGCAAGGCGTTTCCGACTGACTCAGAAACGATTCTAAGCCGAGTTCAGCAGCCCAGCAATATGTTTGTACCACACGAAATCAACAGTGTAAAAATTTAGTGTTGTGGTTTTCAAAATGCCGCACTTGTTAGTGAAAAAGAGAAATCGGCGCAGTCAGTGCACATACTTTCTCATATACAACTGACCATGATCACGTTACCTAAAAATGAAATTGATGGACGCTCGGTAGACCATTCATTGGTTACTGAGTACCGAACAATATTGAAAACCGTGTGACCGGTAAAGCCGGTTTTGACAAACGTGACATTTTGTGGTTGGCGCAAAGTGGACCTACTTATTATCTTCCGGAAGTTACCACATACGGAGGTTTTATGAGGGATATGGTATCCACAAATTACCGAACTTTAATGAAATTTTTTAGAGCGGTTGTGTTCTGGGGCTCATCAGACCTAGAATGTTGATATTCATGGCAACTGATTTATACGGATAAACTCTTAAATGCCGAAAATCAGTGAAGTCCCTCCATCCATTCAGGCGTTCAAAGAGGCCTTCAGACACTCAGGAAATCGGGGTTCCAGAGTTCACTTTTTCGTATCTGCGATTGCAGATCTCGTTCTATATTTTTCCTACATCACCACATTTGCGCGCACTCTCTATCTAAAGAGGAGTTCTTTTCCATACATAGCTTACAAAGAGGAACGTGACATATATTCATGGTGCCCATTTTGGATTAAACAGAATATTTTGTATGTCTAACATATAAGATATGACACCGCTGTGTCTAATTTTCTTACTTTAAATATGAAAATATTTCAGATGTCTGAGAGGAGCATTTTGTATGTATTGTTTTCTTGTGCGACTCTGCGTTTGGGAGAACCGGTATGAAACGGACGGATGGCTGAGGTGTACGAGAATGGCGTGCTCTTACAGAAAATCCGCACTGCACTTTCAGAAAGTATTTTCGTTTTTCGTTCATGTTACTACACTTAACGTCTTTAGGATCTTGAGATCATATATGCCAGTCTTTTGATTATCAGAACCTCGTTCCTGTGGGGATAGCCATGTAAATAAAATTGTATTTCTGCACTAAAACGACCTTAACTAACTTCGGAATTTAACGTTCATCAAGTTGTACGCTATTTATAACTGCTTAAACCCGATTGAAAGTGAAAGCAGGTCAGTCATAATCTAGTGTAAAAGGGTTCCGTCTCACCACGGTTGCCATGAAATGTACGTAGGTAACGTAGCGTAAACTCAGGTCAACTCGTGATACTAGTAAGCACGTATTTTTTTTTGCGACGGTGTTCACAGCGTTACCCGAATAAGATTTTTTTTTTTTTTTCCAGATTTCAGTAACAGATCACCGAAAGTTCTAGCTCTGCACTGAGAATTCATTAGTCTTTCTACAAGATCGTAGAAACATTGCTGCATATTAATGAGAAAAAAGACGCAAGAGAAACTGCTAATATTGTGCTGCTTTTATGTTCAAGTATTAGAATGCCCCATATCGTTCTCAGTTTTAGCTAGAAACATGAAGCCTGTACCAGACTGCGCGGTTAACCTCCAGGTCACGGAAGATTAAGTTGTACAGGCTAAGTCTGAAGTTCGTGAATTGTAGGCCGTTGAGTTCTGAGCCTAACTTTTTAGCTTTCGAGACTCTTCGATTGTAGTTGAGCGAGTTCAACTAACCGAAAAACAGCATTTTTTATTGCTAGTGGTGTTGGACTAAGTCCCTTGTACTGCGGCCAATTCTGGCCTACTGTACCAGCCCCAGATGTTAGGTGAGGGTGATTGTGGAGCAGTTGGTGGAATGAAGATTGGCAGGGGAAACCGAAGTACTCGGAGAAAACCTGCCCCAGCGCCCTTTGTCCACCACAAATTCCACTTGACCAGACCCGTGATGGAACCCGGGCCGCTGGGGAGGGAAGCCAGCGACTAATCGCTTGAGCTATGGCCCGGCCTAAAACAGCATTTGGTTGAACTTCTTATGAACCCAGATGACACCTATGTAATGCTCATGGCGGTTTTATTTTCTGTGACGTTATATCAGTGGTTGCGGGAAGAAAGAAGTTTGCTTGACACTCCAAATGAAGAGAGTGAAGAGGAGGCTGAAAGAAATGGGGAAAGAAGAAGAGGATACAACGGCACGATCCTGTATGAGTGACTGTAGATGGAGTTTGAAGTGCTAATTGTATTTATTGAACACATACATATCGTAACTATACGCAACTTTAGCGCTATCGCTAATTCGCACGCTCTGAAGTTCACTACAGCACGTACTAACTCTTCTCAGTCAGCTGTATCTTCACCAGTCGTTGCCTGGTGACGGATCCAACAATGTCCTTTGCTTCCGTTCTCACGTTGTTACCGGATGGCTACTGTCCCGCAACTAACTCATTGCTCCAACTGACCTTATAACATCTCATCAAGGACTGCACAGAAAAACACCGTTACTTTGTTGCTGTTGCGTTCGCATCTTTTGGGATACCCACGTGATCGTCGCTTAGTCATTGCCTAGCAATGAGCGTTGTTTACAGAGCCAGTGCTTAGCAACGGGTCTGCATGCCATAGTAACTTAAAGGATATCCAGAGTGACGGAATGTCTGTATGGCGAGATTATTTTTTGGTATTTTGTGGTTAGCACTGACGTGTGCTGCTGTTCAGCGGCAGAAACGTTTAGTTTCAAAAGTATAGGTGACGAGGAACCTCGTTCTGGGCATAGCACAACAATCCAAAGCGAGTCGTACCTTTTGCGATCAGCGCGAATGACTGGGATTGTGGAAGTTGTGGATGAAGATGTGAGGAAGGAAAATGGTTCCCCTTGAATGAATGTAATTTCTGTGAACGTGTGACCACGGTGAATGCCAGAAGGCCAATGAACATGAGGAAGTGTGCAGGTATGAAGTCCGTGAAATTAATTGCTGTTGGAACCAAACTGTCATTCAGCAACGCGACCGCAGTAGTTCGTGGCTTGTTGAGCACTTACATTAATGTAAGCATCATATCAGTGAGCAGTTGCGAGAGATTGTAGAGTCGTGATTTTACACTGGATGGTGTTCAGAATCCTATTATCTTACAGTAGTGAAGCAACTTGCAGGCAGTGACTGATTCCATTGCCAGGTGGTTCTGTTTGCACTATTACAAAGAAGTACTGTGTGCGTATGTTATTTGCATCGCTGTGTTGAGAGTTCAGTCTAACACGTTCTATCACTAATTTACAGTGCTGTGTTCTATGAAGTATCATTACATTACCTGAGTTATGCATATTATTTCGGCAAGTGACAAAGCCTTCAGTTTTAATTGCATATAGTTATATAAGTACGTAGCAAACATCACTGTATTTTGTGTCTCTGAGTTCAGTTGCTTTGGGAGAAGGTACTGCCCTTTGTGGCAACGTCATTAAGCGACAGTGATGTAGCTTGCGTCGTCCGGAAGAATTTCTTCAGTTTATCGAAATGATGGGTGTAAAGTTCCGAGAAACGTTTTGTTTTGCAGCAGGACGGGTCTCCGCTACACATATCGAATGCCGTTTTGGATGTGCTGAATGAGCATTTTGATGACTGAATGCCGTCCAAGTTGTTTTTCTGAGCAGTTCGCATATGGGCGACCCTAACCTTTATACTTTTAAAGATCTCAATCCCTGCGATTATTCCGTACTGGGTTTTTTGAAAGATACGGCTCACAAAAACAATCTGCCTACAATCGAAGAACTGAAGGAAGACATTTCGGCAACAGTGATCATCGTACATGAGGGAAGTCTGGCTGTGCTTGTGCGGAGTTTCCTTCGTCAGCTACAGGCGGTGATGGACACCATTGATGTATTTGAAAATGTATTTACGTGATTGCCAGCCAAAACTACTGTACCAAGAGATACCAAATACAGCAGTGTTTGCTGTGTAATTAGGCACTGAATGCATTTAAAATAGAAGCATCTTTTTCGAAAACTCGTGCATTTATGCTGTGAAACATAAGGAAAGACGTGTATGGTCTGAATCCAGAAGGAAAACTTTTCAGTTTAGTAACAAAAATATAAACAAGAAACACCAGTTCCATTTCATGCTGTCGATTCTTAAGCAGGTTATTACGAGATAACTCATTGTCATAGTCCTAATGCATTTCTTCTGGGGGAGAGAAATTGTCTTGGATTGGAACTCATTCACGTAACAGCAAAAATAAAATTTTCAGTGTTTGTGTCTTGCAAGAAGAGCACCTTTTGGCTCTTCAGTTCTAGTTTAGGAACAGTGTGGGGTCGAGGGTCTCGGCCAGTGATGCTTGTGGCCACTATTAAGTGCTCATGTGTGTCCACCTTGGCTTCGTTAACATAATTCGCCGTATGAAAATAGGAAAGTCGGGGGGGTTTAGGTCCTGCACGGCCATTGCAACCACCGGGAAAGCGGTGATTGAGGTACTGCGGCGCATGTCGGCTGGTATGTGGAGGCGCTGCGTCGTGCAGGAAGTACGTTCTTAACGTCTTAACAACAGGCCCGACATCTTAGATAAAAGAAACCCGCAGATGCATCCGTCAGCCGTTCCACCAAGAAGAGCTGTCCACTAAACTGACTGTCAGTTACACCACACCACATTAGCGGGAAGTCTGTACTGAAAATTTCTTCCCACCGTTTCTTGCGCTGTATACACCAACTTCGTCAGTGAATAACATGTACCGATGAAGGTGGTTGGGGGTGGGGGGGGGTGCGACTGAGAACGAGTGGCAGCATTCAGCCTCATACCGGCGTCTGCAGGTTCGAGGTACTGATTGTACCGGAGGTGTTGGACTGGACCACGTAGACTAGGGCACGCCGTCCTTAGCAGAGCACCGACTCTGCCTTTGACCATGAGCTTTTCCCCCCCCCCCCTCGATTTCTCGCCCTCTGTGCTTGCTGTTATACTTACAACCCATTACACGCCTTCTTTCGCGCCCTCGTTTCCTTGCCACTTGTACACACTTGCGACTTCATGTTGCATGTATTGCCCTAGCGGCGTAGGGGGGCATGGAGGTATCCCTCCCGCTGCTGCCGCCGTAGTAATGCCGTGGTACAGGGGGGCGTGGAGTCGGCCCGCCTCTGTCACCACTGTAACTCCGCATGTAGGGGCCGTGGAGGTATCCTTCCTCGCCTCCACTAGTTATGTCGTAAACTGGTACTCCTGGTAACGTCGCGCCGTCGGGGGTGTGCAGGTACCCCTCCTTGCCTCCACTGGTTATGCTGTAAGGCGTTAACGCAACCATCCTAGCTTACCCTTAGCTAGGATTCTCCTATATCGGAGTTTCCTTCTGTCATACAAGCTGCCACCATCTATTTTCTGTTCTTTCAATTGTTGGTACTACTCCCTGGCATATAGTCTTAGCTCCTTCTTGACCACTCCGCATATGGTTTACAGGTAGCCACGTAATCCATTAATATTACATTTTATCTTCGGATCTTGGGAGGGCGTTACTATCAAGGCTCCCGTACTCTGCCTGTGTGGCAGGAGCCTATCCCTGCCTATTCTTATCTTCATCTTCGGCTGCCACTGCGGCCTGTGTCAGTTCTGCCCTCGCTCGTCAGGATTACTCGGGATCGGGTGTGGGAGGTGGAATATATATATGAATTACACTCCCGGTACATCCTATCCTATCCTAGCTGTCTATTTACATTAATATATATATACACAATTTACATTATTTACAGGTTACAAAGACGGTCCTTCCGTCGTGACTACATATTCTGTTTCTTCAAGTTCTCCCCCCTCATGGGGTGAAGGCTTCGAGCCTCTCTCTCTCTCTCTCTCTCTGACTTGCTAACGAGGACATGCAAGTCCCCCTCGAGAACATATATAGTTTCCCTGTACATTTCTTATTATACATGATCTATGATTACCGATCTATCGTACGGTCTCGTCTACATAAACTACCCTTAGTTATGTTTGTAACTCAAGTTCCCATATACTATCTTTACTATAACACACTAACCCTAACTTTGATATATATATATATTATGAATCACTGTTGGCCTGCCTAATGTCCTAGGCCTTCACATTAATCTATCATCCTACCCTCGGGGCTCACTGGGTACACTTGAAATTGCACATGCAATATCTCAACACACTGTATCACCAATACTATGGAACAACGTTATTATCACTCGGCATGGCTAATATACGTGAACAAGACTTACTTGACATAGAAGACTGTAGGCCCTTCCGGCGCTTGTTAAACCCATATTGAGCAGCGCCTCCGGCTGACAACTGAATATTCTGTTTAAAATCAGAATTCCAAGTCTCTTGACTTTCCCTCATTTATAGTCTTAATTCGCTGATTCAGCGTGGACGACAAGGGGGTAGATAGCTCCTCCCTTGTGTTCTAATTTCTTAAAGTTAGGCTTTCATTGGGTATTCTATGTGGCTGGGGGTGGACCTCTTGCGTCTTATCGCTGTGTATTTACTCATATGACCATCTCCAGTGGCCTAGTTAGCGGAGCGTCTTGCATACGGTATTACGCATGAATGCTGATTATCGCATTCTTAACCTCATTGCGTGTCCATGTGTTGTCATCTTTGCTCTTTCACTGCAAAACACTTTTCGCAAGTCTCCAGGCACCTAGGTAATGACTTAAATTTTCAATCCCAAATTTGATCCTCAACATTGCAATGCACCATTTGTTCTCGCCATCCACGTTTTGCCTCACAGCACGTTAGTCCCGTTTTATCTCAAATTTAGATGGTCAGTGTTTAATACATCCCTGTCGGGGATTATTCGTCTCGGAAATTCTCTCCGACGTTCCTCAGTAGCTGTCGGGCGTTTTCGCCAGAAAAACCTGTAGAGTGTATGTCTGCCTACTCTCTGTTACTAGATGCAAACGGTATGTGCTACTGTCATTCGGTGTTATACAGAACGCAAACGCAAACTGTACAACCTTCTAGCTGCTACCATGTTGCCGTACGCCCAACGTTCCAGCGTGCGCGTATGAAGTGATTATATCCGTACGTTTCACTTGTCACGCGCTGTTTTCCCCACCACGTAGTTCTGTAAACGTTAGGCGTCGTACTGTTGATATTTTTCATTCAGTCCGAGGTATATCGGAAAGTTCCGGGACTGTTATTGTTAAAACGGCCTTGATGAAAGATGAGAGGGGAGGTCAAGGTCACACTTCCGCAAGCCAATTGCGTCAGTCTGCCACATGACACTGCCCTCTGAACACGCATTGTTTTTACATGAGTGTTTTTTCGACTTCGTGTTTCATTTTGTCTGCGATGGATGGCAAAAGCGAATGTGTCTGCAATAAGTTTTGCGTGAAGCTCGGTAAATTCGCTATCGAGACTCATGAAATGCTTCATGAGACTTTTGGAGAACATTCTTTAAGCCGGATACTGGTTTTTGAATGACATTCACGTTTCAAGGCCGGTCGAGTGTCAGTTGAAGATGCATTTCAGGGCAACCAAGCACCAGAAAAACGACAGAAAATGTTGAAACAGTTCGAGAACTCATCCACGAAGACCATCGCCGAACAGTCCATGGGCTCGCAGACACCGTTGGGATCAATTATGGAGTTTTCCAGGAGATCTCAACAGAATTAGAACTTGCGCCGCATTGCCGCGGAGTTTGTTCCCCAACCCTTGACAAATGATCAAAAACAGCGGCGGTTAAACGTGTGTCTTGAGCTACGATAGAAGGCTAACGAGGACCCAACGTTTACTCATATCTCTATGATCATAACGGGTGACGAATGTTGGATTTACGGTTATCATCTGGAAAGAAAGCAATAGTCGTCGCAGCGGAAGAAGCCACAGTCACTAAGAGCAAACGTTAAGCCAATGGCCGCGCCATAGATCAAGCGGTTAGTCCCTGGCTTCCCACCGCGGCGGCCCGGGTTCGATCCCGGGTCTGGTCAAGTGGGATTTCTGGTGGACGAAGTGGCGCTGGGCAGGTTTTCTCCGAGTACTTCGGTTTCCTCTGCAAATCTTCATTCCACCAATTTCTCCACAATCATCCTCACCTATCTATCATCTGGGACTGGTACAATAGGCCAGAAGTGGTCGCAGTACAAGGGACTGAGTCCCACTTCACTAGCAATAAAAAAACTTTAAGCCAGCATTCTTTTTTTGACCTAATTCTGGAACTTTCCGATAGAACCTCGTTTGGCGTTCAGGATAACCTATGGAATTATGACATAATGTCGTGAAAGATCCTGTAAAACTTTCGTATGTCACGGTCTGTGAATCACTCTTCGCAAGAAGAGGTGCAATGGAAGCGAAGTGGCGTCCGCACATGGAACTCGCATCAGTGTCGTTTCAAGTATTCGTCTTACAGGCAGTTGAAACTATATCGTAACGTCAATTTCTTTGTGGTCGCAGATCCATCGTGTTTCAGTTAGTGAATTGAAATCTGAATTATGAATAATAATGAGATTACATTTTCGTTTAAACTTAATATTTGTATCTCATAAGCAGGGACTTCTCTTAAGCGGAGTTTTTCCTCTTACGGCATTGTGGTGGGAAATTGTGAATAGTGTAGTGACAAAATATGGCATATCGATATGTCTTTACACACAGGATCACGTGACGTTTGGGTGCAAATTTATATGCATTAATTTCTGTAGCGATCTCCACGGTTTTGTATCTGGAGAAAACGGCTCACACAGCGGATAAATACTTTCATTCGTAGGAAACTTTCGACTATAGTCGTTCAAGGAAATGTCTAGTAAATTTGAAGTGCTCGCTGCAACAGACGGTTATGTCACGTAAGGCGATGGAAACATAGTGTCTTCAGCTGTATGAAACAGTATTTGTTGAGTAGCAGTGACACTGATATTCTGGCAAGATGAACTGCAGGCACGTTCTTGTACTGTAGTTCCTGAACCACGTAATGCAAATTTGTCATCGTCGAAACGCGGTTTCACTAATGCTTTAGTGACTGTACATACGGTTGGATCTCATGTGTTAACCATAGTTTTTTTTTTCTGGAGTGGGGTGAGTCTGAGTCCACTTGGTACGTCGGCCCCTAACTGGTCTATTGTACCAGCCCCGGATGAGAGATGATGAGTATGGAGCAGTCGGTGGAATGAGAATTGGAAGGAGAAATCCAGTACTCGAAGAAAACCTGCCCCAGTGCCACTTTGTCTACCGCAAATTCCACATGGCCTGACCTGGGCTGGAACCCGGGCCGCCGCGTTGGGAAGCCAGCGTGTAACCGCTTGAGCTATGGCGCGGCCCTGCACACACACACTTACTCATGGAGTTGAGCCCTTCTGGAGGAGCCACCAATTCTGCAGCTATTCAAGAATTTCCCAGCATTTTATGGAACCCGAAGGTTCATTACCGTGTTCACAAGAGCCCTCAATTGTTCCCTATCCCGAGCCAGATCAATCGAATCCATACCATCCCATCATATCTCTCTAAGATCCATTTTAATATTGCCCACCCACCTACGCCTTGGTCTTCCCAGTGGTCTGTTTCCTTCTGGCTTTCCAGCCAATATCCTATACGCATTCCTCGTCTCCTCCATTCGTGCTACACGGCCTTTATGTTAGCGATAAGTATAATTTTTGGATTCAGGCTCACCAGCCATCTTACCCGTCGAGGATTCGCGTACTGTATTCCCTATGAGTGAGTAACGGGAGACTGGCTCTAGAGATTGGATGGATGAATAAATAGGTAGACAAGTAAGATAATTGGCCGATCTGAACGTGGAAGTTCTTTGGAGGGGGGGGGGTTGTGTCTTGAATAAATGCATTCTCATGCGTACAGCCCTTGATATTGTTTCACTTGCCTTCGTTCTGTTGTTCAGGCTGTAAGTTGACACCTCATGTCAGATAGTGTCAACGAGGGACCGAAACCTTTCTTTGTAACAGGAAGGTAGGAGACGAATTATGCCGTATTCTCGGATATGACGCCGTATAGATCTTGTGTGAACCGGCATTCCTCCGAAACGTCGGTTCACACAAGATGTACACGGCGTCACACCCCAGAAGATAGTATTCTTCATGGTGACCGCCGTGAAAATCTGAGATTTTACAAGGTATGAGGCATTTACGATTTATAGCTGTCGGCATATAAAAGTACCGAAAAGAGCTGTAATTTGAAGTAATTAGATTACCGATAGCTTTGCAGGTTGCGATCTCACACCAGATCATTTTCCAGAACATTAATTTAGCAGGGTCTTCTCCAAAATACGTAACCTACCTAAGTTATTTACACACGAATCCAATGACTAAGGCACCCGATTTTAGTCCAAATATTTTGAACATTTCAGCACGGAACAGGGATTCGTTTCTTAGGGCCGAAATCACTACGTGCTATCACCAGCGAAACATTAAATATTATTATGAATATTTTACCGGTCTTTCGATCTCAAAGGCACCCACGCACGTACGGGTAACGATCCCAGCGTAAATAATTTAAACGAGTTTCCAACTTTTGGCATGACGCCTCCGTTTGGTTGTCATATATTCATATTCACGGCTCTCATTTCTTTATTAAAATAAATTTAACCCCTTGCACTCGCAATTATATTGTTACGCGTACGGGGTTGCGTGACTAATAATTGTGGATTCTAGATTCGATGATTGGATTTATTTGACGTCACTGTTACAGTCGCACTCGGTTATAGTAGTTCACACAATTTCTGTATACTGTCTCATTCTGGTTCTTCTGACTTCACTTCTGAACTGACGGCTTCCCAACAGGCCTCCTTGTATCCCTGCTAGGCGGCTGAGATAGGAATCACCTTGAAGAGTTCCGTTTTTCATATCCGTGGTAACAGTCTGTTTTATAAGTCGTAACTCTGCAACCTACGATTCGTTGCTGTGGTTATCAGTGTTCAACAGTGAAACAGTGAACCATAGTAACTAGAACCGTCGCGTAGCAGTGGGCCCCTATACTTATAGTGCTTGGGAATGCGTTCACCCAGCCGTTGCCTGGCTCAGATTCCGATACTCCCGGTTTTAGGCCACGCGTCACAATATTATTGATCATACGACTAGTCCTTGTATCGTATGCGTATGGGGAATATCGCAAAATACGCGCAAAGATATTCAGTATGATTTTTCATTTGTTATCTGTTGGCGGTAAACGTCGAAATCTCTCTCTCTCTCTCACACACACTTTTTTTATTGCTAGTGGGGTAGGACTAAGTCCCTTGTACTGCGGCCACTTCTGGCCTATTGTACCAGCCCCAGATGATAGGTGAGGGTGATTGTGGAGCAATTGGTGGAATGAAGATTGGCAGGAGAAACCGAAGTACTCGGAGAAAACTTACCTCAGCGCCACTTTGTCCACCGTAACTCCCACTTGACCACACCCCGTGATCGAACCCGGGCCGCCGCGGTGGGAAGCCAGCGACTGACCGCTTGAGCTGTGCCCCCCCCACTTTTTTTTTATTTTTACTCATGGAGGTGAGCCCTTCTGGAGGAGCCACCAATTCTGCAGCTACTCAAGAATTTCCCAGCATTTTATGGAACCCGAAGGTTCATTACCGTGTTCACAAGAGCTCTCCACTTGTCCCTATCCTGAGCCAGATCAATCGAATCCATACCATCCCATCCTATCTCTCTAAGATCCATTTTAATATTGTCCACCCACCTACGCCTTGGTCTTCCCAGTGATCTGTTTCCTTCTGGCTTTCCCACCAATATCCTATACGCATTCCTCGTCTCCATTCGTGCTACATTCCCAACCCACCTCATGCTCCTTGACTTGATCATTCTAATTATACTTGGAGAAGAGTACAAGTTATGAAGCCCATTTTCTTTAGCTTAGGTCGTTTATCCAAGGAATCCGTCCAGGTCCGAGGCTTTGTGTTAATTTTCGTAACGGTGAGTAGTTATTAGCCCCACCCCGACCCCCAAGCTGGAGGACCACCTCTTGTCGGCTGTCCGCGACTGCTTATTCAGTATATTCGCAGCTTCCCTCCAAAACTGGAGGTCGTCTCCTCCATTCGCAACCTGAGGATGTGCCATGCCGTGGTGACAAGGGACCCACCTAACATAGACATAAACGTATATACTTCTAGGGCTCCCTAGTGTGCCTTAGTTTCCATCAAAAAGAGGACGAAAGTGACTTTTTAAGGGGGTTGCAGTGCTCCCTGACAACGTGAAAACGTACTTCTTTTGGCTTATTTTGGACTTCACCCATCGTCCGGTATATAAAAGACAAAAAACCACGACGTTTCGGAGACTGGATCTGTCTCCGTCTTCAGGTGGATAGGGAAGGTTTAACCTACTCAGTTGGGCCCCTTAGAAAGAGCTAGTCTCAATCACCGGACAAACCTTGATCTGTAGAAACAACGTGTGAACAACCGACAACCGGTTCCATCAGTGGGAGGAAAGAATAAAATCGCAGTAAAAACATGATAGAAAATTTGTGCCAAACATGCACTTGTCAACAATGTAAAGAAACAGAAGTATGGGTTATATTCCATGAATTCAGTTAAAAACGAAAGTAAAAACTGGATAAAGCATGCCTGATCTGCATGGATAAAGAATCGTGCCACCATGGCGACTTCCGGGAATCAGACTAATCCCCGGAAGAAAACTTGCAGTAGTAGTGGAACCACTAATATTCATAAAATTACATTTTTAGTTTGTTAACCACGTCGTGGTTTTTTGTCTTTTATATACCGGACGATGGGTGAAGTCCAAAATAAGCCAAAAGAAGTACAGTATACACCATCGTCAGAATCCTTTCGAGTCTAACCAAACGTGAAAACGGTTTATTCATCCCCCAAAAATAAAATCTGTGTCAACCCAATTAACGCTGTAGTAATAAATAATGGATAATGAAATGTTGTTCAGTAAAGTTTTATATTTTAAAACGAATTAATTTGTATGGGTGTCTCAGCGCCGCGGCAAAATACGTGTATGTGAGTAAAATCAAAATTTTAAAATGAAAGTGCTCCTCGGCTCTTTTCATTTGGCGAAGAGTAATGCCGGCAAAATATCGAAACCAGACCGTCCAGTTTTTGTATTTTCGGATTAAGCATTCTGGCTTGTGCTAATTCAGTAGATTACTGAATCAAGGAAAGAACTGAGCATTTCATCTTAATTTGACTTTAAACCCTGATTCTCTTCAGATGTGCGTCACGCTTCCCTGTGGCATGCGCCACAGTTTGGGAACCGCTGATTTGAACCTCTAACGAAGGCACCACGTATATTAAAACGATTTTTTATTGTCCTTGACCGTTGTGAGTAAGTTCCGAAAGTTGAACAAAAAGCGTCCTTATTGTAATAGGCAGCTTTTGCTTGAATTTTTACTCTGCACTTAGTACACGTATATGTGCCCAGGTATGCCACTGTTTGGCTTGCTCACATCGCTGTTCGAATGTAATGAAAGAGAGAGATGTACATACAGGATGGAAGGGGGCCGCAGCACATTGACTTTGCGGAAAGGTGGTCGTTCGCCGCGGCAAATAGTCCGCTGAGGGAAGCCTTCCTGGCTTGCCCGGCCAAGCCACCGCAGGCCGTCCGGCCGGGCGCGCTTGGTGTGCGTCCGACTGTCGTGACCCCCTCGCTAGCTCGCCTGTCGTGTGCTTGGTGTGAATGCAGAGCCTGGGGTTGCAAGGGGGCTGAGGGGAAGTGGCAGAGAAGTCATTACGGGTCGCGCATCATGATCAAGCCGCTTCACTTTCCCTCCCTGTTGCTGTTTAGGGGTACACTCGTATAAAAAGAATAATCCGGCTACTCTAGGAAACAAAAGCCTCATCATAATGAACGATTTAATTCGTTTGAAGATTATCCGAGGCGTAACGCGAAGTCAGATCGTAGTGCTGCGAATTCTGTACTACTGTGGCACGTGGTGACCGCCACTGACCCTTGCCAGCAGTCGAGTGAAGGAAGGGCAGGTTTGCGCATTGTAGTAGCTAGAAGCGACTTCCAGTTGTCGCATGGAGAATAGTTGCAAAGTTACAGCCACGTTACTGTATCAACAGTATTTTGTATCACATTCATTAGTCCTTCGATTTCAGAGTTGCTGTTAGTGGACAGCCGACTTGACGGTACATACAGTATTCATATCCCGCAACGCGTTTCGGTCGATATTCTGCATGTGTCCGTGTAAGCTAAGCAGAAGCGTCATGGACTGACCTATGGAGGCTTATTAGGCACTGATAGTTTTGTCCATCCTTGAAATTATTTTTTTAAAACATGGAAGGCATATTCACGCGGGACTTAGCATTTCTCGTATCACTGATTACTTTGCCTGTGGATAGATTGTCAAGAAGAACCTTGTCCATAATTTACGTACTACTGAGTATTTTCTTTGAGTTATTTTACGGCAGTTCCAGTATCGCAGGCAGTAAAACATCATATGGTGAGATGGATGATGAACAGTAAGTTGGAAAGGATCTGAAAGGAAGCGATCTTGACCTACATGAGGTAATGTCCCGTCGTTTTTTGGAGGAACCGAGGAAACCCGGTAATTACCTCAAGATGGCCGGTGTCCCCTTCGAGATTCGAACCAAGCACATCCGAATTCGTTTCTGCTAGACCAGTTTGTACGTTGCTTTGATATCAGCAACAGTTAAGATAAAAGTAAAGTTGTTTCATGCCGGTCAATGTAGCCGAGCGGTCTAAGGCACGTACTGTCTTCGCTCGCTTGGAAACCGGGATCGTCGGTTCGAATTCCACTCAGGGCATGGATGTTTAGTTTGTGTGTGTGCGTTTTTCTGTGTTTGTGTACAGGTAGAGGCCTTGCGATGAGCTGATCACCCGCCCAAGGAGTCCTACCGAATGTGTAAGATCTAGAAAAACCGAAGTGAACTTTCCGTTTTAATCTTTCAGACTCACTTAATTAGTCTAAGCTGTACACTGTTTGTCGGTATGTCGTTTCCATGTAAACCAGATGCAAAACTAATCTAAGGTAGTTACCGTAAGTCCAGAAGATGACAGGAGTAACCTGCATATTTTCAGTCGGTATTACAGTGTCGTCGAGCCGGGATAGTGTAGTCGATATAGCGACTAGCTACGGCCTGGACGACCGAGGGGTCCGATGTCGGTTCTGGGTAGGGCCAAGAATTTTCTCTTCTCCACGTCGTCCAGATGGGGTCTGGGGTTCACCCAACCTCCTATACAGTGGGCCCCGGGGGCTCTTTCCCAGGGGTAAAGCGGCCGGGGCGTAAAGCTGACCACTCACCTCCAGCTAGTGTCGAGGTCAAGAAAATGTTTATCTATACAGCCACTCCTCCATACGCCTTCGTCGTGTACTGCTTAAGTAGTTAAGCACAGTTAACAACTTTACCTTTTATCGACCGTCACAACACAACAAACAGAAAAAATCAAGGACAGCGCCCAGCTATGGTTTCGCTATATGTTTCAGCCACTAACGGCCATCATCAGGCAAACACATATTAACAAACATATACCACTGAACTGCATTACATTAGATTGGATAGAGTGTTATTAATCATTTAAAATACTTTGCGTAAAAATACAATAAGTCAGATTATATAGAAACTAAAAGTTATTGTATAAAACAAGATAAAACTTAATTGATGTTACTCAACATCAAATCAGTCGTTGATTTTTTACTTTTCGTACGTTTCTATGGACCAATTGGAAGTTCGATATTTCTTTTATATAAGAATGTATAAGAGGCCCATGATGTTGCAAATTAATTAATTGTATAGTCGGTGCCTCATCTTATGAAGAATTGTCCGTACTGTGTGGAAAGTAAACAACGACTCATGGAAGGGCTGTTTGTGGAGACTGTAGCTGGAGATGCAATGCACAGAATTCAGCATTTAATTCCGTTATATTTATCTTAATATCTTTTTATTTTGCATTATTTTTATTTTCCATCATTCTACTCTTATTTTTATTTGCTTAGCTGCTATTATTTTTTTATGGAGACATGCCTAGGCACTTTCAGTAAATTTCTCACAAAAGCATCGTCATATTAAAATACTGCCAGTCACCAGAAATTTGTTTAGAACATTCTTGATTTGTTGTTTACTGACATTAACATGAAGATGCAAGCAGGTTTTAAAATAAATTTTGTAATTTAAATCTTTTACGAAACTAAAAAGTTCATTACCATGTTTACAACGGCTCACGTCTAGCCCCTTTCCTGAGCCAGATGAATTCATTCATGTTCTCATAGCATATCTTTTAATATTCGTTTTAATATTATCTGTTCAGTTACGCTTATATCTCTTCATTTCATGTCTTCCCACTAGCACACACTATATACTGCATTTCTCGTCTCTGACATCCACCCTACATGCTTCACCTATCTCATTCTTCTCTGTTTTTTCAACATACTTTGGTGAAGAGCGAAAGAATGATAACAATGACATGCCACAAGCTTATTTTTGTGAAAGCAATTCAGCAGCTCCACCACATGGAGCGCGACCCTTCTTCTTTCCTGAATCAAAATAATCACTTGAACGCGAATCACTAAACAGGTTTGTGAGACAAGTTACCTGAGGTAGATGCTTCTGTCCTCTGCTATTTTTCTGAGTGGCGTGTCACTGTGTTACACTGCGGAACTCGTAAAATCAAATTGCGTCAAAGAGTATTGGTTAACTGCTGAGGAAATCCCCATGAAATTTGTTTCAAGATCATTTCACTATCTGGGAATGAAGAGAAAAAGCAGTGAAAACCTGATGAAATATGGCTTGTTACTGCCTAACCACAGGCCCTTCATGTTGCTTTTTCTTTAGTGTTCCTGTACCTCCCTGAAATTGACAATTCATTTCCTTAAACCAGATTGTTCATATTTACATGACTTCGTTTATAGCTGTTGCTTCTAAGGATTGTCCGATATAACTGCCGTACATGCATACTTCGGAAGTAGGTCCATTGCCCCTCCCGTCTGTAGGCCTCTGTATTGTATTCACTCGGGGATTTTGGTTTGAAGTTTTCGTTTTACGTGGCTTCCGATTAACGCAAGGAAATATTAGGATGCCGTTTAACTGCAATATAATTTGTTCCTGTCTCTGTCCCCCTTGATAGCTGAACGGATGCAGAATATTGTTCGTTTGTGCAAATTGATAAGCAAGGCATCGTAGATCATTCCTTTTGATTCCAAGGTCTCTTCCAAAGATGAAATGTTTCAAGTAGTTACTATAGGATTCTGACGATGGTGTATAACACACTGATATATTGGGTTTTTGGACTTTATCCATCGTCCTGGTTTTTAAGATAAATAAAAACACGACGTTTCGGAAACTGGATCTGTTTCCGTCCTCAGGTGAAGGAAAACACCTATTCTGTTGGGCCCGTTAGAAAGAGCTAGCTAGCTAGCTAGGTCCAGTGATTGAGGCTAGCTCTTTCTAACGGACCCAACAGAATAGGTGTTTTCCTTCACCTGAGGACGGAAACAGATCCAGTTTCCGAAGTCGTGTTTCTATTTGTTATCTTAAAAACCAGGACGATGGATAAAGTCCAAAAACCCAATATATCAATGAAATGTTTCGTTCCCATCAATAGTCCAATCCCTTACGATGGTCGCATAGTCGCCCAGAATTTTGTTTCTTCTCAGTAGCATATCCCCTCCCATCGTCCTAAGCGTCGCTTTCGAAACACTGTATACTTGACATTGCATTTAAACCCAGGTCATCATTAGTACACACATGTGGGACCTCTCAGCAGTTCCGTACTTTTGTTGAGACACGATCTAAAAAGCAGACCTTCCTTGAACTGTGTGTAACCAGGCATATTGTTGTTTTTGTCTTTAAAATGATTAAAATATTTTTATATGTTTTCTCAAATCCGTCTACCAGAAATCGTGGTTCGGTGAGAATGGGTAACGAACCGTTCTAGCGTACAACAAAATAGGGGGGGGGCTCCTATATTATTGTGGCAGTCATCAAAGTCACAATTCCCGCCGAATTCAGCGGTCTTTCCATGTGGTTTTGAAATAATGCGGACCTGCAGACTGTCCAATTAATTGTGATGATTTAATTAAGGTAAATTGTGTACCGTGCTGGTTCAGTAGAGGCCTGCGTTCACATCATTACATATTGTATGTAGTTTCATGTTTTCCATGAAATGTCCCCATACGTCTTTATTCCATATCCTTCTGTCTGATATGCACTTTATTGGCTGTGACATTCAGGCATTGGCAGTGTTCGTTAGTATTTATGAACACGTACAGGTACTGAGGTCTTGCAGTACATTAGGCTACAATCCAAGGATTTGTCAGATAAATTTTAGTAAGCCATGGAATAATTGCACAAGTATCGAGATCTATGTAGCAAATAACATCGTGTCCTTACACCTCCTTTTTGTTATACAGAGATAAGACAGATACGTAGTGTTGTGATCTTAGAATCTGAAATCCCTCACAAAATTTGACGAATGTACACGTTTTCACCACCCATGGGTATGCAAAGTTGATTTTGGAATGCATTATGTGTATGTACAAATGTGTATGTATGTAGCGCCTGACGAGTTTGACGGATTTTATTCGTATGCGGCCGTTATAATTTTGTCCATCGTAGGTCGATGCCCTGTGAATATGAACACTCTGGCTCCGAAAGGAGACCCTTTACGCAGGCCGTCCACACACAGAATTGTCATTTTCTGGAAATGAATTTCAGCGATTCTAATTGAATGTCGGTAGTGTATGGGAAACATTTTTTCCTTTGGCACTACAGCCTCAGTGGGCCTAGGCCTACCTCCATGAACTTCTCCGTTCACTTCGTTTGTTTTTCTAGATGTTACACATTCGGTAGGACTCCTTGGGCGGGTGATCAGATCGTCGCAAGGCCTCTACCTGTACACAAACACAGAGAAACGGACACACACAAACTAAACATCCATGCCCTGAATGGGTTCGAACCCACGGCCTCGGTTTCCAAGCGAGCGAAGACACTACATGCCTTAGACCGCCCGGCTACTGTGACCGGCATGGGAAACGTTACCCAATATAAAACTACATAGGTTGTATCTTCGGTAATTTATGGTATGCCCACTTCCGGCCCAAACGCGAAATGCCAATTGAAAACAGTATTATGTTGGTCATCTGTAGAGATATTCGACTCGAATAGTGTCATGTAAGACAGAATATACAAGACGCAAACGGATTAATTAGAATAGAAGGCTGTGATCCTTCAGGCGTATAGGAGAAAGTATGAGCAATGTCTTTGCTCCGATTTTTTTTCTTAGTAGGACAGAGACACTTGGCTATATCTCAGTGTATACTTTTACACTCCAAGTACGACAGATCTGCCAGAAATTTACAGTGTAGAGTAGGCTCTTAGACTCTTCTGTTATACGTGTACCCATAGTACGAATTTTGCATGGCCTATTATCTTAACGTGACCAACAGCACAAAGACACTTGCCACTTACTTCTTAGCTTATATAATCAACAGCAGTACTAAGTTGTGACTCTTTGCTGCCCGCGACTGTCATGTTTTGACATTAGTTCATAGCGGCCTCCGTAGTCTAGGGGCAACGTTCCCACCTCATGACTCAAGGTACGCTGGTTCAAACCCGGCGGAGGTCGTGGAATTTTTAAGGTCGGAAAAATTCAGGGAACAAGTCCTCCCGGAGGAACTTTAAGCCGTGGGTCCCGTGTCGTAGATTTACGGCACGTAAAAGACTCTCATGTCTCTAGGAGACCTCTGAGCAAAATTAGGCAAAAAGTTTCCCGCCCAAGTAGTTTCCAATGCCTCCGGTAGATGGGGAAGTTATCGGGTACCAATGTCAGTAGAGGGCCGACCTCGCTGGCAGAAAGGGAAGAATTATCGGGTACCACTGCCAGTAGAGGGCCGACATCGGTGGCAGAAAGGGGAGATAGCGGGCACCAGTATCGGTAGGGTATGGCGACAGTAGAAATTAAAGGGGGACGTACAATAGACTATAAGTCGCGGTGCATGGGGAAACCCACCCCCTCTATACTGAATAACCGAATAACTGACATTAGTTCATGTAGTTTCCAGATGCCCACGTTTCTAGCTATTCGTGAGTTTTGATATTTTATAGCGCTTAGCAACATTGTTGCAAACGCGGCAGAAATCTGCCCCTTGGGCGGACTTCGTTGATTTTGTCTTATTTCAGGTGGCTTTTCCAGAATAGTTCCAAAGGTTTACTTTGAATTTTTGCAATCCTATAATTACACAGAGCCTGCTGAATGGGCGTTTACATTTAATGCTAAACGATAATTAGTCATTAGTTAATTTGTGATATGAGGACGCCAAAGCTGCGGGTTCGATGACCAGATTCGATTCTTGGTAGGGACAAGAGATTTTGTTCTACTCCACAGCGTCCATACTGGCTCTGGAACCCACCCAGCTTCCTGTACGATGTGTACCGGTGGCTCTCCTCCCGTGGCAAACGTATGGGGCGTGAAGCTGACCACTCACCTCCATCTGGTGGAGCTATATCTCCACTCTCATAGACATCTTCATGGCGTTGTGCATAATTAACAACGCACAAGAATTTACCTTGGTGGTTTACAGTACTCGATGAACATCTTTGTCAAGTGGATTGCTCACAAAACGAGTCAGCCACGATGCCGAATACAGAAGCGGAAGTATTGAAGGCATAGTTCCACTTCTATTCTTTTGTACTCGACCGTTACCCACATACCACCAGTTCGTGGTGCTGGTAGGAACATGCAGAGTATGGGTACCCAACAGTGTCATGATAACGAATAATAATACTGTGCTGATCATCTGACAGTAATGAAGTTCCACCCATTTACCGGCGAAGAAACCTTAGTTACGTAAACGAATGTAGAAACGTCCACATTGCCTCTTCGGCCGCCTGGCTGCTCTCCCTTTTCACGGGAGAGGAATCCGAGCGCAGCTTGTCAGAACCCTTACAAATAGATCAGGTGTTAATAACTTAATGCATGTGAACTGTGGCCAGATTATGGATGGGTTATAACTCAGTAACATATTTTATGTAGAAGGCCTTCTCTTCGCATCAAGGTAAATCGAAATGTTCATTCTATATATTTTTGAAAGTGAAGTTATGTGCAACGCCTGCTTGTTCCGCATTTGACAGGCGAGTTCAGTGCCATTTGTGCATGTCCACTTGAACCCATACTTCTACCTTTTGAGATGTGTAGATGTTTTTATCACATGACACCTGTGTTTGTGTTTATTGTTTACATGTCCAAAAGATGTCGCAACTTGTAGTTACCTCCACCTATTAACTTTTTCGCGGAGAGACCGCTATAATCGAATAAGATGTTTATAAGAATGTGCTGCAGAGGGCCGGATGGGCATTGCCTAGGCCTCTTTTTTTATATATATTTTTTTCCCTTGGCACTACAGCCCCAGTGGGCCTAGGGCTACCTCCATCAACTTCTCCATTCACTTCGGTTTTTCTAAATCTTAGACATACGGTAGGACTCCTTGGGCGGGTGATCAGCTCGTCGCAAGGCCTCTTCCTGTACACAAACACAGAAAAACGCACACAAACATCCATGCCCTGAGTGGGATTCGAACCAACGATCCCGGCTTCAGAGCGAGCGAAGACAGTGCACGCCTTAGACCGCTCGGCTACCGTTGCCGGCTTTTTTTGTATTTACAGTTATTTTATCACAATAATAAAAAATCTCTTAAATCTTGGATAGATTTATTCAGTAGCGAATATGTTGAAATGCTACGTAGATCTGTCCTGGAAACTTTAAAGAATATTCATAGTTAATCTGTAATTCAAGTGCACTGTTCTGTTCTCGTCTCGTCGTCTGTTTTCGTTTAGCAGGATTCAGCAGTTAGCGAAACCATAGTGTTATTTTGGAACGAATGTAATGAGGCCTCATGTAGGATCGAGGTACGAACTCGTTTTCCTTGTTACTTCTGGTAACCTGTCTTTCCATTTGTCTTAACATTAATTTCCCCTTCCACGGTTTCGTCAGTCGAACGCGACCACCTATCCCGGGAACAATAGGGTTCCCAGCAATGCATATTGGATGCCTAGAAGGCATCTCAGAACTGTACTCTTATTAATCAATCAGCAGATCCCGAGTGGAGCGGGTTGCTATGGAGACCATGCTACAAAGCGGCACAGTGAGGATGGCATATACTGTGTGGCCATGTCTTCGACGCTGGTGTCTCCCACACTGAATATGCGCCGAACCTATGAAGCCACGACTGTTCCGAGAACGCAGTATACCTGAAGCTTGTCCTAACTCCAAAATTGATGAGAGATTAAGTTTTACCGTACAAGCCTCATGTTGAACCGATCTTGAATGTAAACCTCAATGATATGACGTGTCCGATTTGCTTATGTTTGTGACATCGGTAAATTGCGTAATATCCGATTTAAAGATATGCAATTATAATTGTCTTTACATACGTCGATACATCAGATCACTTGTATAATATTGTGACATAACGCCTGAAAGCACGGAATAGTGGAGCCAGAGCGGAAGTCCATTGATAAGCAACGGTTCGGTAGGCACGTGTCCGTGACAACAGTCAGACAATAGACATTCTCCGTGGTTAACGATAGACTGTAAGGAGAAGAAGGATTCATATTCCGTGTGGAGGCTGGATCGCATATCTTCACCGTAGTCCCGAGAGTCATAGGAAGCGACGAAGAAGGAAGTCTCAAATCTTAGGCGATAAAATATGACAGCAAGTCTCACGGGACACGGACCTGAGAATGACTGCGCTGGCGAGGACCAACAGTAGTTATAAAGGACAGACCTTTTCTCTCGTCAGAGAGAGCTCCCCACAGCAAGAAACCTCCAGCTGTCTGACAGTAATAAAAAATCTTGTCGTAAGCCCAGATGGGTGCTTTGTTCCAAGACAGACTGGCCGACTGACCGTCGGTCGTAACATAAGACTCAGACTGAGAACGATTCATTCATTCAAAAGTTGAAGTTGAGTGTTTAACTGTGGAGTGCTAACCAGCGGACAACGGAAGCTGAAGAAGTGACGAAGTCAGTCACGCAGAAGACAGTTAAGGAATAGAGCAAGTCTAAGTCAGTAATTGTTAGCTGTTGTGATTGGTTGTAATTGTAAAGAAGTGCCAGTAAATCCAATCATCCAGTCCAGAACCCGTTATTAGTCACGCAAACCCCTCACGCCTGACAGTATATAACAGTATAATGATATTTATTGTTATAGTACCACGACAAGCTCCAGTTCCATAGATCACCTTCATGCAGTCATAGTTTACAAATAAACTTTAAAATTACGGAAGTGGTAATGGTATTAAAATTTGTTGGCCGTTGGACCCAATTTTACATTGCTGTTATTAGCACGACATTGGTTCTTAATGTTATATACAGTTACAATTTTAAAAAATTAAGATGACTATTATATATATATATATTGCTATTTACGTATGCCGTTGTATGCACTTATATGTATATCGGTTGCATGAGATGTTCCTGTGTTGCTGGTTGGATCCCTGTGCAATGTTGTCGATACTGTAGGATACTGGTTGAAAGTGATGATGTGTTGTGTTTTGTTATCCTGGCGTTCCTGGTGTTCCTGCTTATAATGGTTTTATGCAGTGTGTAGTTAGGCAGTTTTAAGATGGATCATTATTAAGTATATTCCTCTTCCTGGCGACCGCCCCTGTGGCCTAGTGGTCATAGTTCCTGGCTACAGATCCGGAGGTCCCGGGCTCGATTTCCGGCGCTACCAGATTTTCTGAGAAGTAGTGGACCTGGAACGGAGTTCACCCAGCCTCCTGAGGATAATTGAGGAGCCACTTGAATTGATAAGTAGGGGTTCCGGTCTAGAAAACCGAAATTAATGGTCGTTGGGATTTGTTGCGCTGGTCACGTGACACCGTCTATCCGCTAAGTTGGCAGTAACTTCGCCGACAAGCGGCGGTCGCTCTGTCGGCATAGTTCGATTGCAGACTAAAGCCACGGAGATTTCCTCTTCTTGGATGACCCTTATTGTGATGTACGAGTATCATTTTTGTTTTTGCTATGTACTGGTATGTATTCTTGGTAATGTGTCAGGCGTGTAACTGGTATGGATGCTGCGAGGTCACAGCTTCACACTTGTTTACGCGGCCCACAGTGCAGTAGTTTGTTATTTCAGACGTTTCAGAAAGGACAGAATACAAATTTTGGAACCATACTCTTAATAGAAGCAGATTTGATTGTTAGCATGAGAATTATTATTTGAGAAACCGACATTTACAATATATGAAGTCTGTTGCGTGTTATGTTTCAGTTTTGTTGTGAAATGCCGCAAACAAAGTTAATGTGTTGTAAGCAACTGAAAGTGCAGTCGGAGGAACCGACTCCATGTCACTCTTTGTGCTTCATTTTCTGAAAGAAGCCTCTCTCTGTTCTCACTCAGGGCCGCTAGCAATTGACATTAGAATGCGAAGATGGTTTCCCACCATCGCTTTTAGCATACGGCAATCGTTCTGTAATGGTTTGTCTGTGGTTCCTGTCAGGTGTGTCTGATGTACCCAGTGTTGCGGCCCAGAAGTGATTGGTTGTCATACTGGTGGGTAGGTCATATTTTTCTGTTTTAAAATTAGTTTGGGATGGAACCCAAGACCATTGTAATGCAAAGTTATTACTCTCTGGCAGTCAGGTTTTTTGTAGGAAAATGATTTAATGTTTTATTTGGTCGCCAAGTTATGCGGTTGTTGGAAACCAGCCATTGATCTTGTTCAAGAATCGGTCAGTTCTTAATCACATAGTTGGAACCACTTATTTGAAGGTTTGTATTACTGTACATGAGATTNCCCCCCCCCCTTCAGGTTAATCGGATCGTTTGTCCACTACATCACTACTGCAGTTCGTTGGTCTGCTTGGTGTATTTGGAAACATATAAATTTCGGACAGTTTTATATACTTTGTGATTTGTTATCACCAGAGAAGGCTGGTTCCTTCGTCAGATAGAACTGAGAATGGCCGTATCTCACTACCGGAATATTATCAATGTGAGACTGTTAACGTTGTGTTTGTGTAAACTGTGAGACGTTTGATAGTGGAAATATTCAGTTAGTCTAACTTGTACTCTTCTCCAAGTATAATTAGAATTATCAAGTCAAGGAGGATGAGGTGGGCAGGTCATGTAGCACGAATGGGGGAGACGAGGAATGCGTATAGGATATTGGTGGGAAAGCCAGACGGAAAGAGACCACAGGGAATACCAAGGCGAAGGGGGGTGGAAAATATTAGAATGGATCTTAGAGAGATAGGATGGGATGGTATGGATTGGATAAATCTGGCTCAGGATAGGGACCAGTGGAGCACTCTTGTGAACACGGTGATGAACCTTCGGGTTCCATAAAATGCTGGGAAGTTCTTGAGTAGCTGCAGAATTGGCGGCTTCTCAAGAAGGGCTCAGCTCCATGAGTAAGTAAGTCTGTAGACCGGCAGTAGTCCTGTTTTGTTCTGAGACAACTACCTAAATTGGAAAGTCTCTCATGGTTTGTCAGTATTTTGCCGAAATTTCGTCTGTTGCCATACATAACCAAGATTATTTTACATAGAGATAACGTCGAAACAGGCTTTGGCGCGAAGGCCCCAGTGGCTTTTCCCAGTGTTCCCCAGGTTCGCTGTTCTAAAACACCTTCATTAGAAGTTTTAGTAGACCAGCGATATTCGGTGATAGAACTCGAATATTTACTATTGCAGTAACTGTGATTGAAGGCCGCGCCATAGCTCAAGCGGTTAGTCGCTGGCTTCCCACCGCGGCGGTCCGGGTTCGATCCCGGGTCTGGTCAAGTGGGATTTGTGGTGGACAAAGTGGCGCTGGGGCAGGTTTTCTCCGAGTACTTCGGTTTCCCCTGCCAATCTTCATTCCACCAATTGCTCCACAATCACCCTCACCTATCATCTGGGGCTGGTACAATAGACCAGAAGTGGCCGCTTTACAAGGGACTTAGTCCCACCCCACTAGCAATAAAAAAAACTGTGATTGAAGACGAACGCTAAAATATTTTTGATACAGGAAATAAAATCCGTATATCCACTTTGTCACGAAATGTAGGCACGTTTTGGGAAAATGAGAAATACGCACATTTTGGTCGTGAAACTTCAAGCCAAGCGACCCGTGTGTAGGTGCGAGGTTAACGCTGAAATTGGTCTTCGAAAGAATAGGATATGAGTGCGTGGATTGGATTTAACTTGGCCACGATATTATCCGGAGCACGCGGCAGCGTATTTGGTTGAAGCACTATGCTACGAGCCGAAGTTGGCGGGTTCGATTCCCATTGAGGTCATTGGATTTTTGAGTTGATCTAAACCTTCCAGCCACACTCTGACCCAGGGATTGACGCAGCCTCTAACAGAAGTGAGTACTAGGAATCTTCCTGGGGCTAAAGGGCGGTGGGGGCGTTCACACCCTCACGGCCATCTGCTAGCCAATTTTCTAGAAAATGTGGGAGACTCGACGTCTCACAACCCCCAGGGCCTCCACGGCGCTTTTTTTTTACGATATTATCCAACGCCAGACGTATTGTGAATATAAGTGATTTACTTTCGGGTTCCATAAAAGCAGGCAGTTTATTGGCCAGCTACATAACTGTAAGCTTTTCAAGTAAGACTTTATGCCATGGAATACAATATTTCGCATTTTAAATTTACGCGTACGTCATATGAAGGTAAGCGCGTTCGCTGTCGAAGCAACCAAGTGTACGATGCCCTCGCCTATGTCACCAGTTACACATTCGTTCATTAATTCTAGATTTGTGTAGTATTTTGACAGAAATCCAAAGAATTGAACAGGTCTTTAATTAAATGTTGCTTGTATTAATGTCTTTATGGGATCAGTCTGAGTTCTGTCTCTCACATACTCGCGCGTGTCCGGCAAGTGAGCCATACTGCCCTGTAGCGGTGATGGGATGGGGAGATTGGCTGGTACTTGTTCTACTCTTGCGTGTTACGTTAAGAGTGTTGTAATATCCCGAAGCATACACGACCCTTGGTTTTTGCAGAATGCCCTTGCTGCATGCAAATACATTTGGTTGACGAAATATTTACTAACGATAGACCTTATCATGTTATAACGCTAGATTTAATGGTTGCTGTTTTCCAGTTTCTTCGTCAGTTATTGGTGTTTTCATTAGTTAAAGGTGCGATTAGAAATGCCGAGGGCGCTGTGTATTGTGGCCTTCATTTCGGAGGAGGTCATATCGCTGCCGATCACTTGGGTTTAATTTTCTATTTCTTTTTCTCCCTTTACTCCTTGCGTCGAATATTACCTCTGCGTTAGTGGCTATCTCGAAATATGCGGGCCCTGTGGTGCAGGCTTAGCGCTAGGCTTCCCATACGCATTGTAGTAAGAAAGTAGTTTTGTAAGAATGGCATCATGACTGTTTATGGTAAGCCACTTCCCTGGCAGACGGATTCAGAAACCAATGAGAGACGACCGGTTTTGTACAGGGAGGTCTGAAATATTTGCTAATGTATATTCTATATTCTTTAATTGTTAGCCCATGTATACTCGTAGTTTTGAAAGCGACAAAACTGCACTCATTTCGTTTGTGACGTTTCTTAAATTCCACGTTTCTGTGTTACAGTTTAGAATGATCGACTGGACAGTACAACATTGTGTTCTTTGTAGTTTTTTCTTGGGGTGACATATTTCTCAGTAATCATGATGGATTTATAAATTAGCAACCAAAGCACGTTGTACGAAGAAGAATTGAATAGTCAATTGGGTGGAGTTGTTACGGAGAAAATGTTGGAGCTGAACATGCAAAAATGACGGTGGAGTGTTTCTTGGGGATTAGGGCTGAGCAGCTACATAGAGTGACAGAAAAGAGAGACTTAGGAAATCCAGAAACTGTTATTATTCATGTAGGTACCAGTGACTTGAGAGCAACGAAAAATCTTGATTTTGTAATGCGAGAGGTGTATACGCTGGTGGCTACAGCAAAGAGTAGATTCCCGAACTGCAGACTTGTCCTGAGCAGGGTGTTACGACGTAGAGATGTGTCATGGCGGCGTATTGGAGCTCTAAATGATAGATTCGACTGGATAGCAAACGCCTTCGGTAGAGATGGACTACATCTGAATGGAAGAGGGAGGAGTTGACTTTGACACCTGCAAGGTAGAGTTATTGGACTGGGTAGCGGTGGCCCAAAAGGGCGGAAGGAGTGACTGGTGGATGGAATTATCAGAAATCAGGAATTCGCGGCATTCACGGACAGAAGAACTGACGATTTTGTATGAAGAATGTGGATTAGGGAAGAGTGAGTTTGTGAGTGGCGACGCTGTAGCTAGGACGGGGGTTCAATCTGTAATAGGTGAACCTACATACTGGAGTAAAGATAAGTCGCAAGCGGCCTCCGTAGGCTAGGGGTAACGTTCCCACCTCGTGACTCAAGATACGCGGGTTCAAACCCGGCGGAGGTCGTGGAATTTTTAAGGGCGGAAAAATTTAGGGAACAAGTCCTCCGGGAGGGACTTTAAGCCGTGGGTCCCGTGTCGTAGCTTTACGGCACGTAAAAGAACCTCATGTCCCAAGGGGACCTCTGAGCCAAATTCAGGACATTCCCGCCCAACAGTAGTCTCTAACGCGTCTGGTAGATGGGGGAAGCATGGAGATACCGCTGAGCAAGTAGAGGGCGAACTCGCTGGCTGAGTCGGGACTGATGGCACGCACCAGTACCAGTAGGTTATAGAGACTGGTAGAATATCACAGGGGGGCGCACAATGGACCTATATCTGGTCTAAGTGAATGGGGAAACCCACCCTCTCCAATAACAACAACAGGAAGAACAAGAACAACAACAACAACAACAACAAAAGCAAGTCGCAAGTTGTGCTGTAGATTAACTGTAGGAGTATTTATAATAAAGCTGTAGAATTCTGGAATGTAGTGGACACCTACAATCCTGATGTTATAGGCAAGGAATCATGGCTAAAAAGAAGATATTAACTGTGCTGAAGTCTTCAGAAGAGACAGGGTTGCCCGTGGTGGTGGTGGTGGGGGAATTTTTAGCAATGTTAAACGTTGCATTTACCTGTAGGGAGTTGTGGACAGATGAGGAAGCAGAGATAATCGCAGTCGAAGTGAAAGGAATGGATCCAAAATATTCGTGGCAAATTAGAGGCATTTACAGAGCCCCAAACGAGGATATGTTGGCGATAGAAAGATTAGTAGCCCGTACCCAAATGACGCGAGATGCAGCGAAAAGAAGCATCACAGGTGGAGATTTGTACTTACCTCAGGCGGACTGGAATGGGGATGCGGAAAAAACAAGCGGCTTTCAAGCATTGGTAAACAAAATGTTATGGGATAATGGCTATACACAGGTTGAAGGCGGTCCCACAGGAGGACATTTACTGGACATTTACCTCGTGTAACATTGTACCTGGCATCAGTGATCATAGCGGGGTACTATTGGAAGTAGAAGGGGATGAAATTTGTCGGCAGCCAAAAATGGAAATGATGGTCCCGTTATACCACAAGACAGACATTTTAGGTTTACAAACCTTTCTTCGGGAAAAGTTTACCTTGCGGGCTGGGAATGGCAGATGCGTAGAGGAGGTTAAGTTTTCGAGGGTGTGGAACTTTTTGTGCCTCATAAAATTCTGAGTAAAAATCCGGATCCAGAGTATTATAACAGAGAAGTTAAACGGTTAAAGGTAAAGGCGAGGAGGGTGTACAATAAGAGGAAGTTTGGTGATTTTTACCAAGAGGAGTTGAAGCGTTTATCTAAGGAGTTACTGGTAGCAAAAAGGAAGGGTCAAGAGACCTTCTTACGTCCGGTCTTACAAAACGAGGGTAATTGGTGGGCACAGTTTTTCAAATATGTTAAAAGGCGCAGAGGAAATAGACAAAATATCCCGGCGATCAAAGGCTATAATGACAACCCCATCACAGATCCAATACTAAAGGCCAACACCCTAAAATCTTATTATGCGTCTGAGTGGTGAGCGAAACAGTCCACACATCCAATCAACGGATTCTGCTAATCCTTTCAGTATCAATATAAATAGCATAAGAAAGCGATTATCAGCAATCGGGAGAAAGAAATCTGTCGGGCCAGAGGGTATCCCTGGGGTGATTTTAAAGTTGTGTGGCGAAGCCATGATTCCGTACCTTGCGACATTCCTGGACGTAACAATGAACAACGGAGCTATTCCAGAAGATTGGAGAAAGGCTATAGCGGTCCCTATTTACAAAGGGGGAGATGGATCAGTTCAACATCAGTGGTTTGCAAACAAATGGAGCATGTAATAGCAGGGTATGTAAGACAAATTTGGGAAAAGAGTGAACGGCTATACGAGGGCCAACATGGCTTTCGGCCAGGGCACTCGTGCGAAAGTCAATTAGTCACAGTTTGTCAGGATATGGCTGATGCCCTGGACGAGGGCCTCAGGAGAGACGCGATAAAAATAGATTTTTCTAAGGCCTTCGATTTGGTCCCACATGACAGGATACTCACAAAAATAGCGGAAACCGAAGTGGACTTCAGGGTATTTGTGTGGATAGAGGATTTCCTTTTAGGACGCGCACAGAGTCAGAGTAGACGGGCACCTACCTGAAGAAGTCAGAGTGACGTCTGGAGTGCCACAAGGGAGCGTTTTAGGACCGCTACTATTCCTGGCTTATGTTAACGATATTTGGAGGGACACTGACTCAAATATACGGTTATTCGCAGATGACTGCATGATATACAGGAAAATACTGGATAGTAGTGACATGGGCAAGTTGCAGACGGATCTAAATAAATTAAGGAAATGGGCGGTAGTAAACGAAATGAAGATAAATCCAGATAAGAGTAAAGCGGTAAGTTCCACGAGAAATAGGGTGAAGGAGCGTCTGACGTGTTATTCTGGGGACCAACTAATTCCGGAGGTAAATAGCTTTAAGTACCTAGGAATAATACGGAGCGATCTAAGATGGGCAGATCATGTAAACCGTACTCTACGAAAAGCATTGAAGGCTCTTCATTTTATAATGCGTATACTGAGACAGGGCAATAATAACACGAAACGTCTAGCATATACGTCACTAGTGAGACCGATACTTGAATATGGTTCGGTATGTTGCGACCCATACAGAGAATGGCAGGTTAGCGCTTTAAATCGGGTACAAAGAAGAGCGGCTAAATTTGCCAATCCTACAGATGGATCTGGCTGGGAAACTCTGGTACCGCGTACATGATAGCCCGTCTCTGCGCCCTCTACAAGGCATACACCAGGAGACCGGCTCGGAAAGCGATAGAGGATAGCCTGCTTAAACCATGCTACCTGAATAGGGACGATCATATTTGGAAAGTTAGAAGCAGGAAACAAAGAACTGATGTTGGCAAATATTCCTTTGTAAATAGGACCACAAAGGATTGGAACAGTTTACCTGCAGGCATACTAGCGGCTTTCCCCTGTAAACTAAACACTTTTAGAAAGAGGGTTAGGAAAGCTGTTGCAGGTACAGAGGCCTTAGGCGCAGTTTGAATGGAAGCAAATGAAGTAATGTTAAGTGTCCTTGTTCGAGCGCAATGTCTGGATTTGCACTGTGTGTACCTTGTTTTCTGTATTGTAGTATTTTGTTTTGTAGTGTTCCCTTATGTTATAGACTCTACTTGTCTGTATCAGTGCAAGTTCTACTGCCACCGGGTGAACACCCAGATGCAGTAAAATAATAATAATAATAATAATCATACCTGGTACAGGACACGTCACCAAAGGACAGCACTCCACTTGCCGGCAACATATCAGAGTAGCAGTTTTACAATCCGTGTTTTCTCCTCCCTAGTGAATACGAAGTAATGTAACGAAACTGCACTGACTTGTATGCGAAATTAGACATTCTGTTTTTTTGAGCTTTTCCCTTGCCAGGGGCTTGATTGCTTGCTGGTAGCGTGTGTTATCGAATGAGCTCGAGCATTTTGGATGAGCAGAAAAGCCATATCTCTCGAGTCGTAATGCTTGGAAGGCCGTTCTTTACGATTTCCAATTTGGAGAACGAACGTTCAGCACTTGTGACAGTCAGTAAAATGGTCGAGATAAGTGAACAAGATTTCAGTTAGGAGTGAATCACTAGTTACTTTTACTAATGTCTCTAGCAGTATCGGTTTGCAAGCAAGATATGGAAGTTCTGGCGAGGGATATTCATATTGACTATGCAGATTTTCTACTCTAGTGTAGGACAAATCTTCATTTGTTACAGAAATTGGCTCGTAAGGTTGTATGGCCTCAGATGTATTCACGGCTTCGTGAAGGTTTTAAAACTGTACTTTTCGCTTGTGATGTGGGATAGAACAAATTGATTTTGAATGTTCCGAAGGATAGTCTGATGTGATTACAAGTTCATAATCTGTCTGTCTCTCTCTCTCTTACCCTCCCCACGTTCCTTGCTCCTCAGTTTTTCTTAGAACACCCAGTGTTTCAGGAGTCGGGATAACGTAGTCGGTATAGCGACTGGCTACGGTCTAGTCAACCGAGGGTTCCGAGTTCGAGTCGCCGTAGGGTCAAGAATTTTTCCCACGTCGTCCAGACCGGCTCTAGGACGCACAAGACCAATGGTATCCAATGGGTACCGGGTGGGCTCTATCCCCGGGTAAATGCGGTCGGATCGTGAAGCCGACCACTCACCTCCAGCTAGTGCCGAGATCAAGAAGATGTGGATCAACATATCCACTCCCCCTTAGGCCTTCATGGCATAGTGCTTAATTAGTTCAGCACAGGGACAGCTTTACCGTGTTTTTTACCTTTACACCCCAGGTTCCGGTCATATGTACAACTCTGTAAATAATACTGAAACATGTATGGGGCGTCATGCGAGTGCTGTTTTACTCGTAAACAGATTGGTAGCTGAGACAGCCTGCTTTTGGCGACTGAAGTAATTGCTAAGGTATCATCATGGTTAAAAGCTCAAAGTGGATTTTCTCTAAAAATCAAAATTGGTATAATGTCGGGCAATGTAGGGCGGTAAGTAGCCGATTCTTTGAGAAAACTAGAGTTTTCATATCTTTAGAGAGAATTAGTATAGTAGGTATGGTATATTTGTTGATGTGGGCTCCGCAGTAATGTGGGCCCCGTTAATTTCTCCGCCTTCTCGCACGGAGAATACGCCACTGCTCTCCATCGTATGCTTACATGAGCCAGCCCCATGTAGATATTTAGACCGGAGTATGGGTAGAATATTAGTGTAGTGGTCTTCTCTCCAGACATAGTGTTTCTCGTTGTCACTGTCACGTAAGAAGAAAACTAGGTTAGATCTTGTAGGCCTGGAAAATAGTTTTTCTCGTCGTCACTCTCACATAAGAAGAAAACTAGGTTAGATCTTTTAGGCCTGGAAAATAGTTTTTCTCGTCGTCACTGTCACATAAGAAGAAAACAAGGTTAGATCTTGTAGGCCTGGAAAATAGTTTTTCTCGTTGTCACTGTCACATAAGAAAACTAGGCGAGATCCTGTAGGCCTGGAAAATAGTTCGCAAATTCACCGCACTCTCGTCTGCTTGAACCGCCTTGTCTTTGCGAAAGCATCAGATTCTTCAACATTGATTGTTTGCCCTCATTACATTTTCTTTGGATTCGTATTAGTGAGCTGCGTGTGTCCGCCCGTTCTTCCTAGCAAATGTGGATATCTTACATGTCACTTGACCAATCCTTGCGAAACTCTGTACGAGCATAAAGTTACCGGCAACGATATCTAGCAAAGCTTTGTAACTCTGCACGCGAAAGTTATATGATGACATATTCATGAATGAGTGTGGTGTTAGCTACGAGGTGTAGCCCTTCGTACCCTAAAATATATCAATTCTGCGCCAAGTTCCTTAGCGCATCAGCAACTGCAGACCTCTACATGGGCAGTCGGCGCACACGCACACCGCCCAGCTCTCATAACATTCCCCTTAGTTGTAAAGAGCATGAAATTGCGTTTTTTTCCAACAGGAGAAGAAATGTACTTGAAGTTTCCACAAACGACATGTTTAATCCACAAATTTAAGATAATATTTATGAACAATGATTAATTACAATTTCTTAATTTAATTATTTTATTTATTACATGTCATAATACTGCACACCATCTGGTGGACCGCCGCCGACCACAGTTCGAGAAACATTGTTTGCCAGAATCAGTGCGGTGCTTTAGGAAAACATCAGTGAATCTTACAATGTCGTCAGCTGAGCAACCGTTAGCTCCTCGAAATGAAATCTTCTGCATACACTTAAGAACGCCTCAGTGTCTAGTAGTCTAGTAGTAGAAGTAGCATGTAGCGAGTAAAACTGGGTTTAACGGTTTATACTATCATGCATGATGACAGACATCTCTCCCTCTCTTACGGATGTTGCAAGTTTCAGTGCAGATCGACGCTGTACTTTTGTCTTTATAGCATGAACTCCTCTTAGGCACTAGTGCCGAACTTTGCGATTTATAGCATTATTTAGTACAGCAGACGAGACACTGCACATGCGCGCAGCGAAACTGCTGCTGGCAGGCGAAGCCATTTAGTGTATACTGTTCGGACAGTGTTTATGTTCCATACAGAGTAAGTGCAACATGTCCCTTAGAGTTGCGAACACTCATTGTTTTAAGTATTTTTTATGGAATTTCTGGGTATGTAGGATTCTGTAAAGTTAATTAACCCTCATTTTCTCACAGTGAGCACTAAATTGATATTGTATAAAGCACTGCTGAGACTACCGATGCATGGGAACGAGGGTTCGATGTTAACTGGGAGTAATGATCGGAGCTTGTGGGTCATTGAAAGGAAGGTGCTTCGAAGGATATTTGGCCTAGTATGAGAATGGATTCTGGCGTATAAGATAGAACACTGAATTATATCAACTGTTTTCTGGATAAGATATTATTAATACCATAAAGACTGGCATATTACGATCAGCAGGCCATGTTATCCGAACGTTTAACGATAATCCCATTAAAAACTCATCTTTACAAAACCAGGTATGCAGAGGATTTGGAAGACCAAAACTGAGATGGATGGTTGGATGGGTGCTTAATATGAGGAGATGTAGGCGAAGGGCGTCGGACAGGAGGGAATGGAAATGTGTCTTCGACACGGCCAGTGCCCAAACTGGGATGTAGAACCATTAGTAGCAACAGCAGGAGAAAACACTTCTCAGTGACAGAAAGTAACTTGATTAAACTTGTAACACTTTCAGTATGGTTATATTCGAGTTTGTTTTATTGTACATGACAGTAGCTGGTTACGTGATAGGAGAATTACCGTCCTGAAGACTAGGACGTCTGTCACCATGTAAAACACGTTTTGTGATGATAATTATGACAGTTCTAATTCTTATCTCAATTAGAGTCCTCTCACATATTTCAGTATTACGATTATATTTTCTTTCATAGCTCAGGCTTCTCACTGCGGAGCGTTGGGTTTTATTCTGAATGACCTCAGGTGGGAATTGTGGTGGACGTAGTACCACTGGAGCAGGGGTTTGCTGAAGTTTCTGCTGGTTACACTCTGTTCAAATGTAATACTACCCCTTGAGTTATGCCATAACTCGAACCAAGCAGCATATTGTTACATCCACGGTCTTCTCATGACTCCGCGCTAGGCTACAATGAGGATCTTTTTAATCTTTCAGAATAGTCTGTAGTAGAGAAATTTGACGGTCCATTATTTCCAGTAGTACCTCAGAATTTGTAGGGCCTATTGCCCGATTATTTGTAAGTCGGCGGAATAGTTTAATTCGTTTAAAATTGTCCGCCTATTTTAATTAATTTGCCGCACCGCATTAATCCACGGGGGCAGGTCAATGGAAATTCGTTTCTAAAGAACAAATCATGGAAGTTGTTAAAGTTATTTTATCTCCTGAGGCAGAGGTGAGGCTTTTTTCCTGGTGATCCGGGTGGGAGTGTTCACCACATCATCGCAGCCACAAGGACACATTGCTTTGTATCCATTACCCCCATTCTTCTCGAAAGTTCTCTGGAGAGTTTCAGAGGCTGTTTACAATATGAATCCTTGAGGTACTTTTTGAATTAATTCGGCTAGTCAGTGCCGCTGCTTAGTTGAGACAAAAATAGACCTTTAATACATGTCTTGAAATGTTCCTGTCATTCCTTCCATGTGTCTCACGTGCCTCGCCCATTTTATCCGTGATTTCGTCGTCATAGTAATATTTGATGTGTACGCATTACGAAACATTGCAGTTTGTTGCCCATGTCGCTGCTTCTTCCGCTCTCGTACGTACTCAGCACCCGCGTCTCACACACCCACAACTTACGTTCTTGCAAACATACGGTAATACCTACCTTTAATACTCTTTTGCACTGAATTACGTTCAGCATTGTAATGCATTTGGATCCTGTTAATTGCGCCTACTTGGGAACGGAACTTTGCAAAATTTGAATTGGATTGTGTTTTTTTCTATGATGGAAGAGATTAATTGCACTAAATTTCGAATGTTTACAGTTAAAGTAAAAATTTCGCTTCGTAACGGGTGGAGTCCAACTGGGTCCACTCGGCACGGCGGCCACAGATTGGCCTATTTCTCTTTGTTGAGTAATTAAATCAACGGTGGAGTCGCAGTTGAAATAAAAATTCAGTGTGCATTTTCACGGGTGGTTAGGGAAACTGTTTTACGTTCTTGTGAATTGCGATCTATGCGTGGCATTATTTTTGTTTAGATTTGCTTTCAATTTAAATTTAGCAGTTACTCTTAAATATTTTCAATGTAGTACGTGAAGGTGGCGTTAATGCGAGGGATACTCGCTTTACATGGACTTTGTATTTACATGATCCCGCAGTGTCTGGCAGTTGTCCATGTGTTCTGGTCTCAGTGGAGACCGTATCGTTATATGGCAGATATAAATGGCTGGTTTTTGTTTATCCTTCAGTTACCGCGTGATTCCAGATTTGCTTACCTTACTTGTATAGAACTTGGCTGTAGGAGAGACCGTTTGAAATGCTTTTATTCTCTGAAGCACTGAATGCTGAATGGTTACTGCCAGAGGTACGAAGGGCGTTCCGTATATAATGCCTCCTATTTTTTTTTCTGTTAATTTGTAACGTCTGAACTGGGTGTTGGTGGTACTGTAGTAAAGGTTGTACCTTCCCGCCAGTGTACTGTTACTTTGGTTGTCGTGCGACAGATAGCGACAGCAGAGCAGTCTACCAAAATGGCGTCTGACATAGAAGTGCATACGAATCAGAGATGTGTTATTGAATTTCTCACTGCCGAAAAAATTGCACCCATTGACATCCATCGACGATTGCTAAAAGTGTACGGAGACGATACTGTGGATGTCAGCACAGTGAGGCGGTGGGTAGTGCGTTTCAACAGTGGCGAAAGTGAAGTGCACGACACACCACGCCCTGGGCGTCCCTTTTCAGCTGCCACTCCTCACAGTGAACAGCACCTCATCCGTACAGATCGGCGGATAACGACCAGGGAACTGTGTGCACGGCTTAATATCGGCTGTAATGCATTGGAAACGATGTTGGGGAAGCTGGATTATCGCAAAGTTTGTTCCAGGTGGGTCCCGCGGATGCTTACACAGGACCACAAAACTCATCGAATTGAAGTCTGTCAGGACGTGTTGCACCAGTTTGAGGCTGAAGGTGGCATGTTTCTGGACAGCATCATCACCGGAGATGAGACGTGGTGTCACCACTACGAGCCGGAATCCAAAAGACAGTACATGGAGTGGCGACATCAGGAATCCCCAAGAAAGAAGTTCAAGAAACAGCTATTGGCAGGGAAAGTGATGTGCACGGTCTTTTGGGATAGGCGGGGTGTGATTTTGTTGGATTCCTGAAACCTGGTGAGACTGTCAATTCTGAACGCTACAAGACGACACTGACTAAGCTGAAAGCCCGCATTTCCCGAGTCAGGCCAGAGAAGCAGACAACCTTTCGCTTGCAACACGATAACGCTAGACCGCATACCTGTTTGGCGACCACCACGCACATTGCAAAGTTTGGCTGGACTGTCCTACCACATCCACCTTATAGCCCCGGTTTAGCACCTTCAGACTTCCATCTCTTTGGGCCTATGAAAGACGGACTACGTGGGCAACACTTTCCAGACAACGATGCTGTCATTGCAGCTGTAAGAAAGTGGCTAGCCTCTGCTGGCGCAGACTTTTACAGGCACGGCATACAGGCTCGTGTTCATCGCTGGCAAAAGTGCATAACGAATGGTGGTGGTGATTATGTGGAAAAATAACTGAACAACTCTAAGTAGCTGAAATCTTGCTCTATTTAACCGCGTTATTATGCTTTCTGTATCTGTTGTAGTTTTCATTAAAAAAATAGGAATTATATACGGAACGCTCCTCGTAATACCCTACTCAGTTTAACTCACGAAATATGATTGTGTTATAATATTCGTACATTATAAATTCGTTTTTTGGAAGGTATGTATTAAGGCCGTAGATAGAATTTCTAAGCTTGACACCTAATTCTACGAGGGTAAGTCAGAAATTATCTGCACTTTCCACATAACACATCTTTAGGTTTGTCACACTGCCTCCTACGCATGCATTGTTAGAGTTGGTACTACTGTGGTCACGTGATCGAAGTTTTATCTTGATCGCATCATTTTCCTTGATGCTGTGACAGTGTAAACATGGCCGCTTTGCTAGCAGTGTGCACCAATGATTAACAAAGAATAGTGATCCGATTTCTCTGGTTGGAAGGTGTGTCAGGGGCTGAAATTCATATGTGGGTTCATCACTATGAGCCAGAATTCAAAAGCCAGAGTATGGCGTGTAAACACCTGAGATCGCCAACGAAGAAGAAATTCAAGACCCAATATTCCGCGAGAAAGGTGATGCTAACCGTTTTTTTTGGGACTCAAAAAGGCCTGTACTGGAAGACTACCTGGAAAAAGGGTGTACGGTCAACAGTGCAAGATACAGTGATTTGCTGGCCAACAATCTGAAGCTAGCAATTCGCACCAAAACGCCGAGGCCTATTGTCGAAGAAAGTGTTGTTGCATGACAATGAGCACTCACACAAGGACGGCCAGACCGTTGAAACCATTAACCATTTGTGTTTCGAGGTGCTGGAACACCCTGCCTACAGCCCAGATCTCGCCCTTTCCCACCATAATCTCTTTGGACCGCTCAAAGATGTTTTACGAGGTTTTTGATTTTCTACGGACAAAGAAGTGGTGGAAGCGGTGCATAAATGGTTGCGCGACCAAATGGAAACCTGCTTCGTAGAGGGAAAACGCAAGCTTTTGGACCGCTGGACCAAGTGCATCGAAAAGGGAGGAGACTATATAGAAAAATAAAGTACTTTTTCAACCCCTACTTTTGTATATATGGATTGGAAAAACAAGAGTGCAGATAATTTTTGACTTACCTACGTAATATTTTTATATAAGGGATTAAAAGGCACGAGAGATATATATAGAATTGTAGTCGTGAAACTAGACTAGGCATAGAGTGATGAATANCTGAAACGTCGGTTAACACCACTTATACACGGTGCCAAATCCCAGAAGACTGCTTTCTTCAATAATATTGTAGTCGGCGTTAGAGGAATGGAGTGTGAGCCTGTGCACTGGATTCAGTTGACCCAGGATGGAGTCCATTGGCAGACTTTAACGAAGCTTCGAGTTCTGTAACAGGCTGGGAATTCCTTGAGTTTGTGAGCGCTCATTAGCTTCTCAAGGACTCTGCTGCTCTACAGAGTTTCGTATTCGGGGACGAAATTTCGACCGATGATCACAGTTTCCTTCGGAATCTGTACAGCCTGTTTAAAATGGGAGACTTTGTCAGATATTACTGTTAGCACAGTCACGGAATGCATGAAATCAATTACGTTTGACGACTAATTACTTTTATGCGGCTGTGCAAGAAATAAACGGTGACAAAGACATCCATATTATTCACTGTTAGTAACCTTGCACTATACATTACCGAGCGTTGCGGTCGTATGGTTTTCACTCTTGCTTCGTATTCGGGATATATTGTGTTCAGATCTCGGTCCAGGGACAGGCAATCGTTGCCTAGAGTTTTCTTGGTTTCCTTTAATCCTTCAAGGCAGATATTGAGATGATACCTTTACTCAGGCCACGACCACTTCTCTGCGCCTTACTCTCCTATTTATTAGTGGCTATTTAAATCATTCGAGGCTATATAATTTGAGCCGCCGACTTTGTCGTTAAATAAACGACAAATGGAATTTAGTTTAAGTAGTCCACAGCCACTTTCGCATATTATTCATGAATACGACGTTATGTAACCTAAGCTAATGACAGCGTCGTTAAATATCCATAGATAGATAAATGAATAAACAAGTAAATAAAATATACCACATCGAATTCTAATGTTCGTTTTTAGTTTTTGCTACTGAAGTGTTTAACGTGTCGGTTGCCTTCTGCGTATTATGAAGTATGTGATGGCCCGCAACACACATCGCGTAATGGAAGTCCCTTGTAGCCTGTCACTTCGCTTTTTCGGAATGCATATATTTTGTTAGAGGTCTGGAAATAAGGAAGCAATTGAAATGAAGGATCGTGGTTTAGGCTGCGGCTTTATTTGTCATTGTAACGAAATCATATAGTTTTCGACACGAAGTGCCTTAACTGTTGCTGTAGTATGTATTTAAGAGACAGTGTATGGAATTCAGGCCTGACAGCTGTAGGCGTAGCGTCAGATTTGCGAATTCTGAGCATTTATTTTTAATTTGCTTAGGCATTTTATATGCTTCCCAGGCATTATGTAGAATACCGTGACTGATGCAGGAAAAATATCGGTAGGACGGCAGCAAATGCTGACGATACACAGATATGCGATTTACATGTTGTTCCTAAAGTTTAAATTGGAGGAAAAGGAATCGGAGATAGGCACCATTAAAATGCTTACTAGCGTTTTTACTCTTCCTGTCTCATCCCATCCAGCGCTATATAAACTGCAGTCACAACAGTGTCGCTAAATAACCGAAGACGCATTCCATACAAATTACGGGATTGTACGTAGAAACAGTTTTTGTCATGCTGTCACCTCATCTCACCAAGTAACTTAACCAACACAAATGTCATAAGCTGTGAACCCAACGACCCAGGTTTCCTCTTGTTTTCTACAGACTTGCGGCGTTGTGGCTTTTCAAAAGAAAAACTTTGAAGTAATGAGTTGTGTTTGATATATGTCGTTTCTGTTGTTGCAGTGGCTTCTTCCGAGGAATCGCCCGTCGCCATGAAACTGAAGAAGATGTGGTTGAAAGCGCCGGTATCCGAAGACGGAGACACGAATCTAGGTAAATGTTAATTTGCAGCTGTTAGTCGCTCAGGGTCACACCGGCGAGTATTGTCACGTGTTGGGTATATAACGCGACAAATAACTTCACTCCGTCTTGGATATAGCGATTTTAGTCCACTCGCTCTTACATTTACACAGTTCACAATTACACCACTACTGCCATCTGCAGTATCACAATTACTTCTCCTGCTTCCATTCACTCCGGCGAAAGCTAGACTGCAACTGACGGGTTACTCGTTCTGTAGTAACTGGCTCAATACTCACTGACTAATTACTCACTACTAACTCACTAGCTCACTCACTTCTGACTACTAACTGACTCTGAATAGTGTTCGCTGCTCCTTATTTAGCCTCGGCACGGACAAGATAGAAAGCAGTTACGTGATAGGTACCGCTGTTGCCTGACGCCGTGTTTGCCGATAGCCGCCTAGCAACTCTGTTGGGAGTTGTTTACTGCTGCATAGCAACCGCGCCATCCCTTGGTCACGTCACCACCGGAAGGGCGGGGTGTTTACTGGCCTATTACCGTAGCAGCGGCAACTCTCCGAAGGTGTTACGTCACTGCTGGCGGCGGAGGGGGTGTCCTGCATAGCGCAAATACGTCAGAGTATTATCGAAAGTGTTAGAACGTACACCGATGCAAAAGACTACGCACCCTGCGTAATTTACGTAACATAACCACAACACAGCGGATGTGGGAATGAGTCATAAACATAAAAAAAACAAAACCGATGAAAGGTTTTGGAAGGAAGTGCCCGTGGTAGCAGTCGTCGAGCTGGTATGGCGGCAGTTGCCTGCACGGACTATGTAAAACCCACGAAAACCCTATTACGTTAGCCTCTGTGCCAGCCCAACCGAGCACCTACTGATTACAAGCCCTGTCACTGTACCAGCGTGTTCGGTGGTTGCATGGAACAGAATAATGAAAAGGAAATATTGTGGAAAGAAACGCTCGTGGTCGAATTTCAACTAGTGACCCGGCATTTTGTTAGAGGGACTGAGCAGTACCACGAAATACCTCAGCCAAGATAGTCGGTGCTGCCGCTTAAGAATTCGAACTTCCCACTTCCCGAATACTACTCATACTCGTCAGGAACTTTTCTGCTGAAAGCCAACTATCTCGAAGCCATAGGAAAATTTTCTGAGGAAGAAAACGTTCTACCGTGCTGCATTACAAAATTCCACACCACACATTCGTCTTCAGAGTGGTGCGTACAAACTCAGACATTCAGTGTGGCTGTTCTGCTCTGTGGATTCTGCGGTTACAACGAGTAATGTGACCCATTGTGTGTACTAAGTTCCGTTTATTAAGTCTCTTACTTACTTATGGAGCTGAGCCCTTCTTGAGGAGAAGCCAATTCTGCAGCTACCTAAGAATTTCCGAGCATTTATGGAACCGTAAGGTTCATTACCGCGTTCACAAGAGCCCTCCAGTGGTCCCCATCCGGAACCAGATCACTCCAATCCATACCATCCCATCCTATATCTCTAAGATCAATTTTTATATTCATCCACCTACGCCTTGGTTTCCCGAGTGGTCTCTCTCCTTCTGGCTTTCCAACCAATATCCATTACACAATCCTTGTCTCTCTCCCATTCGTGCTACATGCCCTGCCAACCTCATCCTCCTTGACTTGACCAATCTAATTATACTTGGAGAAGAGTACAAGTTATGAAGCTCCTCATTATGCAGTTTTCTCCAACCTGTCACTTCATCCCTCTTCGGTCCAAATATTCTCAACACCCTCAGTCTATGTTTCTCCCTTAATGTTAGAGACCAAGTTTCACACCCAGACAGAACCATAGACAAAATTATATTTTTGTGTATTCTAATTTTTATGTTTTTGGACAACAGACGAGAAGACAAAAGGTTCTGGTCTGAATAATGGAGCGCATTACCCGAGTTCAGTCTCCTCTTAATTTCTTCATGAATCAGGTTTTGATTTGTTATCGTCGTTCCCAAATATCTAAACTGTGCCACATTTTCAAAGCATCTGTTTCCTATCTTTATGTCATGATTTTGCTCTGCATTTTGGTGACGAGACAGCAACATATACTTAGTTTTCTCTATGTCTAGACCAACCTCCTTACTTCCGTCAGTTAAGTCTGTGTGTTTTTCTTTATAGTATCTACTAGGGAAAGTCAGAAATTATCCGCAGTTTCGCCATAACAACACATTAGGTTTGTCGCACTGCCTTCTTCGCATGCATGCTTAGAGTTGGTTCTACTGTGGCCACTTGATCGAATTTTGACCTTGATTGCGTCATTTTCCTTGATGCTGTGACAAACATGGCCGCTCCGCTAGCAGTTTGCACCAAGGATTAACAGAGAATGGTGATCCGATTTCTCTGGTTGGAAGGTGTGTCAGGGGCTGAAATTCATATGTGGGTTCATCACTATGAGCCAGAATCCAAAAGCCAGAGTATGGCGTGTAAACACCTGAGATCGCCAACGAAGAAGAAATTCAAGACCCAATATTCCGCGAGAAAGGTGATGCTAACCGTGTTTTCTGACTCAAAAAGGCCTATACTGGAAGACTACCTGGAAAAAGGGTGTACGATCAACAGTGTAAGGCACAATGATTTGCTGGCCAACAATCTGAAGCCAGCAATTCGCACCAAAACGCCGAGGCTTATTGTCGAAGAAAGTGTTGTTGTTGCATGACAATGAGCACTCACACAAGGACGGCCAGACCGTTGAAACCATTAACCATTTGGGTTTCGAGGTGCTGGAACACCCTGCCTACAGCGCAGATCTCGTCCCTTCTGACTGTCATCTCTTTGGACCGCTCGTAGATGGTTTACGAAGTCGTCGATTTTCTAGGGACAAAGAAGCGGTGCATAAATGGTTGCGCGACCAACCGAAAATCTTCTTGGAGGGAATACGCAAGCTTGTGGACCGCTGGACCAAGTGTGTTGAAAAGGAAGGAGATTGTATAGAAAAATGAAGTACTTGTTCAACCCCTACTTTTGTATATATAAATTGGAGAAACAAGAGTGCGGATAATTTTTTACTTCCCTACGTATATGATCACCCAATAGGTGCACATCATCGGCATAGACCAACAGCTAATGTGTCCCGTTTAATTTCAGTCCCACCTGCTTTTCGTGGACCTTCCTAATGACATGTTCTAAAGCAAAGTTGAAAAGGAGTGGCGATAAAGCATCTCCTTGTCTTAGACCATTCTGGATAGGAAATTTGTCAGACAAATGTTTACCTATACGGGCTTTACTATACGTTTCGTTTTCATTTAATTTCTTGAGATTGAACCTCTCCATATGAACTCTGTGCGTTGATTGTTTGCTCACCGCCAGTCTTTCCCTAACCTTTGCCCCCACCAGGTAGTGGTTAGTATCACAATCTGCTGGCCTGAATGATCGGACATCAAGTGAACTTGAATGCCGTTTCCTATCTATCAAGATATTGTTGATATGATTGCGTATCTTCCCATCAGGAGATGTCCAAGTAAATTTATAGATGTTACAATGCGGGAACATTGTACTTTTGACAGTAAGATTTTTTGATGTGGCGAAGTTTACTGCCCTAACGCCATTATCATTACTCTATGAAGTCTCGCTTTAAGAAAAATCATCAATGTCGTTTACCATGAAATTAGCATAATCTACGCTTTCCGGGCCAATTGACTTTGATTTTGCGTCACAGCTGCATTTTACAGACTTGTAATGCCAACCGCGTAAGCAACACGTTTTGGATTGTAGTTTGGTTTTACCACGTTTCAGATTTCGGCGAACGATAAATTTCTTTGAACTCTGTACACAAGGGTACATTTGTCCTCTCTGAAGAACGTGGTCTCTGTGGTATATTTTGCTGACATGCCCTTAAGAAAAACTCCGTGATTTCAGTCCTCAGGCGAACCATACCGACCGAGCGACCGCCGCTTGTCGGCGAAGTTAGTGCTAACTTTAGCGGATAGAGGTTGCGCGTGGCCAGCTCAACGAATCTCCACAACCGTTAATTTCGGTTTTCTAGACCGGATCCACTATTTCCTTGAAATAGCTCCTCGATTATTCTCACGAGGCTGAGTGGACCCCGTTCAAGACCCGCCACTTCTCAGAAAATCTGGTAGCACCGAGAATTGAACCCGGACCTCTGGATCTGTAGCCAGGAACTCTGACTACTAGAACACAGGCGGTCGGTACAGTTTGCTTGCGGACTAAAACCACGGAGTTTTTGTTGTAGTAGTAGTAGTAGTAGTAGTAGTAGTAGTAGTAGTAGTAGTAGTAGTAGTAGTAGTAGTAGTACAAGTAGAAGTAAAGGACAACAGGAGCGTCAAACAAGACAACCCGGTTGTGGGTGAACATGCAAGTGCAAGCACAGATGTGCGACGTTGTTAGGAACATAGATTCATGAATTAATGTGTTTCTACTTATTTGATTTTCCATCACATGTAGATCTTTCCAGTGACCGAAAGAGCGGTGTGTGCCGAGGGAAATGTGCACCTTTTAGAGAATGAATTATTTATAGGGAGCTGTACATCTGTTGCGATGAATAGCCGTATTGCCGAAGTGCTTTTGTTGAATAGGCAGTGGTGTCAATACCAGTACATTACTCTTGGTTTGAACTTCGTCAGTGGACTAGCATCTAGCTCCTGTTGCCAGCTGTGCAGTCGAATCAAGGATACCTAGCCGAGACTGGTTGTTTAGACTAATGCAATCCTGTTGGCTCATTAATTTTTTTAGCAAGGCAGTTGCTACCAGTGCGCAGTTTTGTTTCGTCGATTTATTTATGTACCATAGTGCCGTTTCGAAGTCTTGAGTTGAAACTAATGACACAGTCGCAAGAAATGAAGTTCATATGGGCGAGATTTTATGGACAAGTTTGGAAGTGAATCGTCTGCTGATTTCGCTGGAAGAACAAAGACTGGTTTAATTACTAAGCTTTGGAGGGCTAGTTTTAAGTTTTGTCTACAATCCACTTTTAAATGGGACGTCGTAGGTAACTGTGGAGCTGTTTTAATTACAGATCTTACTCCGTGTTGTCAATTTGCTAATAAGGAGTGGAGTTGGTGAATTCACTCGTCCGAGTTNCTCCCCATCTACCAGAGGTATTAGAGACTGCTGTTGGGCGGGAAACGTCCGTAATTTGGCTCAGTGACCTCCTTTGGAGATATGAGGTTCTTTTACGTGCCGTAAAGCTACGACACGGGACCCACGGCTTAAAGTCCCTCCCGGAGGACTTGTTCCCTAAATTTTTCCGCCCTTAAAAATTCGACTACCTCCGCCGGGTATTTGAACCCGCGTACTACGAGTCATGAGGTGGGAACGTTACCTCTAGACTACGGAGGCCGCTTATCCTCCACCTTTACTTGGCCTCGTCATTTAAATCTACTGTTCTTTGACGCAATAGCCATTCATCTGAACAAACTGCCTACGGAAGCTCCGGACGCGTTTTCTGTTCCCGTTCTTGCTCAGTTAGTGATTTTGACCGCACATGCCTGTCGTCAGTGTTACAGCGCATTGGTGAACGTTATAATGTACAGGTATGTCGCCTCCACAAACAGCGTGAAACAGGTGGCAGACAGAAGTCTGAAGATGGCTGCATGTTCTTCCGAAATGTCGATTGGCTCTCAGAGAGTTACACGGCGTTTTATCCAGTAATTCCGTCAAATTGAAGCTATCCCTATGCTCAAGTACCGCTCCATGAATACATACACGCATTCTTAGCCTGAGCAGTGCCTGGAGGCGAGTGGCCATCTTCAAGATCTGATCATGTAATTACTTCGGAAGGAACCCCCAGTACCCACTGGATAGGAAGCTGGGTGGGACCAAGGGTTCCCATCTTATTAAATGTCCAGTTTTCGGATCTCTGATCTTTATATCTTTATGATGTTTAGTGTCGAAATTTCCGATGATAGGTGGGTCCCTTGTCACCACGGCATGGCGCGTCCTCAAGTTGAGGATGGAGGAGACGCTCTCCAGGTTTGGCGGGAGCTGCAAATATATTGAATAAGCAGTTGCGGACATCCGACAAGGGGTGATCTTCCAACTGGGGAACAGTTGGGTGTGTGGCTAACAACTCCTCACCTCAAGAAAAAAAAATGTTACGGAAATGCACACAAAGCCTCGGACCTGGACGGATTCCTTGGACAAACGACCTAAGCTAAAGAAAATGGACATGAGATTCGGTACATGGAATGTTCGAACTTTGTACAGGGCAGTGGCAGAAGAAATCTTATTTTAAGTTAGATTTTCCGGGGTACAGGAGGTCAGATGGGATGGAGGTGGCGTCGCAACAGCAGGCGAATATACATTTTTCTGTGGAAAGTGGAATGAAAATCATGAATTAGGTACAGGTTTTTTCGTACATAAGAGAATCGTATCAGCATTTAGGAGGGTAGAGTTCGTTAGTGATAGGATATCATATATAATACTAAAAGGTTGCTGGTATGATATCATTGTTATGAATGTTCACACCCCAACAGAAGATAAAATTGATGACATAAAGGATAGATTCTATGAAGAACTAGAACATGTTATTTGATAAATTCCCGAAGTACCCTACAAATATTTTGTTTGGAGATTTCAATGCCAAAGTAGGGAAAGAAGACATTTTCAGACCAACGATTGGGAATGAGAGTTTGCACGAAATTGGTAATAATAATGGAGTTAGAGTACTAAACTTTGCCACATCTAAGAATCCTACTGTCAAAAGTACAATTTTCCCACATCATAACTTCCATAAATTTAGTTAGACATCTCCTGATGGGAAGATACACAATGAAATTGACCATATTTTGATAGATAGGAGACGGCATTCAAATATACTTGATGTCCGATCATTCATGGCAGCAGAATATGCCATTAGGAAGGTCCAGGAAAGCCAGGTGGGACTGAAATTAAACGGGACACATCAGCTGTTGGTTTATGCCGATGATGTGAATCTACTGGGTGATAATGTAGATACCATAAAAAAAACACACAAACTTAATTGACGCAAGTAAGGAAGTTGGGCTAGAAGTAAACACAGAGAAAAGTAAGTATATGTTACTGTCTCGTCACCAAAATACAGGGCAGAATCGTGACATAAAGACAGGAAACAAATGTTTTGAAAATGTGGCACAGTTCAGATATTTGGGAACAACGATAACAAATAGAAACCTGATTCAGGAGGAAATTAAGATGAGGTTGAACTCGGGCAATGCTTGCTACCATTCAGTCCAGAACCTTTTGTCTTCTCGTCTGCTGTCCGAAATCATAAAACTTAGAATATACGAAACTATCATTTTGCCTGTGGTTCTGTGTGGGTGTGAAACTTGGTCACTGACATTAAGGGAGGAAGATAGACTGGGTGTTGAGAATAGTTGGACCGAAGAGAGATCAAGTGACAGGAGGTTGGAGAAAACTGCATACTGAGGAGCTTCATAACTTGTACTCTTCTCCAAGTATAATTTGAATGATCAAGTCAAGGAGAATGAGGTGTGCAGGGCATGTAGCACGAATGGGGAAGAAGGGGAATGTATATAGGATATTGGTGGGAAAACCAGAAGGAGAGAGACCACAGGGAAAACCAAGACGTAGGTGGGTGGACAATATTAAAATGGATCATAGAGAGATAGGATGGGATGGTATGGACTGGATTGATCTGGCTCGGGATAGGGGCCAGTGGAGGACTCTTGTTAACACGGTAATGAACCTTCGGGTTCCATAAAATGCTGGGAAATTCTTGAGTAGCTGCAGAATTGGCTTCCCCTCAAGAATGACTCAGCTCCATGAGTAAGTGTCGAAATTTTAGAAAGACTCGAAGTTCCTTGCCAAGACTTATCGACTAAGTATCGATATGGGCAACACGTGTAATTTCTCACTCGGGTTGCAGGAGGCTTGTTGTTACTGTGTATGTTGCCCGTTGACAGTCTTCGAATTGTCGTTTTTCCCACAATTTTTGTACTGTCGCTTCGACAGCAGTTCATCTACAGTGGGTATGTAGTGCATCGCAGTGAACCCAGCATTCCTTAAGTACACACAACTCAAGACAGCTTCCCTAGTGCTACAGGATGTACCATTCCCGGAACAGGGTAGTTGGCGTATTTGCATACGAAACCTATTAATAAAGTAAGTTTCACTTCTTTCACCGTAAATATCCAACCATCAGATTCGGTTAAAGATTTTAGCTGTTTTATGATTTTTCCTCTAAACTTTCAGCATCCGTAAAGCAATGACGTATTTGATGTATTGCGCAGAGAAAGCCTTCACTTAAGAAAGCATTCAGTGTTGGTGGTTCCTTGGATCAGACGAAATGGCGCACCTAAACCTTAGATACTCGTAATATGATTCCTTCGTTGGATGGGAATTAGCGGAAAGCATCATTTTGCTTGTTTAATATGCCCAGTTGCGTTTGTTTGTTTATCGAGTGCACCCTTGCGCTATATCAGATCGGCATGGGTAGACAGTGTAAAGAACTTTACATTAGTATACATGTATTTCGCATTGTGAAATACAGAAAAGCACAAACGCGTCCAACAGTTTGCCATCTGATGAATTTTTAACTGTTTTGATTGGAAATTTGTATACCAACTGAAGCTGCCGATGTAGTAAGCCGAGAACGTGTTGGTAATTATCGTCCATTATGAATTATTTTTTGGGCCCTGTTGTGTTTCATGTATTAAAGATGTAATTGTGAGTCGACAACACAAGAATTGATTGTAAACCGGAATTGAAATCTTTTATATTCGGCTATTTTTATTTACGCGTGAAAATTGATCCATTTTAATATATCAGTGACATGTATTTGTAGACCACCTAATGATCTCTGCAGGTCGAAACGTGTAGGGGCATGTAAATAAAAGTAACCGAATATTAAACATTTTAATATCTGATTATAATCAGGATATACTTTTCTAAGTTCAGTATGAAGCCCCTATGTGAAATGTGAGCCCTTGATTGCGTAGACACACGGCAAAAGCAAACGCCAAGAGTAACCAATGAACCAGAACAAGAAAAGAAACTTAAGAAAACAGAATAACCCGTTTTCAGTCACTAATTTTTTACCCCCTCCTCCCTAGTCCTGATAGTGACGAGCTGGACGGCCCGGAGATTTTTCTGTTCTCCACGGCTTACAGACCGGTTTGGTGCATAATTAAGTACAGGGAGAATTTACCTTCCTCTTGGAATTACATTCTGTTATCCTCTGGTAAAAGTTCATGTAAAGACATCCGTGTACAGGCCGTGGAGGCCGTAGGGTTGTGAGACGTCGAGGTTCACAAATTTTTTCTAGGCAGTCGGCTAACAGGTAGAGGTGAGTCTGTCAGCCTTACGCGCCGGCCGTTGTCTACTCCCCAGGAAGATTTCTGGTACTCATTTCTGTTAGAGGCTGAGTCGACCCCAGGACCTTAGTGCGACTGGAAGGATTAGGTAAATTTAAGGTGTCAGTGACCTCATCGGCAGTCGAACCCACGACCTTTCGGCTTGAAGCATGTGCCTCAACGAACTATGCTACCGCTTGCCTCAGATACGGATATAAATACTTTGTGGTGGAAAGTCATAACATCACATATTAACTATTACAGTTAGATGTTATTATCTCCAGTAAGAGAACTTGGTTGGCACGTGACGAAGCTAATATTTTTTATCTTAATTACGAAAATCTTGAATTGAGGGTAGAAACTTGGAGAAACCCATAAGGGCATATCGTTATATCATAAGGTATCTTTGGGCGGAACCTCATCGTCAGCACAATTATTTCTGCTTTTGCATTTTTGATATTGTCGCGTGTTTGCTAGGCAGCGCGGCAAGACATAATGTGGGTGTCGGATTTGAACGAATATTATATTGACAGTCACTTTTACACCCACACTTGTAACGTCTTCGGACTTTTCTTCTTCAGTGCTACAACACTCTTCCACCGCTGTTCTCCGTGAAGTGTCTTCTGCTCTGCTCGGAGCTCAGCTGTTCTTGGTCACTTGTCGGATACGAACTGTCTCCTCCTAAAGTCGAATACAGACTACTGGTCTGAGTCTCATTTTACGACCGGCCGTCAGTCGGCCAGTCTGTCTTGGCATAAAGCACACATCTGGGGCTTGCGACCAGATCTTTATTACTGTTTGACAGTTACCGTCTTGTTTTTTGTGAGCGCCCTCTTTGACGAGAGGACTGGTCTGTCTTTTGTATATGCTGCTGGCCCTTGCCAGGGCAGTTTTTCTCGGTTCCGAGACCCTTGGTACTCGAGACCATACTCGTATATTACTGTCTCAAATTTGAGACTTCTCTTTTCGTGGCCTCATACGACTCGCAGGGTCACGGTGGAGGTATTCGAACGCGCCTCCACACGGGCCTCCTGTTTCCCAGATGGACTGTTATAACTTGCACTCCGACTGAATAAGGGACACCTTGTCGAGGGGTTGATTTAGCCCGCTGCTATGCAAACGCTGCTTCAAGCAAGTCGTTACTGCTGGAATACGTGTCTGCCTCAAACAATTCGTTTGTAACGGTGGAAACGCCACTGTTAGACTTTTATTTCCGGGGCGATTTCCTTGGCTTCGCTGCCTAGGAATTGCTAGCCGTTATACAGCAATGGATGCGTTCTGATTCCAAATATTCCGGCTCAGGGCGGCACGCCATAGTATAATTGATGAACGCTTGTAGGCCTACTGCAGTGTAAGAATCCTGTTACACTTGACTAGAAGCATACTGCATTAGTTACCGTGGCCACTGAATTGCTTAACGATGTTTTGCGAAGTATGTGCTTTATTTAAGGGTCATATAACAACAGTATGATTATGGGCAGTAAATTGCAGAGACTGGAGAACGAATCGGTCATGCTTATACTTTCGGCATTCATCAGGAGAGAGTGATTATTCCAGATTTTTGGCTTGGTGGAGTTCCAGAGTGTCGCACATGAACTCTGTTGATGATTTCACCTTCTTTGCAGATGCAATTGCTTTAGAAAGCCGAGTTGATTTATGGTAGGTTTGTAGATTGCAGGACATTGTTTTATTTATTTAAATAAATATCCTAATGAAACGCTGTTGTAGAACTTGTGTCTTATAACCGCTGTCACTACCACAGTCAATAAGTTCGTGGAATGGCCGCATAGCGTCGTACGGGAATTTACTGCCAATATGTTTCAGCAGTGTATCAACGTTGGCAGACTTGCATAGCGGCCAACGGCGACTATTTTGAGGGCCGATGTGGGTCTGCGTAAGTGTATGTGAATTCCTTGTAATATGATGTGATAAGATTTGAGGCTTTCACGGCGGTGACTATGAAGAAAGCAGTTTTCTGGGATTTGGCACCGTGTATATGTGGTGTTAACCGACGTTCCTCCGAAACGTCGGTTAACACCACATATACACTGTGCCAAATCCCAGAAAACTGCTTTCTTCATGCTGTGATAAAACGACATTCCACGAACTTAATGACTCTACCACGTATATCTGACAGCATACAGATTTCATAAACCATTTGGCAGATCATTCATTTGGTACCGAACGGTAGCTGTAACGCTGTATATTCGTATTCTGGAAGTGCGTGGTTCAGATCTCGTCGAAACACCGACTTTCGTGTCTGAAGTTTTTCTGTTATGCTTTACTTGACGACGCTGTCATTATTATAGGCTATATAACGTCGAATTATTGGATGATGAGTGGATAATGAATTAGTAAGGATGTGGAAGGAGCTTGAGGCACTGTCTCAGCACAGAATCCCTTGCCTTAGTGTCCATTTAAAGGCTGATATGATGTGGTGTGATTTAGAATCTGTATTTCACCTATCCCATTCCAGAGAATCTAGGTGTCAGTAATGGTTGTTGCTATGTTTAGGGACGTGCAGGTCCAGTTTTCCAGTGGTATAGAAGTGTCTTGTTGCGTTGTTCTGTAAATTTTTCTGAAGCCAGAGAAGCAGATCAGGAGCCGGGTCATGTTGCAGTTCGAGATTGTTAAACGTAAATACAAATGAGGAGTCTGATAAATGAAAGAAAAAATTAATGCCAGGAAGGGACCGTTATATTGTTATTAGCAGGGCCCGGATTTTGATGACCTGAAAGTATTTATAAAATGACCGAAAAAATTCAGAAAATGACCTAAAATATGACCCAAAAATGTAATATGCAGGGCCCGGATTTTGATGACCTGAAAATACTCAAAAAATGACCGAAAGAATCCAGAAAAATGACCTAAAGGAGAAGAGAAAGAACACTTCGCTTCCATGTTATTCACATTTCAGAAAACATATGAAGAAAAATTCCCTAAAATGGCCAAAAATTACAAGAAATACCCTTAAAAGTAAAAAAAAAAATACCCAAAAATTATCTCCCAAATGAAAAAAAATGACCTTAAACCTAAAAATGCCAAAAAATGACAAAAGATTATCTACAAAATTTACATTTCTGTAACCAGCAGCTCATATCCGAGATTTATATATTTAAGAGCATCGCATAGGATACAAAGAAAAAGAGATGACATGTCATCAAAATCCGGGCCCCGTTTATTAGAGTGTGTGATGTTAACAGCTGCTGCCATCACTGGTTGTACATATGAATAGGAATCCTTACGTCCTTAAGCATGCTAAAATCATGCGAAATTAGCTAGTAGATAAAAAACAAACAAAAAACAAACTCCGTGATTTTAGTCCGCAAGCGAACTATACCGACCGAGCGACCGCCGCTTGTCGGCGAAGTTTAGTGGATCATTCGGCAATATATATCAGAATTCAAGTATTCTGGAGCAAATATGACAGATCAGAATTGCATTAACGAAGAATTTAAGCGCAGACCAAATTCACGGGACGCTTGCTGCCCCCAGTTCAGAATACGTATACTGCAATATCACGTGTTCTTGTTTGTGGAACTTGGCATCACTGCAAGGAAATAGGTTTGGGGGTACCTGAGAACAGAGGGCTGAAAAGGCTTTGTTTGTCATCACCTTTACACCTTAGAGTTAAATTCGAGGTAGGTCTGTTGGTCCAGTCCTTCTGAATATGAAACTGAAATCAAAATTGACTAGGTTTCTCAAAAAATCTTTTGTTGTTGTTTTGAGGTAATTTAATGAAAGTGTTTTTGTACTTTTTCGCCTCGTAACTCCAGAACCGTTCAACTGATTTTGTCCAGCCCAACCTTTTTTTTTTCATTTATAACAGCGTAACACAACGATTGAAAATTTAGAGGCAATAACAACGAACTCGCCAGAACGCTAAGCATCTATTTCTTCAGCGTTAATTTAATATTTATGACTACTCAGTTAAACCCATTGCACATATGAATCCCAGATGGTCCCTCGGGTTATGTACTTCTGTGTTACCAGGCAGTAGACTACTGAACCGGGATATCTAAAGGAGTGTAACAGTGTCCTCCCGTGGAGAAAATCCTGCTACCGAAATGTAAGTCGAGCTACGTGTGGTATTCATGCATTCATTGCCCGAAGTGCATATATTGATCGCATTTTGACGTGGTTGTACCTCTCCATTTGTATATTTCATCTCGAAAATTGCGCGGCAGTCGGAATGAAATTTAGTAGTAGGGTCGTGTACTAAAAATTGCAGGACGAATTTGAACTTGGTGGTTCTTGGGCCAAAACGGCCCATCGTACCTACAGAATGCTGATACATAACATGAAAATATGCATGTCGTCATGATCGATAATGGTTTCTAGGGAATACCTTTCGGCGTTGTTTATATTACACTAAACACAGTAGCGTAGTTGGTTGAGGCACTATGCTACAAGCCGGAAGGTCGCGGGTTCAAGTCCCGATGAGATCATTGGATTTTTTTTTTCAATTTACCTAATCCTTCCGGCCGCATTATGGCCCTCGGGTCGACTCAGCCTCTAACAGAAATGAGTACCAGGAATTAAATAATTTTCTTGGCCAGTAAAGCGCGGCCGGTGCGTAAGGCTGACAACCTTACCGCCATCTTTGAGCCGATTTTCTAGATAATGTGGGACCCTCAACGTCTCACAACCCTATGGGCCTTCACGGCCTGTTACAGGGATAGCTTTACTTTTTTTTTACTTATAAGGAAATATGTAGTTTGCCTTCATGCAGTATTCTATAGATGCTGTTTATAAGCGGCCGTCAGCATCTGCAATAAAGAACAAGTTTCAATGAGAAACGCCTCTGGCAAATTTATGTACTCCTTCGTACTCGCTATACAGGGTGTTTCACGACTTTAGGGCATAACTGCAGGAGGTGATTTCCTAGGTCTTTGTGATCAAAAAAGTTCATATAAACATGTGTCCGAATTTGGACGGTTACGGATTTATGGACGGTTTTTCATTCCCGTACACGCCCTCGTGTGAACCGCGTCTATCATCCGACGGGTCGCTAGTTTTAGCCAGCTACAGACAGAGCGTTCTCGTTATCTCGACACGAGGTACCTAAGGCGTGGTGGGTTGGTATGTACCTGCGCGGTTCACAACCGAGCGGCAGCTTGTGTTGCGGCCGGCCGTGGCATTTTCGAAAATCAGCTTTAAGCATCAGTAAATTCAAATTAAAGATAATTTCACGAAGTTAACTTTACATTCATACTTCAAATGTATCATGTATTATGCTGGTTTATTATTTTGTTCCGTTTATTGTCAGTAATCGTTACCTTCTATTCTGAGTTTAAACCGGTCATAACTCCGTAACCGTCCAAAATCGGGCACATGTTTATATGAACTTTTTTTGATCACAAAGACCTAGGAAATCACCTCCTGCAGTTATGCCCTAACGTCGTGAAACACCCCGTATTTTGAATTTAATTTGTGTTTGATATGTTAAAATATCGCGTATAACCAATACAGTTGAGTGTACCGCAAACCATCAATGAATATGAGCATTGAAAAAGAATAGATTGTGCCACCGTTAGGGAGCTCAGCAAGACAACAGATATCAGCCGGAGCTCAGCTGACAACTCGCAATTCGTCCCTTTTGTGGAGTGAAGTATACACAGGGTCTTTCGCATCGTATTTCATAGCGCGCACGCACACCCATGCAAAACAGGACCTTGCTAAAATTGAGCCTGGATTAGAGGCATTCCAGGCTTCATGGTGTGGAGTTGGGCACAGGGACGGCGTAACTTGCCAAACATACGTGCGTACGTAACGACAGAAACTGAATCGGGAAACTTAGAGGTTGGGAGACCTAGCTGATGTTAAAATGGAATCGAATGGGTGTGAATATTCCATACGATCCAGTGCACCTACCGGTTCCATAAAGGGCGGGGAATTTCTTGTCTTGACTAGCTGAACGACTGTTGGCGCGTCGATTTAATTATATGGGGAACATTGAAACTGAGGTGGTTTTGAGACTTCTGCTTGTATGAAACGAGTCCAAAGGCAACAGAGGCATGCAGAAACACGACACCCTCCCTTTCATATAACTACGTGGCTCCGAGTGGAGTCGAATTCGGCCGAAGGATATCCGCCCAGCCAGAGTCATCTGAAGGCTGGAAATTAGTAAATGAGCACTGCTGGATTATCGATCGCACAGAAATGAGGATGAAACAGAAGAGACTACACCAACACAAAGCAGTCACCAGCCGTTCTCGTTTTAAGACATGACATGAATTCGCGACAGAGCGGCTTGCGTCAGCGGTAACGCATTTGACTCGCAGTGAAGAGATAGCCGGTTCGAATCCTGGCCTGAGACTGACTGTCCCGGCAGTCACAGTACGCATTCCCTCCGGATAAATTCCGAGGTAATGCCATTATATAGGCTGTGATAGCTTTCTCCAGCACCCCA